>NC_081414.1:813540568-813896568 GCF_030272615.1 Cryptomeria japonica | reverse complement strand
TTAGAGTAATACCATTTCATAATTCAACCTTAGGTTTTGCCTTAGGTTGACATTGTCATACATTTGCATTTGCATACCCTAGGTCCCTTCATTAAGCTTAGGTCATTATCATATCATATTAGGGTCATTTGCATAGTAATTGTCCCTTTGCATATAGTCTCAAAAACTAGGTTTTGTCATACTTGAGTAATTGCAAATCTTTTATAAACCCTAAAGTTATTGTTAGGAAGTCTAGACCTTATCAAACTTTTATCTTTTTGTCATCATTGTCATTTGGTCAAACCTAGCTTAGTATCCAAGCATTTAGGGGAGACGTTGTCATTTTGTCCTTTTGTCACTTGGTCCTTTTGTCATTTGAGGTCTAGACATCATTTCAATTTCCTAAGGGTCTCTTTTTAGATTTGCATTCCAAAAGGTTTGTCAAAATCTTGAAAAACAACCAAAAACATAGGTTGCATTCTTGCCATAGATTGCATTTTCATCTATTTAGTTTGCATTTAGTTGCCTGTCATAGATTATCCTTGAAAAATTCCAAAAATATTGCATTTGCATAGTGACATGCTTGTTGAAACAAGGTCAAAGTCTAAGAAGATGGGCGAACCAACGTATCAACCCATTGACAACATATCAAACTCATAGTTTCAAACTAGTCAAATAGTACTAATTGAAGGTTCGTCAAGCACATCATTACCACCATATGGAATGGTTCAACTTGGACCACCTCCATTATGTGAACCAGTGTTTGTACCCATGAAACCAGGACATGGGAGTGTTCCACCAACACCAAGAGGAAATGCACCTTCTGATTGGAATCAACAGAACCTACAACATGACATTCAAACTCAAACATTAAATGAGGAACAAACTCTTTCACAAGGATTTGGTTCAGATCAAGGAATCCAATAAGAAACAAATCCAAATATTTTACCAGATTCTTTATCAGATTTCGATGCTTTCGATGATGTTGATATGTTCCTTAAAGATCCAAAGTTGATGAAAAAAATGGATAAATTCTTGAACAAGGTCTTTAAGATGTTCCTACAAAAATATCTTGACATGATGAGTAATGTGACCTCCTCAAGTGAGCAACTTAATGTGCAAAAACAACAAGGTGGTGAGCTATTAAGTTTCTCTCCACATCCAAATGAAGAAAATGTGCAACAAGACACTCAACATACCTTGATGAGTAAACGTGCTTCAAAAGCATTGACAGTGACTATTCCTCAGAAGTCACCATTTGAATGATAAATAATCCGTTATTTAATACAACACCTATAACACAAGATCAAATGAGGGCCACACAAATATTGATAGTTGTCCCTCAACAAGACATGGTTCCTCGCATGCATAAAATTGGATCAAAGTCTAAGATATAAGAAAGCTTTATGACTGGAATGCCTGATCTCACCAATGCCCAAAACAATTCCACAATGCAACAAAGTTCCTATGTCCCATTAAGTTCAATATATTTGCCAAATACTCAAGTACCTGTTATGCAAACTATTGCGACAGATCCTTTGATAATGGCAACACAAAGAACTACAGATAGTGGTTTGCACCAACAACAAATGTTGCAACAATTGGGGAATGCACAAAAGGCACAAACAAGTAATGCACAACAACAACAATATCGCATTCGACAACAAGTTGCAGCACCTTCTGCACCATTACAAGTTAATGCAAACTTGCAACCACCAAAATGGATTGGACAACCAACACAGCAAGTCAATGCAAGTGCCATACCCCATCTTAAGGAGAAACAACAAAAACCTCCCAAGCAAAGCTTTTTGCAAATGATGGGATTTACACCAAGATAACAACAATTGGCACAACGTCAGAAAATTCTGATTCATTTGCATCAACAACAACATGTGCCTCAATATGTGCCAGGACAAACAAGTTATCATACTTCACAACCGCAATTGACATCTGTGTAATATCAACAACACCCTCAATTGCAATATCAACCTAGGCTACAAATGATGATTCCACCACAAGAAGCACATCAACAAGGCCAATATCAAGGCATGACACAACCACCGCAACAAGAGCTATACCAAGAACATTATATGCCGAAGACACCAAAGATGACAATTTCAGAGCATCAACAACTGGTCAGAAACATGATGTATCGACAAAGAGTACCCACCAGGATTAATGATGGACCACCAAAATCTGACACAATTGCGCAATAGCTTGAGAAGTTGCAATGACAAGTTGATGCATTGGAAACCAAAGGAACAAAGAAGTTGTACACAAATCAAGATTTATGTCCTAATCCATTTGACAAGAGCTTATACGTGCCTCCCTTCCCTAAGCATTTTGAGGCACCTAATTTTGAGAAATATAAAGGGAATGGCAATCCAAAAGACCACATTCGAGCATTTTTTGTGGCATGTACTGAAGTGAGTTATGAGGAAACATATTTAATGCGCTTATTTGCACGAAGTCTCACGGGACAAGCCATGGATTAGTATTCGCATTTGCCAGGGAATATGAAGACTTGGTCAGAATTGGCTCAAAATTTTATATCTCACTTCACATTCAACATTGACAGTGATGTGACCATGTTGGATTTATGCAACACCAAGCAAAAGCAAGGTGAACCATTAGTGACTTTCTTGCAACGATGGTGAAGCTTGTATAGTCGTTCTTCCCTAGATATACCTCAAGAACAACAAGTAAACTTATTTATTCAAAATTTGGTCCCAGAAATGATGTATGAACTCAAATTGAAAAGTCCCAGTACCATTGAGAAACTCATTAAGAAAGGGATGAACATTGAAACTGCTCTTGTAGCTAAGGGAATCATTAAGCTCAACAAAGAGAGTGACAACACAAACAATTCAGGGGACAAAAATAGATTTTGGTACAAAAACAAGAATGTCACTAATGATGGAGTTCTTGACGCAAGAGCGGTGAATGAAAATCAACCCCTGTTCACAATCAAGAAATTGAGTGCTCCTAATATGTCAACTATGGAACAAAATCAAACACCGGCAAGCAATGTTACTCAACAGCCGCAATACCAACAATATACTCAACAATACACTCAACAATATAATCAACAACAAGGTCAGCAACAAAACCAGCAACGAAAACCTTTCTAATCAAGGGATGGGCCTCCTCGATAGTTCACACCATTGGGAGAGCCTATTGAGTCAGTAATGAAACAATTAATACAAGCAAAGTTTATCAAGTTACCAGATATCAAGGTAGAACCATTGGTAAAGCCACATTGGTGGAATGATAATGCATATTGTGAATACCATCGGTCAAAAGGATATAAAACTGCATCATGTTTTCAATTGAAACAGATGATTCAAGACTTGTTAGAGCAAGGAGTAATTGAGGTAGATCCACCCAATGCAACCTCTAACACTGATCATACAATTTTCAAAACTCCTTTGCTTGATCATGACAAGGGTAAAGAATCTTCTTCAAATTCTACCCAAACAACAAATTATGCAAATACTGGTTATAAAAATATCATCTATTGTTTTTGAGCATCAAATGAGTATGTTTCCACCATATGAATAAAGGGACAAGATCCTTCTTGCGTAGTCACCATTCATCGATCCAAAATAGTCCTAAAAGGAGCTCCTGCAGTTCCTCCCAAATCAACTCCTGCGAGTCAGTATAATTTCCTAGATCATCTGGGGAAGACACCTACACAAATATCAATTCTTGAGTTGTTGAAAATGTCCCCTATGCATCGCGCACTCCTAGATAAAGCTTTAGTTGAGTCCACTATCCCAACAGACATTGATGTTGACCAGTTTCAAGCCCAAATTGGACATCTAGCTGTTTCCCAACATGTCTCCTTTTCTGATAATGATATTTCACTTGATAAGCTCCTGCATAGTGACCCTTTAAATCTTGAAGTCTTTGTCCATAATTGCAAAATCTGACAAGTCTTGATAGATGGCGGAGCAGGTCTTAATATTTGTACACTAAGAGTGGTCATTGGTCTTGGTTATACAAAAGATGACATTGATTCTTCTAGGAGAATAACAATCAAAGCATATGATGATGTTGAGCACCCATCTAGAGGGATAATTACATTGCCTATCAGAGTTGGTCCAGTGATAGAAAACACTTTCCTGCAGTTCCTAGACCTTGATCTTCCTTACAATATGATTCTTGGTCGACCATGGATTCACACAATGAAAGCAGTTCCATCTACTTATCATCAATGTTTAAAATATCCTTACAATGGGACTAAGATAACAATTCTAGGAGATCCTAATCCATTTCAATTTTGTGCTAACCTAAAGGATTCCCCGCAGCAACAAGTCCCAATCAATAGAGAGGCCCACTCACATAGTTATGTGGATCCTAATGAATTGTTAGATGCTGTCAAAGGAAAATTGAAGATACAGGACCAAGGATGTGGAGATTATTCAATGGCTCAAACATTCCTCATTGGTAATTTACCAATATCTCCAAAATCACATGGCAAACCACATTTGTTGCAAAAGGAACCTAAGATAGTCATTCAATATCAGCCCCCCACTACATTTACAAGATGGGATGAACTTGAAAAAGAAACTTTGGATGATGATGTCATAGATTGGCTTTATAAGGATCCAACTGAAACCCCACCTGTCAAGTTGGTGGTGGAGCGGTACGGCAAAGGATTTACTATGCTACAGAAGAAAGGATATGATGGTTGCAGTGGCTTGAGCCCTGACAAGAAAGGAAGACTAGAACCTATTATACCCAAGATGGCACCTCCAACTTTAGGGTTAGGTTTTGTACCATTGCGAATTGGACCCTCATCTACCAAAGTGACCACATGTAGAAAGGAGCGTGACTTTGATGATGAAACGACACCTGAGGATACTTGGCCCAAAATTGATTCCAATGAATGGGAATGGAGTTCCTTTTCTTCTAGCTCCTACACCCTTGACAATGTTTTCCTTGACCCTGATGACTTGCTCATGGAAGACAAACATGAAATAAATCCCCCTCCTAAAACATGTCCTAATTCTTGGATAGAGTCATCCTGGGACCCAAGCTCTGAATCAGATAGAAGCAGTTCAGACAGTGATACCACGAATGTTTACCTCTTTACCATCTCATCCCTCTCTCTCCTTGAAACTGATGATGACATGCCCCTTGTCTATCCACAACTTATCCAACATGACCATCAAGAACCACTCACATTAGATTGTTTTCAAAATGATGAAGCAATTGCCAAATTTCTAGGACTTCGAGAAGGCATACCACAAGGTGATCATAAGGCAGGATTTGCTATTGATCTAGATTCCACAACATATTTTGGGGAGTCAACTCCATCTTCCAGTCATCAAAATGAAAAAAGAAAATAAAAAGTAAAAAATCAAAAGAATGAGTCTTTGAGTGAAAACCATACGACACTCTCTGATCATGAAAAAGTAAAAATAAAAGACGTACCTGTGGGTGAAAACCTCTCTGAGGCACCCAAAGGTGGAAGATTGGACATACCCCTATCAAGTCAGGATAAATCAACATTGCTTGTGGAAATGACCGAAGAGATAAATTTGGGTACACCTGACAACCCTAAGGTCAATCATTTCGCTGCTTCTCTATCAAAACATGAAAAGATAGATTTTGTCAATTTATTTCTTGAGAAGAAGATCAGTTTTGCATGGTCCTATGTAGATATGCCTAGCCTTGATCCAGAATTAGTCCTTCATCACTTGCCATTAAAATCGGATGCTAAGCCTGTCAAACAAAAACTCTGAAAGATGCATCCCCAGGTGGCTCTCTTGGTCAAGGTAGAACTAAAAAAATTACTAGATGTGGGCTTTATCCGACCCATTGATTATGCAGATTGGATTTCAAATTTGGTACCAGTTAGCAAGGTAATTGGGGGCATCCAAATCTGTACGGATTTTAGGGATCTCAATAAAGCATGCCCTAAAGATGACTTTCCACTACCAATTATAGACATCATAGTTGACATGACTGCTGGATATGAGATGCTCTCATTGACGGATGGTTTCTCCGGCTATAACCAAATTCGCAGTGCTCCTAAAGATCAACATAAGACTGCATTCACATGTGCTTGGGGTACTTACTGTTTGAATGTGATGCCCTTTGGTCTTAAAAATGCTGGCGCAACATATCAAAGAGCTATGACGACAATTTTCCATGATTTCATGCATACTCTGATGGAAGACTATGTTGATGACTTATTATGCAAATCCATCACTAGAGATAGTCATCTAGCCATCTTAGGCCCAATCATTGACCAAATGGAGACCTACAAGCTCAGACTCAACCCCAAGAAATGTGTCTTTGGTGTCACAGCTGGCAAATTACTAGGGTACATTGTTTCTCACAGAGGCATCGAAGTCAACCCTATCAAGGTTAAAGAAATAATGGATATGCCTCCTCCTTCCAATATCCGTCAACTAAGAAGTCTGCAAGGAAAGCTGCAGTCAATCCGTCGATTTATAGCTCAATTGGTAGACAAATGTCATCCTTTCCAGCATTTATTGCATAAAGGTGTCACTTTTAAATGGACTAAGCAATGTCAATCAGCATTTCAAACTCTTAAGGATTATTTGCTATCACCACCTATTCTAATGCCTCCTATAGATGGAAAGCCATTTATATTGTATATTTCTTTAGCTAAAACGGCACTGGGAGTTCTCTTGGCCCAACAGGATGAGAAAGGCAAAGAATGGGCTATTTATTATATTAGTCGGACACTAGTAGGCTATGAGCTAAATTATTCTACTATTGAACGGGCATGCTTAGCAGTGGTATTTGCAACATAGAAGCTTCGACACTATATGTTAAATCATCAGACATTGTTAGTTGCAAAAATTGATCCCTTAAAGTACTTTCTTAGTAGGGCCGCTTTGACAGGTCGCCTAGCAAAGTGGGTTATGATCCTCAGTGAGTTTGATATTGAGTACATGGAGTGAAAGGCAATAAAAGGACAAGTCATAGCGGATCAACTTGCAGAGGCTCCTATTTATGATGATCATCCCATGTTGACAGATTTTCTAGATGAATCAGTCTTTTCCCTCATCTCTTCTAATGAATGGAAGTTATATTTTGATGGATCTCATACCAAGTTCGGGTCCGAAGCAAGTATATTGTTTGTCACCCCTCAAGGTGATGCTATTCCCAAATCCTATAGAATAACTTTCCATTGTACCAATAACATTCCGAATATGAGGCTCTGGTCACAGGACTCTGAGTAGTGGTCCACTGGAATATCACACATTTGCAAGTCTATGCAGATTCTCAGTTAGTCATCCATCAAGTGAATGATGACTATGAAACAAAAGATGAAAATCTTATTCCCTACAAGCATATGGTAGATTTCTTCAAGACAAAATTTATGGCTATCCATTTCAGTCAAGTTCCAAGAATTCAAAACAAATCAGCAGATGCTATGGCAATGATTGCTTCCATGCTAAATATGCCCCACAATATGGACAGATGTGAATTTTTGGTCAAACAATTGCTTGTCCCTTCTTTTGAAATTCTGACAGCAGATGTGATGTGTGTTCTTGTTGGTCCTAACTCCCCGTGGTACAATGACATCTATCAATATTTAAAATCCCAAACCTTACCACCTAATCTTTCCTCTAACCAACACCGAACCTTCATCCGACAGACAGCCAAATATGTCATCATTGCCGACACCCTTTACCGTCGTTCCTTTGACCACACCCTCCTCAGGTGTTTGGATTCTGACGAAGCACAAATGGCTTTACATGAGGTTCATGATGGTATATGTGGGGGCCATTTCAATGGTCTGAGCTTAGCCAAAAAGTTGGTTCATCTTGGGTATTATTGGCCCACTCTGGAAAAAGATGTTCATGATTTTGTCAAGAAGTGCTACAAATGCCAAATCCATGGAAATTACATTCATGCACCAACCCAAGAGCTTCATTCTGTCATATCTTCATGGCCCTTTTCTCAATGGGGATTGGATCTTATTGGCAAGATTCACCCGACATCAGCAAATGGACACAAGTTTATCATTACAGCCATAGAGTATTTTACAAAATGGATCGAGGCTATCCCCATGACCTATATCACTAGTGTGCAAATTTCAAAATTCCTATTGAATTATATCATCTGTTGATATGGAGTTCCCCTTGCAATTGTCACAGATAATGGCCGACCATTCAAGAATAAAGATGTCAAGGAACTCTGTGAAAAGTTTCACATCCAACACTATTTCTCCAGTCCATACTATCCATAGGGTAATGGTCAAGCTGAAGCATCTAATAAAACCATTATCAAAATCCTAAAAAAGGTTGTCAATGACACTGGTCGAGATTGGCATGTATAGTTGAATCCAACACTATAGGGTTATCGCACTTCTATCCACACACTTACTAGCGTAACACCTTATTCCTTGGTGTATGGTGCGAAAGCCATTTTACCCTTGGAAATGGAGATTCCTTCTTTGTGTGTTTCCTTGCAACATTTGATTGATGATGAAATGCAGAGAGTCTCTTGGTTGCATCAGCTTGAGATGTTAGATGAGAAATGTCAGACAGCCCTGATGCATTTGCAAGCATATCAAAACCGTCTCCATCTCTCTTATAATAAGAAGGTCAAAGGGTGACACTTCGAAGTGGGAGATTTGGTTCTAAAGGAAAACCCCAACAATGCACAATCTACTGACATCATCAAAGGAAAGTTTGAACCTAATTGGGTTGGGCCTTTCATAGTTACTGTAGCTTATGGCTCAGGGGCATATCAGCTTGCCACCCCAGAAGGTGAACCTTTGTCAGACCCAGTCAATAGTATGCACCTTCGCAAGTACTGGGCATAGTTTTCTATCAGCAGTTCTTCAAATATGATCCTGAAAAAATACAAAAAAAAAAGTGAAAACAATTGAAAAGACAAACAAAAATAAAGAAAAATTCACCCTCTAGTGAAAACCTGCCAAACAGGCACTTTGGGCAAGTACCATGGTGAAAACCTGGCAAACAGGCGCCATGTGTAAAAGATTATTGCTCTGTCATCTATCATGACCCGTAGCTATACTTTTACCTTGCCAGTTTATTATGCTTGCTTTGACCCAATGTTTTGTTCCAGGCCTATGATTGGTCAACATCATTGTCTTGCATACTCAAGTTCCAGTCCTTGTGCATATTTTTCGGTCTTGGTCGCTATCTATATTTTTCAAATGTTCATTGGGTGTGCACCCCTTATCATGATCAATAATTGGAGCTTTCAATTAGCACAATGTCCTGAAAAAAATCATAAAAAAATGGAAAAATGTCCTGAAAAAATCATTAAAAAAATGGAAAAATGTCCTAAAAAAATAATTAAAAAATGGAACAATGTCTTGAAAAAATCATAAAAATCAAATAATGTCCTGAAAAAAAATTTAAAAAAATTGAAAAATGTCTTGAAATAAACCCCTAAAAAGTCAAATAAAGTCCTAAAAAAATGAACAAAACACCACTATCCCCTTTGTGCATAGACAGATCGCTGAGCATACCTCCACCAACTCTCAATCACAACACTGCACTTTACTAAAATCACACATTCACAGATGAACTTTTTTTTCAATCAAACTAGACATTCAAATTGATTACAATTGTCATATCAATTGAACATCAACATCACTATCATTTGTCCTTGTCACTACTATCATGGGTCTTATACAGGGTGTGGTATACTCGAAACCAGACTATGTCTTGTCTTAGATGGGGTACCGCATGTCCTGAAACCAGACAGCATGATCATCCTATCAACACTTTCAATTTTTGACAATAAAGATCAAGATGTTTGTTTGACTTGTTAGAATTAGCGAGTCTTATCATTTATTGATTTATCTTCAATCATGTTCCTATGTTTCTCGATGATGTCATTGAGTGATTTAGAGTGACCGGGATGGATCATGGTCCCTTTTTCTTTTCTTTGTTGTGTTTGCTGTTTGTGGAATGTTTGTCACAAACTAGGGCAACTATATCATTGGGTGTCTGTGATAAGTACGTTCGCTTTGTGAACATTGCACATACCTCGACCCTTGATGTATGCACCCTAGGATGATTCACTCATTCCTTGTGTGCGATGTGTCTGTCTTTGCAAAAGGGGTTTCATTTCAGCTCTAGCCTTCAATGCCATGATGCTCTGCATCCATTTTGCTACATTAAATAAAGGTTCTCACCTACAAAGTGCGTTAGTGAAAGCAATTTTTTTTCTTTGCCTCTAACTATCCTCTGTCTAATTTCTTCTTACTAACATTTCTTCTATCAGTTTGGACAGTCAGTTCAATCTCATTCTCCAATCTCCAAACACATAAGCTACATCCTGCATTCATTGGTTAGTACATTTGCATTATATCAAGCATTTTAACCTTTTCATATTATAAATGCATCAAAAACACATAAAAATATATTCATACATGTTCCACAATGGTACATAAACAGTGCATAAGACATCCATGCATGGAAAGTAAACACATCAACCATAACACATTGCATCCCATCGTATCACTGCATATCATATCATATATCAAAATAATATCAAAGTACAAAATTGGATTGTCTGTCCTAAGTATGGCCCGCGGGCTGAATACATAATCTCAAAATACACATGTCTCTGTCATAAGGAGTACATGCCTCTGTCACTGGGTGCTCCCTCTATCCTCCTCATCCCTAATGTCTCAAGGATGATGTCCCTCCTATCCTAGGTCCTGGCTATGGTGGTCTCATAGGTCCACTCACCCCCATGCTGCTCACTAACCTCCGAGAGCGTGGCCTGCTCTCTGTCCTCGATCGTGCCTGATATGATGCTGCTCTTTGCTCTGGTGGAACTACATTCTCATATAGTGTCCTCCAATTTTGTATCTCCTCTTTGATCTCTACCAACATCTATGCCATCTCACGTGCACTAGCATCCCTAATCGACCCAATATACTTAGTCACTCTCTGCTCTGCTTGCTCTGCCTGCACTATTGCTGTATCTTGAGCCACTATTAGTTTGGCTATCTCTACTCTGAACTGATCCTACTCTGTCCTCAAGATAGAATTCTGTCTCTCTAATGTCATAATGTTATCATGCTGACCTGCTATGGTGGCCCTACATATCTCCATCTCCTCTATGCTAGCTGTCTCCGGCTCTATGGGTATATCCTGCAATGATTCCTGATCGGCTAAATCTGGCTCATAATCTTCATCCTCATCATCTTTATCCTCATCATCCCCCTCATCCTCTCTATCCTCATCCTCATCTCTATCCTCATCATCTCCCTCCTCCTCTCCAACGAGTGGGAAGTCCTCCTATCTCCTAGGTACCAGAATATCAGGATCTGTCAATGGCATAGGCCGTCATTGTACAAACCATCACTCATATTCCTCTATTGTTCTAGCATCCACCATATCTAATCTCCAATCCTACTATCTCTATTGTAGCTATGTGAAGTTAGCATATGCTATGTGTGGCTGAATCATCCTCCCCCACTGACTTGTCTCTCTGTGAGATCGGGCAAAGTGTGCAGTCCCTCTTGGTACATCCTGCCTCTCTTCAAACTGTCATCTGACTCTCTTTGGTAGGTACATCTCAATCACTCTCTGGTGATTTACTGGTCACCCAATCAGGTATCTCTCTTGTCTGCAATATGATAGCTCATCACTATCATCTGACCATCTAGGGCAATCAAGATATGGCCTCCATGTGAACTCTATCAATTTGTCTAGCTCATGTCACCAATACAATATGTGTCCGAACAGACCCTATCTCAATGTGCCCCCATAGAAATATACATATGGTCGATGTGGTACTATCTGTCTCTCTACGAGCGGTCAACATATGGCTATGTGCTTGAATGCCCATACCTGTAACAGTGTGACTCCACAGCTCAACGTCTGAACTCCCTGATATGCTATCTGATGCAACTGAAAATATAGCATAGCAAGCACACATGGTCCCCATGCATACATAGTCCCCTCTGTCGCCATCCACTCTAGCACTCTTCCCCATCTAGTAGGGAATCCATGTCCTTGTCTGTCCCCTACTAATAGGCATGTTATAACCACGGCTATCACCACATATCGCTGGTCATACTATGATGCCATGGTCTCCCAGCCAATCTCCTTCTCTACGATCTCTAGATCATTTGCATTGCACTCAAATAATCTACACAAAGCATCTCTCCCTATCGCTGGGTCATACTCTATCATCTCCCCATGAATTAGAATGTGGAGGATGCACCATACATCCTCTAGTGTCACAGTCGCCTCTCTAGTCGCCAGATGGAAAGAGGAAGTCTCTAAATGCCATCGCTCTGCCAACACGGTCAGTAGTCCTGTGTTTGCCCTAATCTGAGGCATGAATACAATATAGTATAATCCAAGTCCTACTAATGTGTCTCTGTCCATGCTCTTGAGTCTATGTCGTAACATGAAGCAATCAAGTCGGTTCTCTCGCGTAATCAGTGGATACTGTTGACTCTGCATCACAATTGGGGCACATTTTATCAATTTTAGGGTTTCCTCCTATGGGTTGCATTTCCTCATTTCATCCACCAATCAAGGTGTTTCTTATATGTTTTGACCTATCCTACTCTTATCCCCCTTTTCGAGATCATTCACATGTTGTTTTTGGTCAAATTAGGGTTCTCAGTGCACAACTGCGCCTGTCTACCATGTCCTACACCTGTGTAGCATCAACTTGCACTTGTATACCCTACACAAGCATAGGACATCCTACACAAGTGCAGGATGCACCCACACAGGCGCAGAAGTCCTTTTCTCCATTCCATGTGGGCCCCACAATGTCCCGCAAGCAAGTCAAATTCTTGAAATTGACAATATGGGTTTTTGAGATACATACGCTGCTCCTACATCATCTGATTGTCTGTAGGTGCATACATGTTCCCTGAGGTGATCTGCCATTGGAATTTTCACCATCTCTCTACAAGGGTCCTTTTCCAGAGCAACAAATCCTCCACTTTGGCTAGTGCAAATGAGCTCTTTTCACTCTCTTTGTCTCATTTATAGATCTTTGTCAGTGCATAGATGGACACGCACTCTCTCCATCTTATGCTGGTCGCAGTCTTTTGCACCTTCAACTGTTTGTCATTTGTGTATCCGATCCCTGATTTTCAGTCTGTTTTCTCCTATCATTTTCTATCATTCTTATCGATCAATTGGCCTCTTTTCTGGATGTTTCCAGCCAATTCCTTGAGGGGGCATACATATGTCATTGTCAGTGTCTGGGGCATTTTCATTTATTGTTCTTTGAAACAACACTTAAAATCGCATTGTCTCAAAGAGGGGCAAAATGTAGACGTCTAAAAATGGTCAATGCTTGCGGAGTCATACTTTAACATTTGTGCATTGCCTTATTTTAGGGTTTTTGCATCGCATTAACATTTCTTCTTTGTTGCATACTTGGTATTTATCATTTGCGAGCATTGAGTCCTTCTTCTACACTTTTCGTTTGTCTTTCTTTTGAATTTGGTCTTGTCGATAACAATCTTCAGTCATGATTTTGGTCGATCTTATCCTGTCATATCAATGTGCATGCTCATTTATCATCATTTTGGATATCATCAATCCTAATCGATGATGGAATTATGGTTTTTGTCCTCTTTTCAATCTTGTCATCTTGTGATCAATTCATCATCGATCCTCACTCTTGTCAATCTTGTCAATTTTGTGATCGATTTGTCATTGATCGTTGTCCTTTTCAATCTTGTCATTTTGCAATCGATTTGTCATCGATCATTGTTCTTTTCAATCTTGTCATTTTGTGATCGATTTGTCATCGATCATCATCCTTCTCAATCATGTCAATTTGGATCAATTAGTCATTGTTCCTTGTCAATTGGCACATTTATCAATCAAATCATTTGTTAGCATTGTTCCTTTGTCAGTTAGAATCATGATTAAATCGAATTGACATTAATTATCTTTTGTCAAGACCTAGTTGTCGTCCTTTCATATCTAATTCATCTTCCAAGGTTTTATGATTTATTCATTTAATCTTGTTTGTCATTTTCCCTTTAGGTTAAATAATTTATTTATTTATCCTAAGTCTTCTTGTCATAATTAAATATTTATTTAATTGGCTAATTAATTCCTCCTCTTTTTGTAAATTAATTAATGAATGAAAAATTATTAATTAATAATTTTCATCAATTTTCTAATTTCCAAGTCATTATTTCTAACCTAATTTTCTAATTTCTCCTAAATTCCTAAATGTCTATTTCTATTTCAAATTCTTGTCATAACATCCTTGCATAGCAATTTGTCATAATTTGTCATAAATTGTCATAACTTCTTGCATAGCAATTTGTCATACACTTGTCATAATTTTTCTATTCTTGATTTGAATTTCCATTCGAATCAAATTCATGCTAATCTTGCCTTTTCTCCAATTTATCTATAAATTGGATGAATTTCTTCAATCATGCCCCCGATCGATCAATCAATCACGCTTCTAGTATCCTTATGCTGTCTTGTCACTCTTGCTTTCATCTCATGCTTATGCACTTATTGGTGAGATCCACAAACAAAGAAATTTGAAGGAGAAAGAAGGATAATGGAGAATTCTGGAGAAGACATTCACATTTGGGACGGTTTGCATTTGGTTTAAATGTCTTATTTTTAGTATCTCTATTGAGTGTTTTTAGGATTCTTGTCATTGCATTCTAGTTTTGTGATTGAGCTAGTTTAATATCTATTTGCTTTGATGATTTCCAAATTCCTATCTATAGACATGTTTTAGAACAAAATCTCAACATTACGAATATCATGAACGACAACGAGAAGGAGGAACATGTGACCCTAAGCAAGATATCCCTGAACAAAATACACCAGGACAAAACATCCCCGAGAAAAACATGTCGTTCCATTCACCATTTCAACCTAGAACTAATGCAAGGGAAGAACTCTTCCCTCAGCAAAATAATGCCCCTTTGATTTCTCTTGCTCAACAAATGCAAATTTTACAAAGACAAATGCAAGACATACAACAAGGGACAACAGTAAGGTATTCATTAAATGAAATTTGTCCTTATCCGTTTGATAGATATTGAACATGATACCTTTTCCTCCAAACTCAAACATTCCCAAATTTGACAAATACGATGGGAAAAGTGATCCTCGTGATCATGTTCAAGAATTATACACAATGAGTCTTGAATTCGCTCATGATGATACCTATTTGATGAGGTCATTCCCAAGAAGCTTGGGAGGGCAAACAATGGAATGGTTATCCAAAATCACACCTCATGTTAGATCATTTGATGAACTGGTCAACAAATTCATAAATCAAGATTCCTATAACATTCAACATGCTATCACCATGTTAGATGTCTGTAACACCAAATAGAAAAACAATGAAACATTCATGGTTTTCCTTCAATGATGGCAGTGTATGGTTTCAAGATATCCTCGAGATATCCCCAAAAAGGAGAAAATGGAAATTTTCATTGACAACTTGAACGGTGAGATGAGTTACAAACTCAAGCTCCAATGCATACCATCTTTCGCTAAATTGATTGAGAATGGAATTCAAGTGGAAGCAGCATGTGTCAAGAAAGGAACATTAAAATTCTTCAAAGAAGGAACAAGTTCATCCCATTACAATAACCAAAACAATAGCAACTTGGACAAATCCAGATTCTGGACCAAAAACAAAAACAATGGAAATGAAGGAGGCAATGAATCAAATGATCCAAAATCTAAGCAGCCTGTGCTCGCATTATCAGATAATCCTCAAGCTATAAAGAATCCTAAAGGTGCTAACCCAGACACTAATACTTACACACCAAATACCAATCAAGGTCAACCCAACACCAACAACGCCGACAATGCTCAAAACAATCACACAAATCGAGGGCCTAATAACAATTCATGAGGTAATACAAACAACTTTCAAAAATGCATTTACACACCACTGGGACAATCACTGGAGTCAGCATTCAAAGAACTCCTGGCAAACAAAATTATCTCTTTACCAGCAATCAGCAATTATGAACCACAAATCAAACCACCATGGCGGAATGACTTGCACTTTTGTGATTTTTATCGCAACAAAGGTCATCAAACAAATGATTGCATGAGACTGAAAAACATTGTTTAGGACATGATTGATAGAGGTGATTTAACAGTGGATGGTCTCAAGACAAATAGTGACCATGGAGCCTTTAAGAATCCTCTTCCAAAATACAACAAGGATGGAGCTTCAACCTCGAACAATACACGTGGAGCTCATATCAATCATATCTACAATAACACCATCAATCATATATCAGCTGAGGACAATCAAGTCAATGTCATCACAATCCGAGATCAACGTGATCATGAATCTGTTAATGTAACAACCATAGCTCAAAAATATGTCTTAAAAGGACATACGTCGACAACAAACACCATACCCAAAACTCAATATGATCTAGTCAGCCAACTACGCAAAACTCCTACTCAAATATCTATACTAGAGTTGTTGAAACTTTCACCAAAACACAAAGACATATTGGAACAAGTGCTATTAGAAATGAATGTACCTCAAGATCTGGATGCTGATAAATTCCAAGCCATGGTTGCTCATATGACAGGGCCTCATAATCTCACTTTTTCTGAGCAAGATAATATCTCGTTGAGTCATCCACATAATACTCCTCTCCATATTGAAGTCATAGTCTATAAACACCGAGTAAAATGAGTATTAATAGATGGAGGAGCTGGACTTAATATATGCACATTAAAACTTATCTGCGCATTAGGCTTCTCAAAGGAGTCTATTGATCCATGCAAAAAGATTACTATAAAGGCATATGATGATGAAGAAAGATCCTCTAAAGGAATAGTGGTGTTGCTGATTCAAGTCAGACCGATACAAAGAGATACTATGTGCCAGGTCTTAGACATAGACATCACATACAATATCTTATTAGGTCCACCCTGGATACATGAAATGCAAGGAGTGCCTTCTATGTATCACCAATGTGTTAAATTCCCCTATAATGGGTAGGAGGTTTCTATATTTGCTGATCACAATCCATTTCAACATTGTAATGCAATGGGGGTAGCCCAGGATAGTTTGGTTCCACATAATAGAGAAAAACAGAGTTCCTCAGCACCAGATCTTCAACAAGAGAAGTCTAAATCATTACCTAGAGATTTCAAACAAAAAATGAAAATAAAAGAACAAGGCATGGGGGAATACTCTTTGGAACCCATGTGTTTGACTAACTTACCCACATCACCTAGATCTCATGGATTACCTACAACATCAACACATCAAGCAACTTATCCCATCACCAAGTTCGATGGCACATTCATTCAACTCAACAATTTAGCACATGAATCCGAGGAAAAGGATATCCTTAGTTGGCTATACAAAGATGAGGAAGAAGACAGAGCAGCTACTATAGAAGTACCTATACCCACACACCTATATGGAAAAGGCTACTTAATCATGCAGCAAATGGGATACAATGGCAAAGGACCTATTGGTTAGCATCAGGAAGGTGTCATAGAACCATTGGATCCTCCTTCATAATTTAGTAAAGACAAACAGGGATTGGGCTTTGAACTCACTCTACTACCAAAGAAGGTACCATGCAAATATCAAAAACCTTAGTGGAAAGCAAAGAAGAAGTACAAAGAAGAATCCTAGCAAGAAGCACTATTTGAGTCAGCAGAGACAATATGTAAGGAACATGAACATCAAGAAAGGAAGAAACATCAAGAGGAGTCCATCATTCACAAGAAGACAACATCTATAGAAGTCAATCATATTCAAGAGAAAATATCCAACAAAGCAGTATCATCTCTTA
Source organism: Cryptomeria japonica (assembly GCF_030272615.1). Classification (NCBI taxonomy): domain Eukaryota; kingdom Viridiplantae; phylum Streptophyta; class Pinopsida; order Cupressales; family Cupressaceae; genus Cryptomeria; species Cryptomeria japonica. The sequence goes on along the minus strand of NC_081414.1, from coordinate 813,878,804 downwards.
ATAACATCATTCCTCCCCAAGGAGGGACAATATATGAACAAATACAAAAGTTCGAAGCAGGATCTGACACAGAATCAGAGAAAACTATCAAACGTATCTCAATCATCAATGACTTATTTTCACCATATAAAATACTAGTTCACAACACTAATAGAATCTGGGATGATACGTCTAAGACTGATTCCAATGAATAAAAATGGGGTAGCTTCTCAAATGCTACAAAAGATACCACTAAAAATACTAGTTCTATATCCTTTCTCAAGAAGAACATAGCACAGAAATTAGACTACTCGAATTTGGACCACAGAATATCTATGACGCTAAGGAAAATGAGTAGCAACATTATGAACAAGTCTATACGAAAGATGATACCATTGAAGACCTCGATGGAATCCTGGACTTATTTAACACCCAAACCAATTGCAATGAAACCTCTATCCTAACACTTACAACAACAAAACTTGATCCAGTAAACAATTCCTTACCACTTGTCTTTCTGGACCTCATAGACTGGGATGGACCCGAAATTCATGATATACCAATTTTCCTGAATGATGAATCCATTATCCATTACTTATGTACCATCAACCAAGAAACAAACTCTACTAGTGAACGGAATAGTGATGTCTACAATCAGGAGGGTGCAAAGTCTCTCAGTCGCAAAAATAAACCAAATAAAAGATCTGATGCTGAAAACCAGTCAATGGCAGCTCTAGATCACAAAAAAGTAAAGATAAAGGATGCATCTAAGTGTGAAAACATTTTTAAGGCACCTAAAGATGGGAGACTTGACACTCTTCCTAAACATTATCATGAGCGATCACCCATATTGATTGAGCCCACTCAATCAATCAACATTGGTACTACAAAAGCAGCCAAAAACATACACCTGGCAGATTCTCTAATAGAAGAAGAAAAACTAGAGTTTATCAAATTCTTCAAAAAAAAGTAAATCAACTTTGCTTGGGCATACGCAAATACGCTCGGGATTGATCCATAATGAATCATGCATCACTTGTCTATGGCTCTAGGAGCTAAGCCAGTTAAGCTAAAACTACGAAAGATGAATCCACACGTGGCACTCATGGTCAAAGCTGAACTAAAGAAACTATTGGACATCAAATTTATTCGACCTATTGACTATATAGAATGTATTTCAAACATTGTGCTAGTTTTAAAACTAGATGGCAGTATCAGAATATGCATAGATTTTAGAGATGTCAACAACGCCTGTCCAAAGGATGATTTTCCTTTACCAAGTATTGACATAATTGTAGACCTCACAGCAGGCCATGCAATGTTATCACTAATGGATGGTTTTTTAGGATATAACCAAATCAAGATCGCTCCATAGGATCAAGATAAAACAACATTCACCTGTCCTTGGGGAACATACTATTGGAATGTCATGCCTTTTGGCTTAAAGAATGTTGGGGCAACTTATCAGTGAGCAATGATAATGATCTTTCATGATATGATGCATACCTTCATGGAAGACTATGTGGATGATTTACTAGCTAAATCCTTCACCAGAGCAGAACATCTAAGCATCTTAGAAAAGATTTTTGAACGATTGGAAAAATTCCAAGTCAGGCTCAACCCTAAGAAGTGTGTCTTCGGGGTTACATCAGCCAAATTGTTAGGCTACATAGTCTCAGAAAAGGGAATTGAAGTGGATCCAGCAAAGGTACAAGCCATCATGGAAATGCCACCACCAAAGAATATCAGCCAACTTAGATCTCTACAAGGACGGCTCCAATCAATCAGGAGATTCATCGCTAAAACTAGCAGATAAAAGTCTACCATTCATATGGGAAGCCAAGTGTACAGAATCCTTTGATCAAATCAAACAATATCTGATGAACCCACTAGTTCTGGTACCACCAATAGCAAGAAAGCCACTTATTCTCTACATTTTGACAATAGATGAATCTCTGGGGGCACTGTTAGCACAAGAAGATCAACAAGGCAAGGAATGAGTAGTATACTACATCAGCAGGACATTGAATGGCTATGAGCTCAATTACACATTTATTGAGAAAGCCTGTTTAGATATGGTCTTCACCTCTCAAAAATTATGCGACTATATGCTAGCTCACACAATTAAGCTAGTTGCAAAAATTGATCCTCTCAAATATTTACTCAGCAAAGAAGCTCTTACAGGTCGATTGGCTAAATGGGTCATGATTCTCAGTGAATTTGATATCCACTACACGGAGCGAAGAGCTATCAAGGGAAAAGTAATAGTAGATCAACTAGCAGAAGCACCACTACCTGGTAAACAACCAATGGAGATCGAGTTTCCAGATAGGGACGTTCTTGCTATCTCTACAAAACAATGGACCCTATACTTTGATGGATCATTTACCCAACACGGCTCAGGTGCCAACATTTTATTCATTACTCCAGAAGGACACAACATACCAAGATCCTATAGACTTATGTTCCCATGCACAAATAACATTCATGAGTATGAAGCACTAGTCACAGGAATCAACATAGCTATAGAATGGAAAATCACAGAACTAAAGGTCTACGAAGATTCACAACTGGTTATCAATCAAATAAATGATGACTATCAGATGAAAGATGACAAGTTGCTACCCTACAAAACAATGGTGGATGACTTCAAACAGTACTTTGTACACATCAGCTTTGCACAAATACCAAGGTTGGACAATAGAGCAGCTGATGCAATGGCTATTATCACTTCACTACTGCAAATTCTAGAGCAACAGTCTCATTATGATTTCCTAGTAGAGAAACTGTTTTCCCCAGCCTATGACAATTCTGCATCCTAGGTCATCTATGCCTTAACTAGTTTGAGACTCCCCCTTATATGGAATGATATATGAGTATCTTAAGACCAATATCCTACCCATTGACTTGTCCCGAAACCAAAAATGTAACTTTATCTACCAAGCTAGCCATTATACCCTTACTACTGATACTTTGTACCGTCGAGGTCTAGATGGTACTCTTCTTCATTGCCTTGATCATAATGAATCTAACTCTGCTTCACACGAGCTGCATGAAGGTATCTATGGTGCACATTCTAGTGGTACTACTCTTGCTAAAAAGCTTCTACGAATGGGATATTACTGGCCAACAATGGAAAAATATTCTTATCACTTTGCAAAGAAGTGTCCTAAATGCCAAATCCATGGCAATCTTATACATGCACCAGCACAGGAACTGCAGCCATTCACAACATCCTGGCCCTTTTGTCAATGGGGACTAGAATTAGTTGGCAAAATTCATCCATCATCGTCAAAAGGGCACAAGTTCATTATCACTGCAACAGAGTTCTTTACCAAGTGGATTGAAGCAGTCCCCATGACCACAGTGAGTCGGAAGCAAATTGCCTCTTTTATCCCTAATTATCTGATCTACAGATATGGCATTCCAAGTTCCATCATCACAGAAAATGGGCAACCTTTCAAAAATTAGGATATGAGAGAGCTATGTGAACGATTCAAAATCCAACATCGTTTCTCTACACCATACTACCCACAGGGAAATGGTCAGGTAGAAGCATCCAACAAAATGATATTGAAAATTTTTAAGAAGATAGTCAATAATGTAGGCAAAGATTGGCATGTACAACTCAATCCACCACTTTGGGCATATAGAACTAGCATCCGCACATTGATAGGAGCTACGCCATATTCATTGGTGTATGGATCAGAAGAAATTTTACCCATGGATGTAGAAATTCCATCTCTCAGAGTCTCTTTGAAAGGCTTAATCCCAAATGAAGAATATCAAGTTAACCAGCTGCAAGAACTTGAACTTCTAGATGAAAGACGCCAATGTGCCTACACTCATCTCAAAGCATATTAGCAACGCATGTGCAGAAGCTAAAACCACAAGGTCATCCCTAGAAACTTCAAAATAGGTGATCTAGTACTCAAAGAAAATCCTAGAAATCAATAGGATCAGGAAAAGAAAGGGAAGTTTGAACCTAACTGGTTGGGTCCATATGTCATCATCTCAGCCTCTGGATCAGGCACCTATCAACTAACTACCTCAGAAGGAGATGTGCTCAACAAACCCACCAACAACATCCATTTGAAGAAATACTACACTTGAGCAGTCTAAATGCACGAAAAAGGTAAAAATATAAAAAAATCAAAAAATTAGAAAAAGCAAAGAAAAATATGCAATAAAAACAAATGGTGAAAACCTAGCAAACAGGCGCTATTTTGAGAGGATGGATCCTCCATCTATTCTTATCAAACTTTTGTATCCATGCATCCAAGTACTATTGGCCATTGACCAACGCCTTTATCAAACTAAGCATTATCTAGGACATACTTAGCCTAGCCACTATCCTTGTTTATCACAAATCATTTCATCATATCCCACCATGGCTTGGTAATCACTATACATATCCACATTGGGCAATACATTTAGCTAGGGGCAACATCGACCTGCATCCTATCCTATCAACATATCATGCATTGCACCAGACTAGGCAAATCATGTCAAAACCAAAATTCAACAAAACATGAGGAGAATCAAACATGGATACATTTAACGGATTCACAACACATGATGGATGATTTTCTGAAGTAACAAATGTTTGCATCTTGCATGAAGTTTTGACTATTTTTGAATTTGAACTCTTTTTGAACTATTGGATCCTCTACATTTTCTCAACGATGCATCTAGGTAGAGAAAGTAACGAGGACTCCAATATCTTTTTAGTCTTCTATCTGTGAGGTGATCACTTGTACTGTACAAAGACTTGTCTCGAGACGTGATTCAAAGCACATCACTGAAGACATGATTCCACTTTGCACATACAAATGGTTTAATATTGTCTATTTATCCCCGAGAAACATTTAGGTTGTCCTGGTTCACTTATACCTCGATGCTTATGCTATCTTGCAATATCAAAAATCATGTAAATTTTTCTTAGGTCATTATGGTTCAATTATACCATTATGCTTGTGTAGACACCTAAAAATGGTCAACGCTTGTGGAATCATACTTTAACATTTGCGCATTGCCTTATTTTAGGGTTTTTGCATTGCATTGACATTTCTCCTATGATTCGCACTTGGTCTTTATCATTTGTGAGCATCGAGTCCTTCTACATTCTTCAGTTGTCTCGCTCTCAAATTTGGTCTTGTCGACAACAATCTTCAGTCATGATTTTGGTCAATCTTATCCTATCGCATCAATGTGCATGCTCATTTGTCATCATTTTGGACATCGTCAATCCTAATTAGGGTTTTGTCCTCTTATCAATCTTATCATCACGTGATCGATTTGTCATCAATTGTTATCCTCTTTTTTAAGTCTTGTCATTTTGCGATCGATTTGTCATCGATCGTCGATTGTTGTCTTCTTTTCAATCTTGTCATTTTGCGATCGATTTATCATCGATTGTTGTCATTTTTCAATCTTATCATCATGCAATCAATTTTTCATCGATCATTGTCATTTTCAATCTTGTCATCTTGCGATCAATTTGTCATTGATCGTGGTCATTTTCAATCTTGTCATTTTTGCAATCTATTTTGTCATCAATCATTGTCATTCTTGTCATTTTGCGATCGATTTGACCTAATTGTCATCCTTGCATTTCTAATTTATCTTCTAAGTTTTTATGATTTATTCATTTAATCTTGTTTGTCATTTTCCCTCTAGGTTAAATAATTTATTTATTTATCCTAAGTTTTCTTGTCACAGTTAAATATTTATTTAATTGGCTAATTAATTCCCTCTCTTTGTGTGAATTAATTGATGAATGAAAAATTGTTAATTAATTCACTTATTATTCCTAATTTCCTCATTTCTAATTTTCCTAATTCCTAATTTCCACCTATTTTCTAATTTCCTAATTTCAATTTCCACCTAATTAATTTCTCTCTAAGTCTCTCCCTATTTTTGTGCTTTGGTGGAAGCTTGAATTTCTCATGCGTCATACTTTTGGCATAGCAAGATGTCATAATATTCTAGTTCTCTAACCTTTGCATTGGCAATATGTCATAATTCATGACATAGAAGGTGTCATAACCTTCTTCTTCCCACTCAATTTTGCCATTTTCGAAATCAATTGCCTCTAATATCGATGTCATGCTAATTTGGTCTTTTCTCTGATTTGTCTATAAATTGGATGAATTTCTTCAATCAAGATCCCTACTACCTAGTCGAATCAATCACACTTCGAGTATTCTTGTGCTATCATCTTGTCTACTTGCTTTCACATCATGCTTATGCACTAGTAGGTGAGATCCACAAACAAAGCCATTTGAAGAAGAAAGAAGGACAATGGAACCGCATGAAGGAGACATTCAGATCTGCATTTGGTTTGCTTGGTTTTTAATATTGAATGTTTCACTTTCATGTCTTTATTGAGTGTGTTTAGGATTGATCATTGCATTTGAGCTTTTCTGTTTGAGCTAGATTAGTATTGATATTTCTTGTGATGATTTCTGAATTCCTACCTACATTAATTGGTGAACCCGATGTGAACTAACCATCTAACCATGTCTTGAGTGCCTTTTGAGTTGATTTGCAGGTCAAAAACCCAAGAAACAGGGTAATGCAGGCCTTTCTGGGCACTTCTACGCCTGTGTAGGAGCAATCTGTGCCTGTTTCAAGCATTTTGCACCTATGTTAGAGAATTTTGCACCTGTCTCCAAGGGAATTGTGCCTATGTTGGAGTTTTCTACGCTTGTGTTACATCATTCTGCGCTTGTGTCAAGCATTTTGCGCCTATGTAAGTCCAGAAACAGAGGTAAAAAAAGCAGTGTTTTGACTTGCAAATTGGTTTGTTTTGCATTATGTTTCTTCTTTTTGGTTTTATGGTACTAATTCTTTGTGCAACACCTTGTCATTACGCATGGCAAAGACAAAAAATGAAACTACTAACGCGTTTTATGCAGGTTCAATAGTCAAAGACTAAACTTATCAAACTTTTGACTTGGGTTTTGCAGGTTGCCTTGGATTACAACTAAACTTTGTGTTTACAATTAATATTTAGGCACCTAGTATGATTTCTAAATATGATGGAATGAATGTATATTTTCTTTGATTGTTTAGTATTGACATTGGAGTAGGAGAGTATGCTCTCATCCTTCTTAGGGTGATTAGAAATCTAGATCTTCAATACCATGCTCATGTTTGTGATTGAGTGTCACCTTTAGAGGGCCTGCCTTCCCGACCATTTGCTTTTGCAAGCAAGTGACAATCATGAGAAGGGAATGACCCAAAGTGAGTATGGCTAGAATACCTTGGCATTCTAACTCACTATAAATAAATACGTGATGAGCGAAAGCTTTGAAGGAAGGGTTACGTGGGAATTGTAGTTACTTGGGAAGTGATGACCCTTGAACTCTTTCTCATATCAACATCTAAGTAGGACCTCATGATCTCAATCGTGCTTGCACGACTACATTTGTTTGGTATCTTGGTGGGCCTAATGTCTCAATCACGCCTGCGTGATACCAAGGAGTAACACTTAATAGAAATCCTTACTAAACACCTTGTATTTAGAGGCCAAAAACCCTTCTAGTTTCTTGAGAAGGACAAGTTCGGATACTTGGAAGAGATACTAAGTTCGCCATGGGGAGATTTCCATGGGGACTGATGCTTGGCTGCCCTGAGAAGTGAGTGCCGTGGAGGGGAGCTCGTGGGGTCAAGCATCTATGTATTCTCCTTGAATCACATAACAAGTCTACCTCTCAAGTACCTAATGTCCTTGCCTACCATAAGAAATGTGTGAATGAGCATGATTGTCTTAGTCTAAGTTGAAATATCTTGTCTTCTTTGCTTGTCAAAAGTTGAATTGCATCTCATTTCAAGAACAAGACAAATTGATTCAAAATAAGCTTAAACATAAGAACATTTTATCCAACCAAAATTCAAAAACACCTTCAAACATGGTTGTCAAACATTGTTCAAAATCTTGTCTTAACATTCATGTCACTTAGATTTAGGTTCATCCTAGGTTTGCATTTTGCAAAGTCATTGTCAGTTACCAAGGTTAGGTTTCATTTAGGTCATACTCCTTTTCATATCAATAAAGGTCATTCATTTGCATGCATCCTCTTGCATTAGAGTAATACCATTTCATAATTCAAACTTAGGTTGACATTGTCATACATTTACATGCACATACCTTAGGTCCTTCACTAAGTTTAGGTCATTATCATATCATATTAGAGTCATTTGCATAGCAATTGTCCCTTTGCATATAGTGTCAAAACTAGGTTTTATCATACTTGAGTAATCTAAATCTTTGATAAACCCTAAGTCATTGTTAGGAAGTCTAGAACTTATCAAACCTTTTCTCTTTTTGTCATTATTGTCATTTCGTCAAACCTAGCTTAGTATCCAAGCATATAGGGGAGACATTGTCATTTTGTCCTTTTTTCACTTGGTCCTTTTTTCCTTTGAGGTCTAGACATCATTTCAATTTCCTAAGGGTCTCTTTTAGATTTGCATTCAAAAGTTTGTCAAAATCTTCAAAAACAACCAAAAACATAGATTTCATTCTTGTCATAGATTGCATTTTCATTTATTTAGTTTGCATTTAGTTGCATTTTATATATTATCCTTGAAAAATTCCAAAAATATTGCATTTGCATAAGTGACATGCCTATTGAGACAAGGTCAAAATCTAAAAAGATGGGTGAACCAACATATCAACCCATTGACAACATATCAAATTCACAGTTTCAAACTAGTCAAACAATACAAATTGAAGGTTCATCAAACACATGAACCAATGTTTGTACTCATGAAACCAGGACATGGGAGTGTTCCACCAACACCAAGAGGAAATACACCTTTCAATTGGAATCAACCAAACCTGCAACATGACATTCAAACTTGAACATTACATGAGGAACAAACTCTTTCACAAGGATTTGGTTCAGATCAAGCCATTCAACAAGAAATGAATCCAAATGTCCAACCAGATTCTTCATCAGATTCGGATGCTTCTGATGATGTTGATATGTTCCTTCAAGATCCAAAGTTGACAAAAAAGATGGATAAATTCTTGAACAAGGTCTTTAAGATGTTCCCACAAAAATATATTAACATGATGAGTAATGTGGCTTCTTCAAACGAGCAAATTAATGTGCAAAAACAACAAGGTGGTGAGCTGTTAAGTTTCTCTCCGCATCCAAATGAAGAAAATGTGCAACAAGAAATTCAACCTACCTTGATGAGTAAATGTGCTTCAAAGGCATTGATAGTGACTATTCCTCAAAAGTCACCATTTGAAACAATAAATAATCCACTATTCAACACAAGATCAAATGAAGACCACGCAAACATTGACAATTGTCCCTCAACAAGAAGTGGTTCCTCACATGCATAAAATTGGATCAAAATATAAGATGCAAGAAAGCTTCACGATTGGAATGCCTGATATCACCAATGTCCAAAATAATTCCACAATGCAACAAAGTTCTTATGTCCTGTTAAGCTCAATATATTTGCCAAACACTATGGTGACAGATCCTTCGATAATGGCGACACAAAGAGCTATAGATAGTGGTTTGCACCAACAACAAATGTTGCAACAATTGAGTAATACACAACAGGTACAATCAAATGTGCAAAGAAACAATGCACAACAACAACAATATCGCATTCGACAACAAATTGCAGCGCCCTCTGCACCATTACAAGTTAATGCAAACTTGCCACCACCACAATGGATTGGACAAACAACACAACAAGTTAATGCAAGTGCCATACCCCATCTTAAGGAGAAACAACAAAAACCACCCAAACAAAGTTTTTTGCAAATGATGGGATTTACACCGTAACAACAATTGGCACAAAGTCAGCAAATTCTGATTCAGCAGCATCAACAACAACATGTGCCTCAATATGTGCGAAGACAAACAAGCTATCATACTTCACAACCGCAATTGGTGCCTGTGCAATATCAACAAGACCCTCAATTGCAATATCAACCTAGGCTACAAGAAGCACAACAACAAGGTCAATATCAAGGCATGGCACAACCACAACAACAAGAGATGTACCAAGAACATTATACGCCAGAGACACCAAAGACGACATTTTCAGAGCATCAACAACCGATCGGAAACACGATGTATCAACAAAGAGTACCCACCAGGATTAATGATGAACCTCCAAAATCTGATACAATTACACAACAGCTAGAGAAGTTGCAATGACAAGTCGATGCATTGGAAACCAAAGGAACAAAGAAGTTGTACATAGATCAAGATTTATGTCCTAATCCATTTGACAAGAGCTTATGCATGCCTCCCTTCCCTAAGCATTTTGAGGCACCTAATTTTGAGAAATATAAAGGGAATGGCAATCCAAAAGATCACATTCGAGCATTTTTCATGGCATGTACCAAAGTGAGTTATGAGGAAACATATTTAATGCGTTTATTCACATGAAGTCTCATGGGACAAGCCATTGATTGGTATTCGCATCTGCCAGGAAATATAAGGACTTGGTCAGAATTGGCTCAAAAGTTTATATCTCACTTTGCATTCAACATCGATAGTGACGTGACCATGTCAGATTTATGTAACACCAAGCAAAAGCAAGGTGAACCATTAGTGACTTTCTTGCAACGATGGCGAAGCTTGTATAGTCGTTCTTCCCTAGATATACCTGAAGAACAACAAGTGAATCTATTTATCCAAAATTTGGTCCCAAAAATGATGTATGAACTCAAACTGAAAAGTCCCAGTACTATTGAGAAACTCATTAAGAAAGGGATGAACATTGAAACTGCTCTTGTAGCCAAGGGAATCATTAAGCTTAACAAAGACAGTGACAACACAAACAATTCAGGGGACAGAAATAGATTTTGGTATAAAAACAAGAATGTCACTAATGATGGAGTTGTTGACGCACGAGCGGTGAATGCAAATCAACCTCCATTCAAAATCAAGAAATTGAGTGCTCCTAATATGTCAACTATGGAACAAAATCAAACACCAGCAAGCAATGTTACTCAACAGCCGCAATACCAGTAGCATACTCAACAATACACTCAACAATATAATCAACAACAAGGTCAGCAACAAAACTAGCAATGCAAACCTTTCCGATCAAGAGATGGACCTCCTCAATAGTTTATGCCATTGGGAGAGCCTATTGAGTCAGTAATGAAACAATTAATACAAGCAAAATTTATTAAGTTACCAAATATCAAGGCAGAACCATTGGTAAAGTTGCATTGGTGGAATGATAATGCCTATTGTGAATACCATCGGTCAAAAGGGCATAAAACTGCATCATGTTTTCAATTGAAACATATGATTCAAGACTTGTTAGAGCAAGGAGTAATTGAGGTAGATCCACCCAATGTGACCTCTAATACTAATCATACAATTTTTAAAACTCCCTTGCTTGATCATGACAAGGGTAAAGCCTCTTCTTCAAAATCTACCCAAACAGCAAATTATGCAAATATTGGTTATGACAATGTTATCAATTGTTTTCAAGCCTCAAATGAGTATGTTTCTACTCTAAGAATAAAGGGACAAGATCCTTCTTGCGTAGTCACCACTCGTCGATCCAAAATATTCCTGAAAGGAGCTCCTATAGCTCCTCCCAAACCAACTCCTGCAAGTCAGTATAATCTCCTAGATCATCTAGGAAAGACACCTGCACAAATATCAATCCTTGAGTTGTTGAAAATGTCCCCCATGCATCGCGCAGTCTTAGATAAAGCTTCAATTGAGTCTATTGTCCCAACAGACATTGATGTTGACCAATTTCAAGCCCGAATAGGACATCTAGCTATCTCCCAACACGTTGCATTTTCTGATAATGATATTTCACCTGATAAGATCCCTCATAATGATCCTTTACATCTTAAAGTCTTTGTCCATAATTGCAAAATCCGACGAGTCTTGATAGATGGTGGAGCGGGTCTTAACATCTGTACCTTGAGAATGGTCATTGGTCTTGGTTATATAGAAAAGGATATTGATTCTTCCAAAGGAATAACAATCAAAGCATATGATGATGTTCAGTGCCCATCTAAATGGATTATTACATTGCCTATCAGAGTTGGTCTAGTGACAGAAAACATTTTTCTGCAGGTCCTAGACCTTGATCTTCCTTACATTATGATTCTTGGGCATCCATGGATCCACGCAATGAAAGCAGTTCCATCCACTTATCATCAATGTTTAAAATATCCTTACAATGGAACTGAGATAACAATTCTAGGAGATCCTAATCCATTTCAATTTTGTACTGCCTTAAAGAATTCTCCACGGCAGCAAGTCCCAGTCAATAGAGAAGCCAAATCACATAGTTATGTGGATCCTAATGAATTGTTAGAGGTTGTCAAAGGAAAATTGAAAATGCAAGACCAAGGATGCGGAGAGTATTCAGTGGCTCAAACATTCCTCATCGGGAATTTACCAATATCTTTGAAATCATATGGCAAACCACATTTGTTGCAAAAGGAACCTATGGTAGTTATCCAATATCAGCCCTCCACTACATTTACAAGATGGGGTGAGCTTGACAAAGAAACTTTGGATGATGATGTCGTAGATTGTCTTTATAAGGATCCAATAGAGACCCCACCTATCAGGTTGTTGGTGGAACTATACAGCAAAGGATTTACTATGCTGCAGAAGAAAGGATATGACGGCTGTAGTGGCTTAGGCCTGAACAAGAAGGGAAGGCTAGAACCTGTTATACCCAAGATGCGACCTCCAACTTTAGGGTTAGGTTTTGTACCATTGTGAATTGGATCCTCATCTACCAAAGTGACCACATGTGGAAAAGGGCGTAACTTTGATGATGAAATAACACCTGAGGATACCCGACCCAAAACCGATTCCAATGAATGGGAGTGGAGTTCTTTTTCTTCTAGCTCCTATGCCCTTGACAATGTTTTCCTTGACCCTGATGATTTGCCTATGGAAGATAAACATGAGATAACTCCCCCTCCTAAAACATGTCCTAACGCTTGGATAGAGTCATTTTGGGACCCAAGCTCTGAATCAGATGTGACTAGTTCAGACAGTGATACCACAGACGTTTACATCTTTACCATCTTGACCCTCTCCCTCCTTAAAGCCAATGATGACATGCCCCTCATCTATCCCAAGCTTATCCAACATGACCAACAAGAACCACTCACATTGGATTGTTTTCAAAATGATGAAGCAATTGCAGAATTCCTTGGACTACAGGAAGGCATACCACAAGGTGATCATAAGGCAGGATTTTCTATTGATCTGGATTCCACAGCATATTTTGGGGAGTCAACTCCTTCTTCCAGTCATCAAAATGAAAAAAGAAAAGAAAAAATACAAAATCAAAAAGATAGGTCTTTGAGTGAAAACCGTAAGGCACTCTCTGACCGTGAAAAAGTAAAAATAAAAGATGTACCTACGGGTGAAAACCTCTCTGAGGTGCCCAAAGGTGGAAGAGTGGACATACCCCCAACAAGTCAGGATAAATCAACATTGCTTGTGGAAATGACCAAGGAAATCAATTTGGGTACACCTGACAACCCTAAGGTCATTCATTTCGCTGCTTCTTTATCAAAATAGGAAAAGATAGATTTTGTCAATTTCTTTCTTGAGAAGAAGATCAGCTTTGCATGGTCCTATGTAGATATGCCTAGCCTTGATCCAGAATTAGTCCTTCATCATTTGCCATTAAAAGAAGATGCCAAACCTGTCAAACAGAAACTTTGAAAGATGCATCCCCGGGTGGCTCTTTTGGTCAAGGTAGAACTAAAAAAATTACTAGATGTGGGCTTTATCAGACCCATTGATTATGCAGACTGGATTTTGAATTTGGTACCAGTTAGCAAAGTAATTGGGGGCATCAGAATCTGCACAGATTTTAGGGATCTTAATAAAGCATGCCCTAAAGATGACTTTCCGCTGCCAAACATAGACATCATAGTTGACATGACTGCTGGATATGAGATGCTCTCATTGATGGATGGTTTTTCTGGCTATAACCAAATTCACATTGCCCCTGAAGATCAACATAAGATAGCATTCACCTGTGCTTGGGGTACCTACTATTGGAATGTGATGCCCTTTGGTCTTAAAAATACAGGAGCAACATATCAAAGAGTGATGATGACAATTTTCCATGAATTCATGCATACTTTGATGGAGGACTATGTTGATGACTTATTATGCAAATCTATCACTAGAGATAGTCATCTAGCCATCTTGGGCTCTATCTTTGACCGAATGGAGACTTACAAGCTCAGACTCAATCCAAAGAAGTGTGTCTTTGGTGTCACCGCCAGCAAATTACTAGGGTACATTGTTTCCCACAGAGGCATTGAATTCGACCCTGCCAAGGTTAAAGCAATAATGGATATGCCTCCTCCTTCTAATCTCCATCAACTAAGAAGTCTGCAAGGAAAGCTCTAGTCAACCCACCACTTTATAGCTCAGTTGGCTGACAAATGTCATCCATTCCAGCATCTATTGCATAAAGGAGTCACATTGAAATGGACTGAGCAATGTCAATCAGCCTTTCAAGCTCTCAAGGACTATTTGTTGTCGTCACCTATCCTAATCTCTCCTATAGAAGGAAAGCCATTTATATTGTATATTTCTGCAACTGAAATGGCACTAGGAGTTCTCTTGGCTCAACAGGATGAGAATGGCAAAAGAGTGAGCTATTTATTATATCAACCAGACACTAGTAGGCTATGAGCTGAATTATTCAACTATTGAACAGGCATGCTTAGCAGTGGTCTTTGCAACACAGAAACTCCAACACTATATGTTAAATCACCAGACATTGTTGGTTGCAAAAATTGATCCCTTGAAATACTTGCTTAGCAGAGCAGCTTTGACGGGTCGCCTAGCAAAATGGGTTATGATCCTTAGTGAATTTGATATTGAGTATATGGAGCGAAAGGCAATAAAAGGGAAATTCATAGCGGATCAACTTCCAGAGGCTCCTATTTATGATGATCATCCCATGTTGACTGATTTTCCAAATGAATCCGTCTTTGCTCTCACATCTTCTAATGAATGGAAGTTATACTTTGATGGGTCCCATACCAAGTTCGGGTCCAGAGTAGGCATATTGTTTGTCACCCCTCAAGGTGATGCTATTCCCAAGTCCTACAGAATAAATTTCCATTGTACCAATAACATTGCAGAGTATGAAGCACTGGTCACAGGACTCTGAGTAGCGGTCCATTGGAACATCACACATTTACAGGTCTATAAAGATTCTCAATTAGTCATTTGTCAAGTGAATGATGACTACGAAACAAAAGATGAAAAGCTTATTCCCTATAAGCATATGGTAGATTTCTTCAAGACAAAATTCATGGCTATCATTTTAGTCAAGTTCGAAGAATGCAAAACAAGTCAGCCGATGCAATGGCTACGATCGCTTCCATGATAAATATGCCCCGTAATATGGACAAATGTGAATTTTTGGTTGAACAGTTGCTTGTCCCTTCTTTTGACATTCCGACAGTAGATGTGATGTGCATTCTTGTTGGTCCTAACTCTCCATGGTACAATGATGTATATCAATATTTGAAATCCCAAACCTTACCACCTAACCTTTCTGCTAACCATCACCGAGCCTTCATCCGACAGACAGCCAAGTATATCATCATTGCTAACACCCTTTACTGTTGTTCCTTTGACCATACCCTCCTTAGGTGTTTGGATTCTGATAAAGCACAAAAGGCTTTACACAAGGTTCATGATGGTATATGTGGGGGCCATTTCAATGGTCTTAGCTTGGCCAAAAAGTTGATTCGTGTCGGGTATTATTGGCCCACTCTGGAGAAGGATGTTCATGATTTTGTTAAGAAGTGTTACAAATGCCAGATCCATGGAAATTACATTCATGCACCAGCCCAAGAGCTTCATTCTGTCATATCTTCGTGGCCCTTCTCTTAATGGGGATTGGATCTTATTAGCAAGATTCACCCGACATCTGCAAATGGTTATAAGTTCATCATTACAGCCATAGAGTATTTTACAAAATGGATCGAGGCTATCCCCATGACCTATATCACTGATGTGCAAATTTCAAAATTCCTATTGAATTATATCATATGCAGATATGGGGTTCCCCTTGCCATAGTCATAGATAATGGTCAACCCTTTAAGAATAAAGATGTCAAGGAACTCTGTGAAAAGTTTCACATCCAACACCATTTCTCCAGTCCATACTACCCATAGGGTAATGGTCAAGTTGAAGCATCAAATAAAACCATTATCAAGATCCTGAAAAAGGTTGTCAATGATGTTGGTCGAGATTGGTATGTACAGTTGAATCCAGCACAATGGGCTTATCGCACTTCTATCCGCACACCTACTAGCGCAACACCTTATTCCTTGGTGTATGGTGCGGAAGCCATTTTACCCTTGGAAGTGGAGACTCCTTCCTTGCATGTTTCTTTGCAACATCTGATTGATGATGAGACACACAGAGTCTCTTGGTTGCATCAGCTTGAGATGTTAGATGAGAAACGTCAAACAGCCCTGACACATTTGCAAGCATATCAAAACCATCTCTGTCGCTCTTATAATAAGAAGGTTAAAGGGTGACACTTCAAAGTGGGAGATCTAGTTTTAAAGGCAAACCCTAAGAATGCACAATCGACTGACATCATCAAAGGAAAGTTTGAACCTAACTCGGTTGGGCCTTTTATAGTGACTGCAGCCTATGGCTCGAAGGCATATCAGCTTGCCACCCCAGAAGGTGAACCTTTGTCTGATCCTGTCAATAGCATGCACCTTCGCAAGTACTGGGCATAATGTTCTATCAGCTCCTTTTCAAATATGATCCTGAAAAGAAAAAAATACAAAAAAATACAAAAAAAGGGAAAAAACAAAGAAAAAAGAACAAAAAGAGTAAAGAAAAATGATTCGCCCTTTAGTGAAAACCCGGCAAACAGGCGCTTTGGGCAAGTACCATGGTGAAAACCTGGCAATCAGGCACCATAAGTAATGAGATCATTGCTCCGTCATCTGTCCTGATTTCTATCTATGCTTTCTCTCAGTCGGTTTATCATGTCTATCTTTGTCCTGACCCAATGTTCTGTTCCAAACCCGTGATTGGTCAACATCGTTGTCTTGCATACTCTGTTTCTTGTACATATGTTTCGGTCCCGGTCTATATATATGTCTTTCAGATGTGCATTGTGTGTGTTCCCCTTGTCATGATCAATCATTGGAACTTTTGAATTTAAAATGTCCTAAAAAAAATTTAAAAAAATTGAAAAATGTCTTGAAAAAAATCAAAAAAAATTGAAAAATGTCCTTAAAAAAATCAAAAAAAATTGAAAAATGTCTTGAAAAAAATCAAAAAAAATTGAAAAATTTCCTTAAAAAAAATTAAAAAAATGGAAAAAATGTCCTGAAAAAAATTGAAAAATGTCCTGAAAAAAATTTTAAAAAATCAAAAAATGTCCTTAAAAAATCCCTAAAAAGTCAAATAAAGTCCTGAAAAAATGAACAAAAACATTATAAAAACTTGAAAAACAAAACAAAAAATATCCCCCTTGTGCATCGACAGATCGCTAAGCATCCCTCCAATGACACACAATCACACACTGCACTTTACTGAAATCATGCATTCACAAATGACCTTTTTCAATCAAACCAGATATTCAAACTGATCACAATTGTCATATCAATCGAACATTAACATCAATATCATTCATCCTTGGCACACTCTCATGGGTCTTATATAGGGTGTGGTATACTCGTCGAAACCAAACTATGTCCTGTCTTAGACAGGGTACCACATGTCTTGAAACTAGACAACATGATCGTCCTATCAGCACTTTCAACTTTTCACAATGAAGATCAAGATGTTTGTTTGACTTGTTGGAATTAGTGAGTCTTATCATTTACTGATTTCTCTTTGACCATGTTCCTATGTTGCTCGATGATGTCACTGAGTGATTTAGAGTGACCGGGACGGTTCATGGTCCCTTTCTGTTTTTGTTGTGATTACTGTTTGTATGCGATGTGTCTGTCTTTAGCAAAAAGGGTTGCATTTCAGCTCTGGCCTTCAATGCCATGATGCTATGCATCCATTTTTCTATATTAAATAAATGTTCTCACCTACAAAGTGCATTATTGAAAGCAGGTTTTTCTTCGCCTCTAACTGTCCTCTGTCTTATTTCTTCTTACTAACATTTCTTTTGTTAGTTTGGATAGTCAGTCCAGTCTCGTGCTCTGATTTCTCCACACACATCTGATGCATCCTGCATCCATTTGGTTAGTACATTTGCATTACATCAAGCATCACATCAAGCATTTTATCCATTTCATATTATAAATGCATCAAAAACACATCAAAATGTATCCATACATGTTTCACAATCAACAGTGCATAAGTCATCCATACATGGAAAATAACTATAAGTCATAACACATTGCATCCCATCATATTGATGCATATCATATCATATACCACAATAATATCAAAGTACAAAATTGGACTGTCTATCCTAAGTATGGCTCGCAAGCTGACTACATAATGTCAAACTACATCTGTCTCAGTCGTAAGGAGCATGTGCCTTTGTCACTGGGTGCTCCCTCTGTCCTCCTCATCCCTGACATGTCTCAAGAATGATGTCCCTCCTATCCCAAGTCCTGGCTGTGGTGGTCTCATAGGTCCACTCACCCCCATGCTGCTCACTGACCTCCGAGAGCGTGCCCTGCTCTCTGTCCTTGATCATGTCCGATATGATGCTTGTCTCTGCTCTGGTGGAACTGCACTCTCATATAGTGTCCTCCAATGATGTATCTCCTCACCAATCTCTACCAACATCTGTTCCATCTCACGTGCACTGGCATCCCTAATCGACCCAATGTACTCAGTGACTCTCTATTCTTCTCGTTGTGCCTGAGCTATTGTTGTATCTCGAGCCGCTGTGAGTCTGGCTATCTCCGCTCTGAACTAATCCTGCTCTATCCTCAAGATGGCATTCTATCTCTCTAATGTCGCAATGTGATCATGCTGACTCGCTATGGTATCCCTACACATCTCCATCTCCTCTATCCTAGCTATCTCCGGCTCTATGGATATATCCTACAATGCCTCCTGATCAGCTGAGTCTGGCTCATCATCGTCATCCCCACCATCATCTCCATGCTTGTCATCCCCCTCATCCTCATCTCCACCCTCATCCTCCTCATCCTCATCATCTCCTTCCTCCTCTCCAGCAAGTGGGAAGTCCTCCTGTCTCCTAGGTACTGGAATGTCCGGATCTATTAATGGCACTGGCCATCATCGTGCAAACCATCGCTCATACTCCTCTATTGTCTCGGCGTCCACCACATTTGACCTCCAATCCCACTATCTCTACTATAGCTGTGTGAAGTCAGCATATGCTATGTGTGGCTGAATCATCCTCCCCCACTAACTTGTCTCTCTGTGAGATCGGGCAAAGTGTGTAGTCCCTCTAGGTACATCCTGCCTCTCCCCAAACTGTCATCTGACTCTCTCTGGCAGGTACATCTCAATGACTCTTTGGTGATTCACTGGTCACCCAATCAGGTACCTCTCTTATCTACAATACGATAGCTCATCACTATCATCTAACCATCCAGGGAAATCAAGATATGGCCTCCATGTAAACTCTCTCAATCTGTCTAGCTCATGTCGCCAATATAGTATGTATCCAAACAAACCCTATTTCAGTGCTCCCCCATAGCAGTATACATATGGTCGATGTGGTAATACCTGTCTCTCTACAATTGGTTGACATATGGCTATGTGCTCAAATTCCCATACCTATAACAGTGTGACTTCATAGCTCAAAGTCTGAACTCCCTGATATGCTATCTGATGCAACTGAAAATATAGCATCGCAAGTACACATGGTCCCCATGTGTACACCATCCCCTCTATCTCCATCCACTCTAGCACTCTTCCCCATCCAATAGGGAATCCATGTCCTTGTCTGTCTCCTACTAGTAGGCATGCTATCACCACTGCTATCACCACATATCATTGATCATACTCTAATGCCATGGTCTCCCAACCAATCTCCCTCTCTACGATATCCAAATCATTTGTGTCGCACTCAAATAATCTGCACAACACATCTCTCCCTATCACTGGGTCATACTCTACCATCTCCCCATGAATTAGAATGCGGAGGATGCACCATACATCCTCTAGTGTCACAGTTGCCTCTCTAGTCACCAGATGGAAGGAGGAAGTCTCTGAATGCCATCGCTCTGCCAATGCGGTAAGTAGTCCTGTTTTTGCCCTAATATCAGGCATGAATGTGATATAGTATATCCCAAGTCCTACTAATGTATCTCTGTCCATGCTCCTGAGTCTATGTCATAACATGAAGCAGTCCGGTCGGTTCTCCCATGTGATCAATAGATATTGTCGACTCTACGTCACAATTGGGGCACATTTTGTCAGTTTTAGGGTTTGCTCCTATGGGCTGCATTTCCTTGTTTCATGTCCAAATCAGGGTGTTCTTTATCTATTTTGACCTATCCTATTCTTATCCCCCCTTTTTGGATCATTCGCATGCCATTTTTGACCAAACTAGGGTTCCCAATGCACAATTGCACCTGTGTGATGACTCCTACGCTTGTGTAGTAACAAACTGCGCCTGTGTACCCTACACAAGCGCAAAAGACACTACACAAGCGTAGAAGTCAGTTTTTGCTTTTTCTGTGGGCCCTGCAATGTCCCACAAGCAAGTCAAATTCATGAAATTGACAATATGGGTTTTTGAGATACATACCGCTGCTCCTGCATCATTCGATCATCTGTATGTGCATACATGTTCTTCAAGGTGATCTGCCATTGGAATGTTCACCATCTCTCTGCAAGTGTCCTTGTCCAGAGCAACAAATCCTCCTCTTTGGCTAGTGCAAATGAGCTCTTTTCACCCTCTTTGTCTCCTTTATAGATCTTTGTCAGTGCATAGATGGACGTGCACCCTCTCCATCTTATGTTGGTCACAGTCTTTTGCACCTTCAATTGCTTGTCCTTTGTGCATCCGGTCTCCAATTGTCAGTCTATTTGCTCCCATCGTATCTTATCATTTTTATCAATCAATTGGCCTCTTTTCTGCATGTTTCTGGCCAATTTCTCGAGGGGGCATGAATATGTCATTATCATTGTCTGGGGCATTTTCATTATTGTTCTTTGAAACAACTCTTAAAATCGCATTGTCTCAAAGACGGGCAAAATGTAGACACCTAAAAATGGTCAATGCTTGCGGAATCGTACTTTAACATTTGTGCATTGCCTTATTTTAGGGTTTTTGCGTCGCATTGACATTTCTCCTATGATTCACACTTGGTCTTTATCATTTGTGAGCATCAAGTCCTTCTACATTCTTCATCTATCTCACTCTCAAATTTGGTCTTGTCGACAACAATCTTCAGTCATGATTTTGGTCAATCTTATCCTATCGCATCAATGTGCGTGCTCATTTGTCATCATTTTGGACATCGTCAATCCTAATCAGGGTTTTTTCCTGTTACCAATCTTATCATCACGCGATCGATTTGTCATCGATCATTATCCTCTTTTTTAAGTCTTGTCATTTTGCGATTGATTTGTCATCAATCGTCAATCGTTGTCTTCTTTTCAATCTTGTCATTTTGCGATCGACTTGTCATCGATTGTTGTCATTTTTCAATCTTATCATCATGCGATTGATTTTTCATCGATCGTTGTCATTTTCAATCTTATCATCTTGCAATCGATTTGTCATTGATCATGGCCATTTTCAATCTTGTCATTTTTGCAATCTATTTTGTCATCAATCATTGTCGTTCTTGTCATTTTGCGATCGATTTGACCTAATTGTCATCCTTGCATTTCTAATTTATCTTCTAAGGTTTTATGATTTATTCATTTAATCTTGTTTGTCATTTTCCCTCTAGGTTAAATAATTTATTTATTTATCCTAAGTTTTCTTGTCACAATTAAATATTTATTTAATTGGCTAATTAATTCCCTCTCTTTGTGTGAATTAATTGATGAATGAAAAATTGTTAATTAATTCACTTATTATTCCTAATTTCCTCATTTCTAATTTTCCTAATTCCTAATTTCCACCTATTTTCTAATTTCCTCATTTCTAATTTTCCTAATTCCTAATTTCCACCTATTTTCTAATTTCCTAATTTCAATTTCCACCTAATTAATTTCTCTTTAAGTCTCCCTATTTTTGTGCTTCGGTGGAAGCATGAATTTCTCATGCGTCATACTTTTGGCATAGCAAGATGTCATAATATTCTAGTTCTCTAAACTTTGCATTGGCAATATGTCATAATTCATGACATAGAAGGTGTCATAACCTTCTTCTTCCCACTCAATTTTGCCATTTTCAAAACCAATTGCCTCTAATATCGATGTCATGCTAATCTGGTCTTTTCTCCAATTTGTCTATAAATTGGATGAATTTCTTCAATCAAGATCCCTACTACCTAGTCGAATCAATCACGCTTCGAGTATTCTTGCACTATCATCTTGTCTACTTGCTTTCACATCATGCTTATGCACTAGTAGGTGAGATCCACAATCAAAGCCATTTGAAGAAGAAAGAAGGACAATGGAACCGCATGAAGGAGACATTCAGATCTGCATTTGGTTTGCTTGGTTTTTAATATTGAATGTTTCACTTTCATGTCTTTATTGAGTGTGTTTAGGATTGATCATTGCATTTGAGCTTTTCTGATTGAGCTAGATTAGTATTGATATTTCTTGTAATGATTTCTGAATTCCTAGCTACAGCTTGTATAAATTTTTAACATATCCCAAACAAATCAATGCTCAATGATGACACTACAAAGAAAGCAAAACAACATGTGGCTATACAGGGATGACCAATGCAGAATAAGGATTCTCAAAACAAATAGTTGCATATCATGGATCTCATTTTCAAGATATATCTCACATCATATCATATCATGCATCTCATTTTCAAGATACATCATCATATCATATCCTACGTCTCATTTTCAAGATACATCTCATACATCCTGCATTATCACATCATATTCATCACATATAAAATCGCATAAACCTTGCATCATCCATAACACATCACATGAGGATCAAAGAAAATGGTATCATATATATATATCAAGAAATGCTCAAATGTACAAAATATGTCATGTATGTGCCCAACAAAACAAAATGATCAAAATACAATAGAGACAACGTCTCTCAGGTATGACTATCTCCTGATGGTGATGGTCTCGTAGCAGATGTCCTAGCACATGGATCTCCATGTGGATCATGTCTAGACGGCCTTGTCACGCCTCTGCTCTTTGTCCTTGACCTAGTCTCTCGGGATCAACTAGATCTCTACTGTGTGAAACTTTGAACTTGGCACTCCCTGGGCACCGCATCCTCATAGTGCCTCCTATAGTACTCCACCTCCTTAGCTCTCAAAGCCAACTCTCTCAAAGTGTCTCTCATCAGGCCACCTGTTGTAGCTCTCTGCAAACTCCCTGCAAGCTCCTCAGCTCGACCTAATTGATCCAAAACTATATCCCACTCCATCGTCAGTTGTGTGATCTATCGCTGTTGTGTCAATAGTTGTTCCTGCAACTACTATACTGACAACTATAGGGCCCTAATTTGTGCATCCTCCTGATGAGTCAGGATCTGAATCTAAAGGGGCACCTGGGAAGAAGTAGTCCCCATCCTTCCCCCTATCCTTGGTGCTGGTGGGGGTAGCACATCAATCCTCCTCCTCTGAGTTGGTCATCTCAACTCATCAGTCCCTCCCACTGTTGCTATCACCTCTCCTACTCTCTCCTCACCCCCCTCCATAATCACCAAACCTCCCCTCCCTCTATCCATCGCAACTCGCTGTAACACTCTCTCCACCTGAATCCCTCCCACCACTGCTATCACCTCTCCTACTCTCTCCTCACCCCCCTCCATAATCGCCAAACCTCCCCTCCCTCTATCCATCACAGCTCATCATACCACTCTCTCCACCTGAATCCCTCTATCCCCTCTATCCCCTCCATCTCTAGCTTTGTCTCCTATCCTCCCCTGATCTCCTCTCCCTTGTCGACCTCGGCCCTCTCCTCCATCATCTCCCCCATCATCAAATCACCCATCACCACCCCCCTCCTCCTCATCATCATCAAAAGAGGGACGCATCTCTGCTGGATCTGATATCCTGGCCACTGCACGAGCTGCAAACAATCTGGCAAACTCCTCCATCATGCCCACATCTAATATCTAAGGGGCGTACTCCCATATCTAGCCAGCTAGCTAAATGAACTCCTCTCCCACCACCGCACTATCAAGAGTGGGTCCCCAATCTGGTATATCCTACCTCCATCGAGCATATAAGCAGGTCCCCTATGGTATCCCCTATTGTCATCCATACTATCACAAAATTTGAGTGACTAGAAATCTCTCTATAACAAAGGGCGTCCACCCTATCAAATATCAGGTCATGAAGATATAAGGCGTCTCCATCCCATCCTTTGGCCATACCTCACAACCTGTATACGGTCTCTAGATGACCGTATCAATATCATCTAAAACCCTCCTCCAGTACTCTAGCTTGCCCAGCTTACGCTAGACAACTATCCCTTGGTATTTGTATGCATGCGCACACACGACAGGCCTATCTCTATCCACCAATGGCCTGGCTATGGGAATATGCTCCCAACACCATGCCTGTAATAGTGTCACTCCCGCTGATAAACTACCATACCCCAAATATACCACCTCATGCAAATCCCTGTATAAGTGGGCCAACATAGCCGACCCCCATGCAAATCAGGGACCCTATGTCACCATCTCCTCCAGAACCAATCCCCATCCTACAGACAGTCCCTTTGACCACCAGTCGGGACATAAGAATCCACCTATGAAACTTGCCAATACTGATGGAAGAGGAGCGTAATCCAAATCCAAAAACTCCTGCCATAGGATCTCGTATCCACACACTATGTCATCCTAAAAAATCCAGTGCAATGCCTCTGTCCCACCCTCCTCTGACTACTCATAAGGTAGCAATGAACCTACCACAAGAATCCAAAGAATCTGATAGCAATCCTCTGGTGTCACTATAATCTCACTTGTAGCCAAATGAAAGGTGTTTGTATCACTATGCCACCTCTCAGCCAGCGCTGTCAATAACCCCCAGTTCATAATAAACTGAGGCATATCTAATAAGGAGGACAAGCCGCACATATCAATAATGTCTCTATTAGCCTATGTCAATCATGGTATCAATACCCACGGTCTAGGAAATCTCTCACACAACTACACCACTCCAAGATGCTCCTGTCAAAAAGAAAAACAAGTCCAATATCAGTTTCCTCATCAAAACATAGATATCAAAATCACATTCATATCCAAAACTTGAAAACTTTGAACAAATCTAAATCAAGTTCCACATCATATCAATCCATCAAATCATATCAACGTGTAATACAACTCAAGTTTCAAATCATATCAACTTGTAATACAACTCAATTTTTCAAATCATATCAACTTGTAACACAACTCAAGTTCTATATCAGCTTGTAACACAATTCAAGCTCCGCAATTCATATCCAACACATTCATATCCAAAAACTTGAAAATTTTGAACAAATCTAAATCAAGTTTCACATCATATCTCAATCCACATCAAATCTATAATAACTTGAAACATCGCAAATCCAATCAAGTTATGTCGAAACTCATATTGGACAACTTATGACAGTAGACACACAGGTGGACAATTTGCACCTATCTTGGCAGAACTAACCTCAACCTACCAATTTTCTTCATCCAAAAAAATCACACTTTACCACAAAAATTTTCCCTATGCGCTAAACAAACTTGTCTACATGCTAAAATATCCTCATGTGCTAACCTGTGCTCTTCATTGCATTACCGAACCTACCCTGTGCACTCCCCTTTTCTTCAAATGTGCCATCCAATCTGCCCTATGCACTAGACAAACCCTATGCACTACCCTATCCCACTTTTGTGCTACCTATCTAACCCTATGTGCTAGGGTACACCTACGCGCTATTTGGCTCTACCCATGCAACCTCTTCATCCCCCTATGTGCTAGGTCTATCCGATGTGCTACCCGTTTTATTCAATGCACTACCATGTGCACCTAATGCGCTAAACTATTGCTAACCACTAATCTAGTTGACCTATGGGCTACCCTATATCTTTCGGACGCTACCTATCTTGACAAACCCTACGCACTACGAAATTTATCGTATGCGCTACGAAATGACCCGGACGTGCTAAAACGTAAAATCTACATGATAAAATTAAAAACATGATCAAAAATGACAAAATCAAAAATCAGAAAGGGGTCAAAAAGGTTGACTTACCGGTGGTCCATATGCGGCAGGCCTCCAATACCTCCGTATGCGCTCGAATCGATGAGAAGAGAAGGGAACTAGCATTTTGTCTTTCTCTCCAAAAGTCTCTCTCTCCAAGGTCAACAAGCACAAATGAGACAAAACAATGCACTTTTCCCCTTTTATAGGGTGAATTGAAATTAGGGTTTGGAGATGGAGCATGTATCTTGCTCGTGGTCTCCGTCTAACCCTAACAAACATTATTTATCGGGAGATGAATCAACTTTTCACATTCCATGTTGACAAAAATTTTAAATGGAAACAAAATTATCAAATTAAACCAAATTTTCCAAATTTTGATTCATCTCCCAGGGGGCATTATCAAACATCATTTATCAAATCTGGGGCACGACATAAAAATATTTAAAATGACATCACTCTAATCATAATCAAATTTTGACGACACGTCATTTTCTTTGAATTAACATGTGCACACACGTCACTTCAAAGAGGGGCAAAATGTAGACATATAAAAATGACCATATTCCTAAAAAGAATATTTTATGTTCATTCCTCTATTTAGTTAAATCTAATTTAATTAAATTGCCTACATTCTTCTATTTTATTAATTAAATTATTCAATTTACTTAGTTAAATTCACTTATGTCATTTAATTGAATAAATCATTTATTTAATTAAACACCTTCTCTCTACTTTTAATTAATTTATATTTAATTAATAGTTTACCCCAAATTGAATAAATCTAATTTATTCAATTTCCCAAATTGCAACCAAATTGAAATAAAACATTTTATTTTAATTAAATCTTTTTATTCCTCATCCACTTGCAAAATTCTACATCTCCCACTTGCCTCCTCAACCCCCTTCTAGACTCTTCTAATCACTTCTAAATTAACCTAACCCATTTCCTAAATATTGTCGCATCCCTAATCAAAGGGAAGTCACTTCTCAAACCTTCAAAGTCTTTGAAAACCATTAAAGGCTTCAAGTCTTCAACAACTTAAACCTTAAAAGTCTTCCAAACCATTAATGGTTAACTCAACCCTCTTGCATGGTTAAAGACTTTTTGACTAACTTAACCCTCATCTAACCCAAGGGTCTCATCAAGCATTCATTGCTTTGACCATGGTTATCCCTTTAACCCTTGCACGATAGTTTATCCTTTGGATAAAAGCTTTATCCAATGGATAGTCTTAACGTAACCTTAACCCTTACCCCCTAGGGTCACCATGAGGTCTTCTCAAGCATTTAATGCTTCCTACCTCCCCTCTCAGCCAGTCTTATGTTGACAATTGTCACCATTTCATTGGTGCAAATTACAAACATGGATTTCCAACTTTCAATCTTGACCTTTGATTACCTCTTTCAATCCTGGCCATCCATAGCCCTATTTTCACTATAAATAGAGCTCTCCTTCCTCCATTTTGAGGATCGATGCAAGCTTTTAGTATCTCATTTATGCTCTTATTTCATCAATACATCTAACCTCTTTTTATTAAGAATTAATCTAGAATAACATTTTAGAGTATTTTTCTTTATCAATAGCTTAGAACATCAACTAGTATATCATGTTAGGATAGTATTTCTACTAATCTTGTCATCTTATAATCTAGTTTACTTTGTTTATAGAAGCATGCATAGCTAGGATGCATTTCATGACAAATTTAATCTAAAGCATCCCTCATTCTTGCATTTGTCATCACTAAGCCACTTTGCTCAGTGATCTAAGAGCGAATGCATTGGCTTGAGGGACCTTGTGATATAAAGATCCATGGAACCAACCTTGGGAAGTTGAGTCATTCTTCATGACTCCATAGCTTGCATCAAAAAGTCCTATGGGTGTGTGAGCAAGCCTCTTTGAGACCACTTTTTCACACTCTGAGTTTCATAGACCCGCTTTTCCCGTACACACATACTTTACCCAAATTTTTCTGCTCATGCGCTAAACAATGTTATCTATGCACTAGCTTGCACCTATGCACTCCCCTGTCCTATCAAACTGCTACCCAATCTTATCTATGTGCTAGCCTACACCTATGTGCTACCCTATCTTATCCATGTGCCACCTAAACTACCCTTTGCGCTACTTCTAGCCTATGCGCTATCCTACTTGGTCCCTGTGCTGGAAGCCTACCCCGCTGCGCTAGGGCACACCTACGCGCTACCTTAACCTGCCCATGTGACCCCCGGCAAACCCTATGCACTAGTTCTAAGCAATGTGCTACCTGCTTCCCCCTACCCTCTAAACTATGTCAATATGCTACCCTAACCCACCCTTGCGCTATCCTAACCTACCCAGATGCTACCCTACTTCGTTAAACTCTATGAACTACACAACCTATCGTATACGCTATGGTTTAACCCCAACATGCTAAACCATTAAATTTCGCATGTGAAATTCAAAAACATGATCAAAAATGACAAAACAAAAATCCAAAAGAGGTCAAAAAAGATGACTTACCAGTGGTCCATACATGGCGAGCCTCCGATACCTCCGAATGTTCTCGAATCGATGAGAAGCAAAAGGAATCAGCATTTTGTCTTTTTCTCCAAGTGTCACTTTCTCCAAAGTCAACTAGCACAAATGAGACAAAATAAATCACTTTTTACCTTTTTATAGGGTAAATGAAAATTAGGGTTGCGTGGACGAGCACGTAAATTTCTTGTGGTCTCATTTCTAATCCTCACAAACATCATTATTGGGAGATGAATCAACATATCGCATTCAACATAAACAAAAATTTAAAATGCAATCAAATTTATCAAAACAAATCAAATTTTCAAAATTTTGATTCATCTCCCGAGGGGGCATTATCAACATCATTATCAAATCTGGGGCATGACATGAACATCTCAACACAAAATCACACTGATCATAACCAAATCATGACAACACATCATTTTTCTTTGAATCAACATGTGCACACACGTCACTTCAAAGAGGGGCAAAATGTAGACGTATAAAAATGACCATATTCCTAAATGAATATTTAATGTTCATTTTATTATCATTCCTCTATTTAGTTAAATCTAATCACCCACATTCTTCTATTTAATTGAATAAATTATTCAATTTATTTATTTAAATTCACTTAAGCCCTTTACATCATTTAATTGAATAAATCATTTTATTTAATTAAATCCCTTCTCTCTACTTTTAATTAAATTTACATTTAATTTAATAGTTCACCCCAATTAAATAAATCTAATTTATTTAATCCCCAATTTGCAACCAAATTGAAATAAAGCAATTTATTTTAATTCTATTATCCCTCATCCACTTGCATTTTCCTACATCTCCCACTTGCCTCCTAACCCTCTTCCTAATTTCTTCTAGAATCCATCTAATCCTAATCAATTAGCCTAAACCCATTCATTATCCCTTTTCCCTAAATTTAAGGAGGTCACTTCTCAAATTTGGAGTAAATTCTTCTAAAGGCATTAAAGCCTTTATGCCTTCAACAAGTTAACTTGTTGAATACCCCCAAATTTGGAAGGACTCTTACAAATTTGTCCTCAAAGACTTCAAACCATTAATGGTTAACTAACCCTTAGTGGCATGGTTAGAGACTTTTTGCCTAACTTAACCCTCATCTAACCCAGGGGTCTCATCAAGAATTCATTGCTTTGACCATGGTTATCCATTTAACCTTTGCACAAGAGTTTATCCTTTGGATAAAAGCTTTATCCATTGGATAACCCTAACCTAACCTTAACCCTTACCTTCTAAGGTAACCATGAGGTCTTCTCAAGCATTTAATGCTTCTTAATTCTCCTCTCAAGCAGTCTTATGTTGACAATTGCCACCATTTCATTGGTGGAAATTGTAAACATGAATTGATAGCTTTCAATCCTGACCCTTGATTAACTCTTTCAATCCTAACCTTCCATTGCCCTATTTTCCCTATAAATAGAGCTCTCATTCCTCCATTTCAAAAAGGATCCAAGCTTTTAGTATCTCATTTATGCTCAATTTTATCAATACATTTAGCCATCTCTTTATAATAGGAATTAATATAATAAGCATTTTAGAGTATTTCTATTATCATTAGCTTAAATCATTAACTAGTATATCATGTTAGGATAGTATTGCTACTAATCTTGTCATCTTATAATCTAGTTTAACTCATTCATAGAATCATGCATAAATAGGATACATTTCATGTTAAAATCAATCTAAAGCATCCCTCATTCTTGCATTCATCATCCTTAAGTCACTTTTCTCAGTGATCTGAGAGCAAAGGCATTGGCTTGAGGGATCTTGTGAGATAGAGAACCATGGAACCTACCTTGGGAAGTTGAGTCATTCCTCATGACTCCATAACTTGCACCAAGAAGTCTTGTGGGTGTGTGGACAAGTCCCTTTGAACAACATTTTCACATTTTAAGTTTCATCGACACGCTTTTCCCGCACACAACTATCTTAGATTTTATCAGAATCAATCAATTTGCATTTATATCCCACTATGGTTTGGATCTTGATCAATTCACACATCCATAATAAATTTTTGTTTCGGCTGGGGGAGAAATCCTAATTCCTTTTGCTAAGGTGATCTTTTAAATCTTTGAAAATCCCAAAACATTCGAAAAACTTAGAAAAACCAAAAACACCTAGGGTTTTGAAACAGATAATGAGCAACAAAGAAACAAAAATCAAGGCATTTCATCAACAATTGAATCGTGAAACTCAAAAAAATGAAGAATCAATTATCAAGTAATAAAGGATTATGAAAAATGAGGAGGGTAAAGAGGAAGGAGGAAGTGGACTTCCTAGTAACCCACAAGATATAATAAAAGATGATAGGAGAGCTAGTCCTTCCAAGGATTCTAGTCAGAAGGAAGATAGACAGAATAAAGATAAAGGATTTAAGATCAAAGCAGTCAATGGATTTGAAGTATTACAGATTTAGGAGGTAGAGAATGTATACATAGAAGA
Source organism: Cryptomeria japonica (assembly GCF_030272615.1). Classification (NCBI taxonomy): domain Eukaryota; kingdom Viridiplantae; phylum Streptophyta; class Pinopsida; order Cupressales; family Cupressaceae; genus Cryptomeria; species Cryptomeria japonica. Next base: position 813,847,565 of record NC_081414.1, on the reverse strand, counting down.
AACTCCTGAAGAGGGTGAGATTGGTGACACAAATGAATCACAACATGAGGCTCTACAAGAAACAAATATGAAAAATAATAAAGTTTGCCCTAAGGTCTTTGAAGGTCAAGAAGTTATTGTTGAAAAAAAGATCAAGTTTGGCTCACGTCAAGCTTACCTTAATTCTCTATTTCATAATGTTGGTACTGAATAGCCCACCTCTTCTCAGATAATAGGAGAACCATGGAATAATAAGCAACCTACATATAAAGATGAAGAAGATGAAGAGATAATAGGAGTGGGAAAAAATAAAAATAAGAAGACAGGTTGTTCTAATGGGGTTAAAACTAGAACCAGATCTAAGGCGGATATTGGTCTTTCCAAATCCCCGCAGGGACGTAAAACCATGAAGTGGCATAGGGACCAGGAGAGTAAATAGAACATAGTTGATGGAAGGAAATGAACTATCCAGGAATCCTGCTCTCAGGTTTCCAAATGAAGGTAATTTCCTAGAACATTCGAGGCCTAAATGGTCTCCACAAACATGATGTATTAAGGAATTTTATCAGAGATCATAAGTCGGGCATCATCCTGGTTCAAGAAACTAAAATGAGTAAGGAAAAAGTTGAAAAATTAAAATTATTCAAACAGGGAGGTGTTTGTGGTAGTAGTTCAAATGGGGGGTTAGGTGGGGTGGCCATATTTTGGAATAAGAAAACTATTGATGGAGATCTGATTGATAAAGATGGTAATATTATTTCTATGAGAGTTAAATGTATTGTTGAAGGATGGGACTAGGTGGTTACCAACATTTATGCCCCAAATTCTAAAGCTACTAGGAGTAAATTTTGGGACAAAATTCAGCAGAAAAGGGGGTTTTTTTCTCAGGACAGGTGGCTGTTGATGGGGGATTTCAACACCCTGTTACAAGAAAGTGACAAATATGGAGGAACTCAAGCTCAACTAGATAGTAGGATCGACCTTATGGACTTTATCAATGCCAATGCCCTAATTGATTTTGATCTTACTGGATCTTCCTACACTTGGTCTAATCGAAGGGATGGAGGAGATCTTATTCAAGTAAGGCTCGATAGATCCCTTATCACTCCTGGCTAGGTCCTTAAGTATAGATGTTCTTTGTTTATTATTAATAGAATAGGTTCAGATCATTATCCCATTTCTTTTGTTGCTGAGTCTGTTAAGAGCAATCGATGTTTTCCTTTTCGGTTTGAAAAAATGTGGATTTCACACCCTTCCTTGGAAAATTCCATTGCCAAATGGTGGAATATTAATGTGGATGGTTCTACCATGTTCAAAGTTGCTAAAAATTTAAGAAATACCAAACCTAACATTAAGATCTAGAATAAGAAGGTTTTTGGAGATATTTTTGAATCCAAAAGGAAGATGAAGGATGAATTAGAACATATTCAAAACTTTATTCAAAAAGATGGTTATAATATGTTTCCCAAGGCTAAGGAAGATGATATTCTAGCCAAACTTCACAACACTATATCTAGGGAAGAAATCTACTGGAGGCAGAGATCTGGGGCTATTTGGTTGGAAGCCAGTGGTAGAAATACTAAATTCTTTCACATGACATCTATGGAGCATAAAGCTGGTAGCAAAATCTCTAGATTAATTATTGATGGCAAAATCCTTCTCAAAGATGATGACATTGGGGATGAAGCTATTAGGTTCTTCTCTAACCTCCTTAATGGTAGTAAGGATATTGACATTGTTAAGCAACAAGACCTAGTAGATAACATTCCTAAGATTATTGAACCTCACCAGAAGAAGATATTATTTTCTATCCCTACAGCTAATGAAATTAAAAAAGTTGTTTTTTTCTTTTCAAGGGGATAAGGCTCCGGGCTCGGATGGCTTTCCCATGTTTTTCTTTCAGGAATATTGGCATATTGTTGGGAAAGACATGGTTAATGTTGTCAAAGAATTATTTGGTTCCAGAAGAATTCTTAAGGAAATCAATTCTACTTTTATTGCTCTAATTCGTAAGGTGGTTGGAGCTGATTCAATGGGAAAGTTTAGGCCAATAAGTCTTTGTAATTCCTTTTACAAGCTCATTTCAAAATTCATGACTTCCAGACTATTGGTTGTTCGCCCCTTTGTTATCTTTGAGTAGCAAAAAGGATTTGTCCCAGATGGGAATATTTTGGATTCTATAATTCTTGTGCATGAGAATATCCACTCTCTTAATGTTGCAAACAAAGAGGGTTTCTTGATAAAATTGGATCTGGCAAAAGCCCATGATAGAGTGGAATGGAAAATTCTTTTCAAGGTTATGGAGACCTTTGGATTTGATGAGAAGGTAATTAAAGTTACTAGAGAATTGATATCTACTCCAAATTTTTCTATTCTTATTAATGGATCTTCATCTAGATTTTTAAAATCTTGTAGGGGACTCAGGCAAGGTGACCCTATCTCTCCTATTCTTTTCACTATCTTGGCGTAAAGTATGAGCAGACTAATTCAAAAGTTGAAAGTGAATAAAACCATCAAAGGGTTACAACCCTCTTCTGCTAATGTTTCCTATACTCACCAAAAGCTTGTTGATGATATGATTTTGATGGGATATTCTTCTGTTGGTGAGGCTATTGCTTTCAAAGTTTCTCTCAGCTCTTATTCCTTGGCTACTAGACAACAAGTTAATTGGGATAAATCTGATATTTACTTCATAAATAACCCAATATTGAGGCAGTAGAGAATTGCTAACATTATTGGATGTAAGGTGGAGTTGCTCCCCTCTACTTATCTGGGTCTCCCTCTTGGTGTGGTTCCTCCAAACTCTTTCTGGAACTTGTTAATTGACAAAATCAATAATAAATTGGTAGGTTGGAAAGGATCTATGCTATCTCAAGCTAGTAAGCTTCAGCTTCTTCAAGCTACTCTTTAGAATCTTCTTGTTTATGCTCTTAGCTTGTTTAGTATACCGGTTAAATTTGTTGAATCTTTAGAAAGGATTCAGAAAAGATTTCTTTCGTCATGGGTAGAAGACAAGAAAGGGATAGCTTTGGTTTCCTAGGATAAAGTTTGTAATCCTAAGTGCAAGGGGGGATTAGGTATTAAAGTTCTTAAAACTTTTAACAAAGCCTTTCTTGCTAAATACATTTGGAGGGCTTTTGGTATTAAGAAAGATTGGAGTAGGGTGTGGTTTGATAAATATATTCATAACCAGCCAATTCATTCTCTTCTCTACTCTAAAGATATCCCTACTAGTTCTTTCATATGGAATAGTATGATCAAATCTATAAAAGTTGCTAAAGTTGGAGCTGGATGGGTCCTTGGCAAAGGTGATAAAATCAGGTTCTGGGAGGATGCTTGGATTAAATATGAACCTCTCTTTAATTAGGATTGCAGCCAATTCATTGATGAATGAAAAAGGAGGTATGGTTCTATGGTTTGTAATTATTGGAAGGAGAATAATTGGGTTAGACTTGATGTTATTTATGTTGGATTTTCGCTACTCCAGCAAGATTTGTTGTCATTTTCTGTTAGTAAAGATTATGATGATGAGTTTCTTTGGAAGAGAAATCCCAAGGGTAACTTCACTGTTGCCTTTGCTTATAAAAAAATTGTTACTCAGGTTTGTAACCCAATATGGACTAAAATCTGGAATAGATTCCTCATTCCTAAAGTTAACATCTTTTTTTGACTTGCATCTCACAACAAGATTTTTACCATTGTTAACTTGGCTCATAGAGGATTCATGTTTCCTAACAAGTTGGAGTTATGTCAGAAAGAGGCAGAATCTGTGGATCATTTGTTTATCCATTGTTCTTTTACATGGGAAATTTAGAGTAAAGTCTCGATGCAATGGAAAGTTGATTGGGTTATGCCAAATAGTCTTAAGGAAGTCATCTTGCAATGCATCTTCCCTACCAAATTTCCTCTCATTAAGACCCTCCGATCCTTTGTCCTACCTATGACCTATTGGCACATCTAGAAGGAGAGAAATAATAGAATTTTCAAGGAGGCTAAGTGTTCTTCTTAGGTGGTCTTTGAAAAGATTTGCAGGGCAATTAAAGAAAACATAAATACTCTTCATAAAAACAAAAAGCAGTGGAGCTATCTTAATATGATTGATAATGAGAAAAGAATCCTCACTTAATGGAATTTGATTCAAAAGGTCTGCAAATCTGATATAAAGAGTAGGAGAGATGATGTTGTTTGGAGATTTTCTTTTCATGATTGGGTTAAGGTGAATTTTGATGGTGCAGCTAAAGGAAATCTTGGGAAGGCTAGAGGGGGAGGAGTCATCAAAAATTCTTATGGTTTTTGTGTTGCTGCAATTGCCTCTCCCTTTGGAGTTCAAAACAATCATGTGGCAGAAGCTGAGGCAATGTTAAAATGCCTCCAGCTTGCTCAAAGTTTTAACTTTAAAAAAATATGGCTGGAAGGGGACTCTCTCAATATTATTCAGGCTATCAAAGGTACTAGTTCCCCTTCTTGGAACATTTATAATATCATTGAGAGTGCAAAAAAATTATTAGATGCCTATGATAGTGTGTTTATTTCCCATACCCTAAGGGAAGGTAACAAGGTAGCTGATTTATTAGCTAATGAGGGGGTTTAATTAGAGAACACTAAATATATCAGAGAAGTTTCTTGTAAGAAGGGAGTCTGTGAGCAATTATTATTTCATAGAGTCCATGGTACAAGTTAAGTTCATTATTACTTTTCTGGATTTAGATATTGGAGTCATGTGAAGTATCAGTTGATGACCTATTTAAGGAATTGTGATTATAATAACCAGTTTGACGGGCCTAATCATATTAAGTGTTGGTTCATTTTGAATGTTTTAAAAGACTATTTGAATAACAATGAAATAACCCTATTTTTTAATTCCAGCGTATTGTTCCAGAGTCTAAACTTAAATCCAGTTATCTTGTTTCTTCAGAATTTGAGTATCTCATTCTTTGTTGAGGGTTTCAACCTGAATCACATTATGGGGGGTAATCTTAATCGCAATGAGCCTTCCAGATGTGATAACTGGAAAAGTGAACGAAAAATATGGCAAAGGTTGCATAGATATGGTTTCACTGATTACATGCAAAAACTGCATGGGAGTAAAAATTTGGTGTCTCATGGTTTCTCCAAGGGATGGAGAAATAATAAAGTCACTCTATTCAGACAAACTTGGAATCTGGATGAAGATTTGGTGGTGGAGGTTACAAGTTTATAGAAGGAAGGTACCAAATTCTACAAAGACCGCAAGTTCTCGATGGAAGCTACCAAGAACTTCCCTAAAAGTGATGAAGAGAGGGTTCGACTTGCTAAGAAGGACAATGCATCCTACTACCTCCCTCATTAGGTAAAATCTTTCTAGCAGAAGATGTTAAGAGTCTTAATGGAATACCTAACAGTTGATGGTAGGTTTTCAAAGGTTTACAATTACCATTTTGTCATCCTAAACCATTTTCACCATGGCTCAAAGATTTTGTTGCCTTTCTATTTATCTTCTACCCTTAACGATAGTCTGGTCGACCATGCCAAAAAACCTAAATCCTATCCCATTTCTCACCAAGGCCTTATATTGTTAATTTATGAGCATTTGAAGGGTAAAGCTAGGGTTAATAGGGAAGATCCTTTGGTGGAAAATTCCCACATTTATGAGGGTCATGATGGCTCTGAGTCTGATGAAGATTCATCTAATCTTCCTCTACATAAGAAAGTGAGGATTAGTGATGAAGATAAAGATGACATGGAAGTGAATGCTAGTTTAGAGGAGGAACAGGGGAAGGAGGTTGATGATGAGGTAGAAAGTGAGCAGAAGAAAGAGGTTGAGGGCAAGGAAGAGAAGGTGTAGAGAAAAGAGTATGTTGAAGAGCTGAAAGTAAAGAATAATGTCTCAGATAGAAGGAATTAAGTTGAGCACACTACAAAGGAGGGAAACCCTAGGTCTATGGGCTCTAGTCGAGTTATGGAGACCGTGGATTCCATTTTGAATGTGGCCAAATATTGTACTCTGGAAATTTTTAACTTCCAAAAATGGGTGATTGAAAATATCTCCAGTATTCAGAATAAACAGAGAGATCTAGATTATAAAATTGAGAATTTGATTAAGTCTACCAATAATAAAGGTAAAGAGGATGTAGTGGTGGATACCAGTGAGGCAGAGGATGAAGAAGAAATTCAGGATTGGCTGGAAAAAGATATCATTAAGGGAGATTTGAATCATCTTGAAGATGTGATCAGAATCATCAAAGAAAAGGGAGAGGTTGACAATGAAATTATTATCAACCGAATTACAAAAACTAAGAAGGCCTTGAAGAAATTTATGGAGCATAGCCTTGATTGAGGTTTTGAAGGTGTCATCTCAAAACATGAACGCTCTGGTTGCTTGTCTGGAGAAGAACAAGCAAAACAAAGAGATGGTGATCATTAATGATGTGTCAGCCACCAGTTCTGCTCCTCACTCCTCAGGATGAAGAACAAGGCAAACTACCAGTGATCTGGAAATGAAGACTAAAGACATACATCAGATGCAGGGAAACAAAGACCTGAAAGAAGCAGCTAATGCTATGATGATGTTGGTTAAGGATGTGGAAGAGTCTATAAATATTTTCATCTGACATGTAATTTGGTCTTTGGTTGCTAGTCTCTCGCTGGATTTTTGTTATTCTTTTCCTTAGCTGTTGTTTTCTCTGTTGTTCTTTTGCAGCTTTTCTTTCTATGTCCTGTTCTCTCTAGTTTCTTTTATGCTTATCTTCTCGTTATGTAAGCAGGTTTTGGGTCCCTTAAAACTTGATTTTCCTTAATCAAAAAATAAAGGATTATTAAAGATCATTCATCAAGATGACTATATCAGTTAATGACCATACAAACATGTGAATGACATACAAGATTCAGTGTTTATATCTCAATTTTATTGCTAAGCATGTACTCTATGCGACTCAAGGATGTCCATGGCTAGAGAAGCTATGATGGGCCATGATTATTTTTCTTTGATTATTGTTTGTGGTTTATCTCTTACGACAGTATGTACTTGTCTTAGGATATGATCAACAAAATATCAAGGAGGACGTTCCAAGTCATGCATGAAAGGAGATAGTCCTTGTCTGTTCTTCAAGCAATACTCAAGTCAACTTGATCCATTATATCATGTTTCTTGTATTAACTTTCTATATCAAAAATCCATGTAATAAATACTCAGGTCATCTTGAATCTTTATGTCAAGTTGCTTGTATTTTCTTACAACATTTTAAAAGCTCAATGATGAAATCAAGCACTGTTACAAGATAGCATATGAAGAATGGCAGTATAATTTTTAGTTAGATCATTTTATATTAGCCCATTATTCATCTACATTATAAGCATTCATTACCAGTTGCATTATAAGCATTTCATTTTCATTCACAGATCAACAATCATAAATCACGATTGAGTATACTTGGACAAACAAAAACAATTTGCATTCATCATAACTGCATTTCATTAATCATGTAGTGTATCATCATTATTATTTGCATTATTATTTCATCTCATTTAATTGCATCTTTTCACTTAGACTCATAATCATATAAGCAATCAATCATTTCATTTACATTTTCACATCATTTTCAAATTGCATCAAAAATCAAAAACATTCGACTAGCATATTGCATAATCATTCTTTGCATTTCTATATAGATCATTGCATCATTCAAGTTAGTAATTATTTTCAGTTGCATCCAAGGTCATCAAAATAAAAAATAAAAATAAAAAAACATTTATCATTTCATCATCTAGATCATTATCATAAAGCAAGGAAAGATAAATCATCATCATATCATCATCCATCTAATCATTGCATCCATATAATCAAGGCATATAGATCATAAAATAGAATAACGTGCATAATAAAGATCATCATCATATAGAGTCCATGTCTACATATAGATCATCATAAAATAATAAAAGTCCAAGTATACAATGATATTAGATAAACAATACAAGTGCCTCCAATTCAAGTCACAGATGTCCTGTACCACTACCACCTAACTCTGTCTATCTCTATGGTTGTGGGTGAGAAGATCCCCAAGATGCCTATCTCCCATGATCACCACTCCTTTGAGGAGGTCCCATGACTCCACCACTACTAGTATCCATCAACGTGGTGGTATGATAGCTACCTACTCTCTGGCTCTCTATGACTACCTCCTCATATAGTCGTCACCAATGGGAAGTCTCCTTCTCTACCCAAACTAGTGCTCTAATAGTGTTAGCTAAGAGAGTACCCAATCCAACCTGTTGAATATGATCAAGAAGGCCCTAAGTATCATGTTGTCTCCTAACAACTCTATCCCTCTCAACCATGAAAGTTTGTACCTGTGCTCAAAGCTTATCAATATGTGCTCTAAGACTATCAATAGTCTCTTGATCTGGCATATCATGCTTTGGTGCATCCTACTCTGGAAAATCCTATTGTGGCGCATGACCCCCAATCCCCTCCTCACCACCTCCATGTCCACCTCCTAGAATCTGAGTCTGAGTAGCTCTCAGAACCAATCGTCTAATAATTGAAACATGATCCTCTGGATCCTCATCCTCTCCACCATGAGCTGCAATAATCCTAGGGTTTGGTTGAATCTAACCAAAATCAATGCCTCTCTCGCAACCCCCATCCAATCCATTCATCCTGCCTCCTTCTATCAATGGAAACCCTCTCAGTGATCTCATCCCTGCCCTACCAGTATCCCTCCCAATCCAACCAACATCTCTCCCACCCATAGGATGCAGTCTCCCAATCCTGCCAACTAGTCCAAATGGTCCTCCACGAACTCTGAATCAACCTCCTCTCTATCTAGGTCTCCTACCACCCCCACCTCCATCCCCACCCTCATCTCCATCTCCCCTGGCCTCCTGAGAAGTTCTAAGCTCTCATCTCCATCTATAAAGTGGAAAATTGAACCCTAGGTGTTACCCCCCACTCCAAGGAGAAAGGAGGTCACTAGGATTGACGGTTTTCACTTAGGAGAGACTTTACATTCAAAAGAGGGGTTGAAGCTCACAAGATCCAATCCCGCACAATGCAAGATTGAATTCTAAATGAGTTTCAAGGGTTGAGACAGCAAGGCTACCCTCTTTTGTAAAGAATGTAGATAGAAGGATTGAATTAGGAGTGTAGGTGAAAGTAAGAAAGATTTGCTTGCAGACATAAATAGAAACATGGGATGAAGCTACGGACCTGGAATTAGCAGTAAAATGTCAAGATGATGCTGTCCTGCAAATTTAAGCAAAATTTGACGGGACGATGGCGCCCGGCGTGCACACGGTCCTCCAAAAAATTCGCGAAATGAAGGGGGATTTGTTTGTCTCTGCACAAGGGTTCCAGATCTTCAATTACAACCGTGTACCTGCAACCTACACACAGAAAAGAGAGGACGATTGGGGGGTTAGGGATTAGGGGTTTGCCCTTAGGTCAAACCCCGGTTTTGGAATTAACCAAGAAATGAGAATGTTGTAAATGTAAATGTTTGTAATGTAAACAAGTACTGATACCTTGTAAGAATGTTTGTATTCTTACATGCTAAGGTGTAAATGTTGTTGTATGTTGTAAGTGATCTCCTCTTCAATGGTTGAATCCTTGTCTTGAATGCAACACTTAGCCTTGAATGGAGACTTAGAATGCTCAATTGCTTGAAGGAATGCTTGAATGCTTGAATGTTTGAATGTTTGCTTAGCGCTTCCGCCTCTTGTACACATATGTCCTTTCTCTTTCATCTCCCTTTTTTGAGAGGGGAAATGTAGTTTATATACTTGTCAATTAGGGCTGATAGACTGATTTTTCTAACCTTAGGCCGACCAGGAAACATTATTTCCCAAATTGCAAACATAAAGACCCGATGCCCAAAAGAGACCGGGCCCAAAAATAGGGCCAGGGACCAGGGCGCTGGCCGCCATGGTCCTGGGGGACCAGGGTGCTAGGCACCCTAGTCCTGAAGGACCAGGGCGCTGGGCGCTATGGTCCCACCTCTTGGGACAGCAGGGTGTAAGGAGGGATCATGCCAAGGTGCAGAAATATGCAGTTTTTGATGTCACAAACAGGTTTCAGGGTCTCCATTCAGGTTCAACGTTGCGCTGCCATCGTGAAGACCCAAATGCAGTCGAAATTGTAATAACCCACTAAAATTGATTCCACAAAAATTGAGTATTATTTTTTTTTTCATTATGTTTTATTCAATTGCATACTGTGGGCATCCATCCAATTAGGATTAGGCATTCATCCATCCGGGATGAGCTTCTAACCATACGGGTTAGGCAATTGTCCATACGGGACGTAAAATTCCATCTATCCAATACGGGATAGGCATCTACCCATACGGGGTAGGCATCCATCCAAACGGGATAGGAGATGCTCTGGCTAGAGACTTAGACTCATCGGGACCATTCGGGTCCTGAACCATTCACTAAGTACTACACTCTTCTAACAAGAATGCATCGAGGTCGCCGTCCTTAGGAGTAATTAAAAATAATACAAGCTTGAATTCTGCCTCAGAATTTGGCTTAAAGCCTCGGGAAGTCAAGCAAATCCATACGGGATTCCTTCCAAGTATGCATTGAATTAAATTGATTATCTTATCTTTCAATTAGGATTCTTACTCAACCAAGCCTAGACCCCACCCACAAATGCCTAAGTACGAGGGACAACTCCATCCCAAGACTGCCTACATACCCGCTTCGGCACGGGATCAAGGCGTAAAGTATGTAGTTTTATTTTCTAATCTATGGTTTGATGTAAACTGATTTGTGGGTATGCAACCCTTTCTAGGGTCAGTGTCCCAGACAGTTTCTCTGTGGTTGCTACCCACGATGGTAGCACTTAAGCGAAGGCTCAAGATGGCCTATTGCTTGTGGCCTAAAAAAAGAAAATAACTAGATCCTAATACTTATCATGAACGTCACCCAATTGCAAAATGCCAATATCCCTTCAAAAAAAAGAAATCAATTTCATGAGAGCTTTTAACTTGACCATCCCTAAAAGGGGTTTACTATGGTTTATCTCAACGGATGTGAAAATCATTTAAAAGTTATCTTATTAAATTATCGATCCAAGGGGGATTACCCGCCCCTTGGATTTTAACTTCCAAATGTCCCTTATTACTCCCCGACGATTTATAGGGACGATGCCACAGATGTCGTTAATGCAGCTTTATTAGGCGTTAAGTGCAGTAGTTCAACACAACGACATTACCCGTAAGCGTGACCCAGACGCACCGTATATACCGAACGCTGCTAGTTTTGGTTTTCCAACTTCCTTTGTTTAGTTTTCTAAACTAACATCATGCTTGAAAATATAATTATGAAATGGATGTACACAATTTAAACTTTAAATACTATTGAAAAAAGAGAAATATCGTTATTCTACAATTGGCATGATAATTGTGAACTTATGAGCAATTGCATGTAGATAATGAATGCGGAATAAAAGCAAGGTAAAATAATGTCATTGCATACAAAATGAAGAAGTGTTTACTCTTATTGTAAGAACAATTAAATATAGGGTTACTAGCAATTAGTTTACACTTTTGGGATTAATCATAAGACTTAAAGATTTAAGTAAGCTTAAATTTATCGCCCAAGAATCAATTAGATCCTCAATGGATTAGGAGGTCCCATTCTTTTACAATAATCTACCATACGATAATCTCTATTAATTATTAAATTTTTCCAAATTTACTTCACTATTAATAATAATTATCAATAATTTATTAATAATTATTACCAATTACATTAATAATAATTATTAATAAGTTATTAATAATTATTACTAATTAATCCAAAACTTATTAATAACTATATAAAAAAAAATGATCTAAAGTTTATCAATTATTAACAACTAAAACTTTATTACCAACTATTAACAATTAAATTCCATAAAAAAGGGATTTGAAATATGAAGGTCGTGGTATTGTGTGCCCAGAGCATTTAGTGGGAGGGGGACCCCACGGTCCCCTCCACTACCCTGCGGCCACTGCCATAGTAGTGACCGCAGGTTAGTGGAGGGTACCGTAACGGTACCGCTCCCCCCTGCAGAGCTATTAACTCCGCCTGCGGCCGAAGTCCCATACAACTAGTCACGGTACTTCTACATACTGCGTTGCAATCATAATTTCTCATGCGATGGTTTTAAACACTCTGTATATATATATATATATATATATATATATATATATATATATATATATATATATATATATATATGTATATATATATATATATATATATGTATATATATATATGTATATATATATATATATGTATATATATATATATGTATGTATGTATATATATATGGTTTTATTTATTTTATTTTATTTTTTTTCCCAGGTTAATTTAAATAGATAGAGAGTAGATTTTAAACTTTAAGGATAAAAATAAATTAAAATATTAAGTAATAATAGGGTTCATTCTCAGGAGTAAATAACCCAGAGGGATAAACAATCTAGGGAGAATAACTAGATCCCAGCATAGTGCAGACGATTGAAAGCCAGATGCGTATCTAAAGGTAACTTATATTTTGTTTCCACACAGAAATTATTCCTAGAGATAAATAATCCAGAGAAGTAAATCATTTCCAGCCATGAAAGGTAGATGATTTATGCAGGCTTATGATTGTATTTCATTAATCTGATTACAATCTAAAATTTACAGAGATAAATTTATTCCTACAGGAAGATTTAATTCATTCAAAAAGAAATAAGAAGAAAAAAAAACAAGATTTTATTCATAGCAAGGAATTGGAAGACAATATTTTAATTCTACAACAAGAATTTGAAAGACAACATTTTAATTCTTCAAACTGACAATATCCAAACTACAGCAAGAAATTGAAAGACAATATTTTAATTAACAATATCCAATCTACAACAAGAAATTGAAAGACAATATTTTAAATCTTCAAACTAACAGTATCCAATCTACAGCAAGAAATTGAAGGACAATATTTTAATTAACAATATCCAATCTACAGCAAGAAATTGAAAGACAATATTTTAATTCTTCAACTCATCCACTACAAATAGATTTCAACTAATTTCAACAATATATTAAACCTTGATCTAAAAAAAAAATTTACAAATGAATCTAATTCCTATCAAAAATTTGAAACTAATGGATCTAATTTCTTATCAAGAATCTGAAAAACAATGAATCTAATTCTCATCAAATGATTCTAATCACCTAAACAATTTAATCTACTTCTTATCAAAATTTGAAACTAATTCTTATCAAGAATCTGAAAAACAAATGAATCTCATTCTCATCAAATGATTCTAATTTCCTAAACAATTTAATCAAATCTAATTTGCAACAAAAATAAGATGCACGAAAACTAAATTTGAAAGAACCTGGGTGCTTGAAAATGGTGTAGAATCCTCTATGAATCTTCCTTGATCCTCCAAACTTGAAGAGAAGTCCTCCCAAACAAAAATCTTAGCTGAAAATGAAAATTGACTACAAAGGAAAATTTTACTTGAAGAATTTCTTATGGAATAGCCAACAACTCTTTTTGAAACTTGTACATCTTTTATAAGAAAAAAAATTCCAAATTCCACTACCTAATTTTTAATTAAAAAAAAGAAATTCTCTCCCAATTTGGCCTTCATGCAAATTGATTAGACTTGGTGGGAGGGGTTACATGCAAGGTGGTGGAGAAGCCTCTAGAAGCTTCTTATTCTTCCTACAACATGTTCCTTAATTTGGGTGAGGGAATTTAAATAACCAATTAAAAAATATATATATATATTTTCATGTGTGTGTGTGATTTATTATTTTTATTCCTTTACAATATTCATTCAATAGTTTATCCAAAAGAAATATAATAGAGTTTGTATTTAAATCAAAAGGTGATAAAGGAGGGTTGTGACAGAAATTGCAAGTGTCACAATTTTAGGATGCTACACCATCTTCATCTCCTAAAAAATAGATCATCTAAATTGTCATCTTCATCTCTTGACCTGGGAGGAGAATCTGTTGGATCAGTAATACAAGGACATGGATGTGCTAGTATATAGTGAGCATACTCTGTTGTAACACTAGGATCAAGAATGTGAAATCTCATATCATAAGCCACTCTCGAAGTAGCAAGAAACTTTGCGCAAGCAATCTCAAATGACAAAGAAGGTCCCCAATCTCGCCTATCTTTGTATCGTCGAGCATATATCATCACACCAGTAGGCATATGTTGAATGATACCGAACTGTCTAAGAATGCGACTAATCAACTATCACTCAATAATGTAAGGAGTCCAACCAATGAGATATCTACTCTGCATGATAAATGGTAATGTCTATACATCATCCATCCAAGGCTCACAATCAACATATGGTCTCCAAGTAATACTATTCAATGAATCAAGCACCCAATGCTAATACTCCATCTTACCCAGCTTATGCTGAGTAAGGATACCTGCATATAGATAAACAAATGGTTGCCTCTCTCCATGAACTCTGTGATGGATAGGCCAAGTAATAGAAATGTGCTCCCAGCACCAGATCTGCAATAGTGTGCATTCTATAGAAAAACTAGCACTCTCATCATACACCACCTAATGAAGATCATGATATAAATGAGCCAGCATACAAACACCCCAAGCATATCAATTTTGATGTTGCATCATACTCTGAATAATCTCACCCCATCCAACAATAAACCCTCGTGATCGCCTATCAGGACAACTAAATCTTCCAATAAAACCAACAAGAATCACAGGAAGAGTCTCATAATAAATAACCATATCCTCCCATCGAATCTCTCCTCTAGAGATGCTCTCATCAACAAAAATGGCTCTGCAAGTCTCTATCCCAACACGATCCTGAAAATCATACTGCACTAACTCGCCAGTCACAAAGATGTGCAAAATCTTATAGACATCCTTGAGCATCACACTAATCTCACCTGTGAGAAGGTGGAAAGTGCTATGCTCACTGTGCCATCTCTCAACTAATACCATCAACAATCCTCTATTATGGGTAACCTCAAGCATATACAACAGATGGCATAAACCACAGGCATCTATATGTCTCACCTCTGCTTATGTTAGCTCTGGCACTAAATGACGTACTGCCAAGAATTTCTCCCGATACTGGAGGACATCAATTTCTCCTATTTACCAAGAGAATTAGATCAATCATCACTTATCTATCTATCACATCAAAGCAATTGCTAATCTATCAAATCAATCAAATCAAACTGAAGCAACTTACGCTATCAAATCAATCAAATTAAACTGAAGCAACTTAAGTTATCAAATCATTTTAAAACCTATCAATCATGGTTTTCTATCAAACACTAAGTTCAATCAAAACTCTGCTAAGCTCTTACATCAAAAACTAATCAGTTTCTTAGAGATAATCTATCAAAACAAATCAAATCGATCTATCAATCAACCAATCAGATCACTATTCATCAAACACGTGCATCAAACACGTTAAATCTAATCAACAAAGTGATGTTTTTGGCTTTTGCATCTATCAAAAACATTAATTTAGAGCATATGTGCTATCCTATTGAACATAAGCGCTAAACAAAGCATATGTACTAAATTTTTCAACAAACACACTAACCCTAAGCATGAATGCGTGAAACATGCAAAAGCACCATCACACAATGCATGTGCACTAACAAACAATGCATAAGTGCTAACTGATGCATATGCGCTAACATCCTTAACATATGCACTAACAAAATGAGCATATGTGCTATCATAAGAAAATGTGTTAAACCTAATTGCATATGCGCTAAATCTAAATGCAAAAGCGCTAACTAAATGCTGAAAATTGCCAAAAAAATTCAAAATTCAAAAACGCACCTAAAAACATGAAAAATTGTAGGACAAGTTGAAAACAAAGCTCGAGATAAGATACATACCAGAAACCCATACTCAGGAGGTAATTGATATCGTCGAACACGCTCAAATCCATGGTTCTCCACGGGAATCGCCATTTCGCCACCTCACCAAGACAATTGTCTTCACAAGCTGACAAGGATAACAATCAAATTAAAATTAACCTTGGTTAATTTTATATTTACTATTTGAAAGAGTAATTAATGCTATTCAATGGGGCAATTTAATTTTTTTTTTACAAATTAATTTAATTGATGAAACTTTTTATCAATTATCATGAGCTCAATCGTTCAAACCAAAGTTTTCAACAATTTCACGATCAATCTCCCAAGGGGGCACATAATCAAGATTTTTTATCTCCATCAGGCACACTATCAAGACTTGATTTAATCTTTGAAACAATGTTGTCTTGACATCATTTCAAAGAGGGGCAAAATGTATACACATAAAATTGGCTATGAGCGATTAAATAAATATTATATATTTATTTAATAGTTATTCTTCTATTAAATAGTTAATTTGAAAAGATTAATTTATTTAATTCATTTTCTTGTCTTTCTATTAATTAATTTAATTGAAATATTTTATTAATTAATTCATCTATTATATTCCTCTAATTAATTAAATATCTAATATTTAATTATCCTTCTAACCAAATTAATTAAATATCTAATATTTAATTATCTCCTCCAATCATTTGAATATCTAATGGTTAATGGTTATTCTACTATCCTATAGTCTCAAATATTAAATGATTTCATAAATTATTTAATCCCTCTTATCCAACTCACCCTCCATCTCCACTTCATCTTCCCTTTGCCAACTCATCCATCATGTGGCTAAGGAAATTAATATTTCTTAAATATTAATTCATCATTTATATTCAACCACCAAATTCAATGAATAATGTGTACGTACACATATTTCATAACCATCTTCTATATTCTCTCCAACACCCCCTACGTCTTAGGAAGGACTTGAGTCCACTTGTCCTCTCATGTTTAAATCTTCTCTAACCATCCCTTTTTTCCTGTAGTCAGCAACCCAAACAAGGTGAGATGAGTGACACTTGTCGTCTCTTTCCCTCCTTCTCTCAACCTTCACCTTTGCTCATAGCCATCCAAATCTATAGATTTAATCACGACCGTTGATCTGAGCCACATCATCTCATCCTCTCAAGGTCTATAAAATCAAGAGCTTCGGTTGAGACAGAGTTAGACTTCAAGTGAATTTACAAGCCAGATCATTTTTAAAACTTATGCATCCGTGAGTATTAATCTTGAAGCAAATAGCAACTAGCATTTTAGCATAGTCATTTTAGCATAATCATGTAGCATTGCATATCATAGTATCAATTAATTATTAGTTATCAGTCCATTTTTCATATGTCATCTTGGAAGCTATCAGTGCATTGTCTAAGAGCACACCATCTACAACCAGGAATAGTGGAGTTAGGACACAATAAGACATAAACCATGAAGGTAATATCAGTATTTTTATTTCATATGTATTTCATGTAGTTTCATTGGTTGAGTTTGGATTTCATGTAGCATTTCTATTGGTATTTTGTGAAAGTAACTTGATGCAGGGAGCATTCTGAGGATGAAATTCAAGTCAACACACCCTATCAGCTTAGAATTTGGCTTCTTATCGAACATGTTGATTATTTCACCAATCAACTCTAGTGCATTGCAGAGACATCAGTGCACCATGCTAGAATCCCATGAATATTTTAGTCTATAGGTGGTTGTTTGAGCATTATGCCTACACCTAAAAGAGTTCATAGTGCCTATGTCTGCAGCCACCAAATTCAAGATTCCTCTTTGAAGGCTATATCTCATGCATTTTAGGATTTTACTAGGACTTCTCAATCTTTTGGCAAATTTCTAAATCTCTAAGCATATCTTCTATATCTCTCATAGCTTCTTGTAGCAATGGTTATCCACTATTGTTACAGCTTCAAGAGATTTTAATGTGCTTGACTTCACTCCTTCAAGTACCAACTTATTGGTTGTTGAAGGAAAGTTATCTCCACTTTCTCATTCACATTTCATAGCATTGTATCCATTGTTTTATATTTAGTATACTTACTATCTTGTCTATCTATCTATCCTCTATCTTTATCATTTGCTTTTCATCATTGCTATTATCTAGATTGTCCATGGAGGTGGAAAAATTGAAATGGGTGTCTAATTGAGGCAGGCCTCTGAACACAACCTACAGCATTTTCTCTCTTCACTTGTGTGCAATTTTTTGATCAAGGGAGAGAACTCATCTTGTTGGAGGCCTCAATCATGGACCAATAGTAAGTTTCCTCCACTCTCTCTCATTTTCCTTTAGCTATTTGTGTTTCATACTTGTTATTTTACTTATTGTAACATTGTTATTTTGGTTGTACTATTGTGTTTGTGTCCATTGTATTGTCTTTACACCTTGTTTGTACAAGATGTTAGCATGTCATGTTGGTGTCCCAGTTCTGTGCATTCATCCCAAAGATAGAGACTTAGCAGAGTCATCCAGGAGCCATGTTTGTAGTTCATTTTCTTAGTTGTATAGTTTGTATCCATTGGCTGACCTTGTTGGCATTTTTGATGATTATGTTGTGATTGTCATTGATGGACACACACTTGCTATGAGATCACTTTTTGTATGTATGAGTTATGCTCAACCAGCATTTGTTTCAAACTGATATTATGTTATAGTCTTTAGACTATCGGTGTCTTGCAGAAAGTGTTTACCGATCTCAAGTGGCATGAGGACCTCAAGCAATTTGAGGATCTCAAGCGGAACAAAGCAAATGAACTAGAAGCAGTAGTTATCATTTTCTCAGTCTTCATTTCTGTCAACTGGTAATCTGCTAAACCGGTATTTATTTCAAACTAGTATTACTCTAAGTTACCAACCAGTAATTGATAAAGTTGTATAAACCGGTAATACTCTATGATAAGTTACCAACTGGTATATATTTGTGATGAGTTACCATCCACCGACACTTTGACGATGATTTTGTGTCGTGTTACCAAATGTGTCTAGATACAATGAACCTAGGAACTTGCAATGTAATCATATTGGACTGGCATGAAATTAGATTCCTTTTAAGGACATCATGTCTAGGGTTTTAATGTGTGTGTAGTTGTTAGGGTTCGAAGTGGTTGATGAGTTCTTGTATGTACGATCTTAATAGAAAAGATCAAATCTGTGCACTGTAATAGAGTGTGGATTTACTAAAAACTAAAGTAATGCTGAAATGCATTAGCAATGAGCTATCATGGATCTAACCAAGCAAACTGTGCTATTCGCTAGATCATACACTTGTTGATTACTCACATCTTTGACAAGTTAGAAACCCTTAACCGGGTAGGCCCAAAAAAGCCTTTTTAAATCCTCTAACAAGGTGATTCACATCTGTGGATCTAAAATCCTCTCACAAGGTAGTCTTTAATCGAACTTATCTCCTAACAGAGATTGAGATTCCTAATAGGATCTGTTCTGGTAAAGAACATTGTATGACCTTAATCGGTTTGACCTTAACCGGTTTGGTTACTATTCTGCAGATAGTTACTTGTGAGTTTCATCTCACCGTGGTTTTTTCCATTTGGGTTTCCACATCAAAATCTCTTATGTTATGGTGATTGTGCTTCTATGGGTGAATGTCTTACTTGTTGTTTGGTTTGCAATTGTGTTAACCGGTTTGTTAGTTAAAGTGTTATACCGATTTACTGCTAGACTGATAAAGTGTTTAAGTTCAGTAATTTTTGGTATACTAATTCAACCCCCCTTCTTAGTATTCATCAATTGGTATCAAAGGCAACCTTTCTATAAGTCTAACCACTTGGAATGAGATATGGGGGAATACACTATGAGGGAACTTACTCATCGGCTCGCTCAGATTGAGCAAGCCTATGATGAACTTAAAGTCAAATATAAGGCCTCTCAGGCAAAAAAAAGAGAGCATGCTGAAAAACTGATGGAGCTAACTGAAAATAGTTCTTCTGATGAAGCGGACATGGAATCCCTAGTTCAAGAAGTTGAAAAACTGAATGATTCCAATGCCAACCTAAGAAGGGAACTTGAAGGACTAACTATCAGAATGTGTCAAGAACTTGAGAACCGGAGGAAAGTTGAAGATCTGGTAAAAGACAAAGATCATGAGATCTCCAAGATGAAGCAAGAGATCAGTGCACTTACCACTCATCTTCATGAAAATAAAATGGAAAAGGAAGAAATGCAAGGTGAACTACACATGGTTGTTTTTGAGAATGCAACCTTCAAGGAATCCAATGCTGCTATTACCAAAGAACTTACTGAGTCAAAGGAAATACTTGCCATATTCAATAAGAGCACTATCAAGCTAGAGAAGAAGCTTGAATTAGCTAAACCGATAAAGAATACCAATGGACTTGGTTTCTTTGAATATGAAGAAGGTGAGACCTCTGGAACAAAAGATGGAGCATCAAAGAAACAACCGGCACCAAAGGATAAAGGTAAGCAAAAGTTCAAACCTATTTGCTTTAATTGTCTCAAGGAAGGACACACTACTAATATATGTAGAAGTAAGGCTTACAATAACTTTCCTTATTTTCTAAATGATAAGACTAGACCCAATAGATTCAATGGTAATTTTTATGCATGCAACAAGTTTGGGCATAGAGCATTTGAATGCAGGTCTGTCATGCACAACACCGGAAGGTATCCTCAAAGGAGTAAAGGAGCTTTTTCTGAACCCTCTGGGAACCGAAACCCGAATCGGTTTAATACCTATAACTATTAGTCAGGAAGCAATGGCTATCAAGCAGCAACTGGATGGAGAGCAACCTGTTTGATATGTTGTGGTAATGGTCACATTGCTGCAACATGTAGAAGGAAGAATGGAAACATGAACAATGGACCTTGGAGAGCACCTGGGATGATTTGTTATCATTGCAACAAACCAGGTCATGCAGCAAGATTCTGCAGAACGAGAAAGAATATATTGGATTATATACCGGTAACTCTGGAAGGAAAGATAGATGTTGAAACCATTCAAATGGATATGAAGAAAAACTAGAAGAAAATCCAAAAGAATTGATTCAAGAAGAACCGGTTTCTGCACCTAGTGTGGAAGTCACTGAACTGGCAAACTAAGCATCAGAAAAGCTTAGGGGGAGAAAACAGTGAAATATCTTGAACCCCTGGTTTAAACCAGTAAAAGACCTTAAACAGTAAGTGATACCTATCAACTGGCAGAAGACCGAAAATGGTAAAAGGTAAATTAGGGTTTATGCCCTAATAGTGGAGCATTTATTATGGTAGGTGGAGAACTTGTTTAAAAGGATTTTTCAAGTCATTTTTTACTTATCAGTTCTAGAGCGAAGAATTTTTTTTAAGCACTGAGCAACGAAAAGCGATTTGGATTGCAATTCGAAGAATTCTCAAAATCTTGAAGAAGAATCAGAAGTGAATATCAATCGATCAAGTGTAGAGAACAAAGTAGTATTTTGGCAACCAAAGTAGTGAGTGATGAAGTGTAATTTGCAAGCCCTAAATTTTGAATTACGAAGGTATTTCTCAAAATCTCTCTGTATATCATGGCTTTCGCATCACACTCTAGCCCTAGTGCACCCGTTGATCTAGTAGACTTCATTCAATGGAAGGCAAAATACAATGCCCTATCTCAAATACCCATTGGTGTTATAGTGGGGGAAGGCATTTCTGATTACATTGATTGTAAAATTGAAGACTTAGGATCTCTTGTAATCCATTCCTAGTTGAGTTTGTTCTGTAGGAAGGACAAGAAGATTAAACCAGAATTTAGCATCCTGGAAAAGAAGAAGCTTCACAATGCAGTCTATTTCCTTGAAGAGTTTTCAGATGATCACATCTGCATCATTCTAAGCAAAGTGCACGGTGATAAGATGTACTTAGAGCGGATGCATGACATCACACCGAAAGCAATTCATGTCGTCACTAGTTTTTGTAATGTTGGTGAAGTGCCAGCGCGAAGGAAGATTAGGAAGACGAAAATGACCAAGCTCACCGATTATGTGAGCGACTCACGAGGAATGACTGTCAATTCCATCAAGGATGATCTGGTCAAATATGCGTGTATGGTGATAGGATACCGGACGTTCCACGCCAGCAGAATCAACTCTATCTCTGCTACAGCAGTAAATGCTACCTACCGCATGATCATGGAAGATGCATCATTTGACTTATGCACCTATATGCAAAGGCAACTTCTGGTGAACCTAAAGTTGATTAAACAGGACAACACCTTGAGATTTAAGTTTGGACAACTATTGGTTGGGTTGTTCTTCTACTTCCAAGGTTACTTCCGAGGAGTCAGAGATATTCAGTGGTCTACCGACCAACCGGTGTAATACCCTAAAAATTGTCATCTAAACCATGAGCCCCTAATATCGACAACGTCACCAAAGTCCTAACCAAAGGCAATTAAATCAATCTTGAGCACACAATTAATTCTTTAATCATCAAATGTCACATGGCAAAATCAATCACTCAATATCAATTAAATATTTATTTAATTAATTAAATCATTCCAAGTAAATCATTTTAAACAATTATCTTATTTATTTTATTAAATATCCTAGCATATTTAATTAAATAAATTAATTTACCATTAAATCATCAAAAAGAGGAATTAATTTAATTAAATAAATCAATTTGCCATCAAATCTTCAAAAAAGGAAACAAATCAAGAAAGAGGAATTGGAAATTGTGAGCACAAATCTTCAAAAATGGAAATAAATCAAAAAAGGAATTAATTGACAAAAAAGAATTAAAAATTTGAGAAAAGAAATCAATTGGAGATAATCTTAAACAAAACAAATTAAAAATTGATAGATAATCTCAAAGAAAGCAATTAAAACAATTAAATCTTAAAATTGAATCAAATAGATAATAAATCAGTTTTATCTTGATTTTAATCTTAATTTTAGTTCAACTTCCTTAAAAATTGATAAAAGCATCCAATCATATCAATTCACCTGGATTGTGCTTCCTCTTGGAAAATCTTGACCGCTCATCATCATTTGATCTTAGCCGTTGGTATCTTTCTGAATTTTCTATAAATTCAGGCTCATCTCTCATTCAAGAGAGGCTGGAGAATACATTGTTATTATATTGTTTTTTCTCTACAATTTCATTGAGATATTGGATATTAATTGTTTCATATTGATTAAATCATTTAGTTTAATATTGCAAAAATATTGTTAGATTAATATTGCATCCATCTAGCATTCATCATGTTCATATAGATAAAATCCTTCGTCTTGATGTTGTCTAGTCACTAGTATTGCTTATAATCTGAGAGCAATCTTATACTCGCATCTTTTAGAAGGCAATGGGTCAATTTGTTATGGTTTATTATTCATTGATTATATCTGATTAACCATGCATGTAATGACTTGATTGAAGTGTTGTGCTTACAGATACAAGTTCACTTTTCACACACACAACCAGTTACAAAGCAAATCAAGGAAAGCCTTCAAATGGTTGGAATAGGTTATCCAGAAGTTCTAGACAAATACTTTGATGAGTTTAGATGCAAAATGAGCCAAAGAGTGAGAATATCAGGTGATATTGTCAAGAAATATGAAGATGACATCTGCTTCACCATCGGAGTTCATGAGTGCATAATGGAGGCGGTTGAGCCTAGACGGGAAGAAGTGGAACCGATGGGATATGAGATAATGTATGACATGCTAGATGCGTATGCCTCTACCCTACTCACTTCACCTCTTGATCCAAAGGCAAAGAGAACTGGCACCTATCTGGAAAGGGTTACACCAGTTGAAGAACCATCAGTAAAGAAGGGAAAGGCAGTGCCTTCAGTATCGGCACCGGTTACCACAGCAAGCCCCAAAGTGACCAACCGGTCACCAACAAAGAAGAAACTGGAAGCTACACCCGCCAAAGTCTTTGAGAGAAAGCGGAAGACAAAAGACACCTCACCAGACACAGAGGACACTGTGTCTAAAGAACAGCCTAAGAAGACTAGGCAAACGAGGAAAAAGACAAAGAATGAATCGACAACATTTGCACCTATAAATATTGATATCTCCTCCTACAAACCTTTGACACATTGTCAAAGAACTATTAAGAATATTAGAAGAAAAGTACTTGGTTATTTGAAAGAGTTCTTTGATGATTTTAATGATGATGAAAAGAAGGAAGTTGAACAGGAAGTCATCAATTATTTATGTATTAATGATCGGTGGCCATCAGAAATTAAATCTGAGATACTTGATTCTTTGTATAATTCTTTAGATAACTAGTGGCGCATTGCCATAGAGAAGGAATGAGAAATAAGAGAGGAAGTATTTGCACAATACTTTCCTAATGTGCCTAAAACTAAACTTTATGAAGTAATGGAAAGATATAAGGGCCTCTTCTTCATGAGAAGAAGGAGACTCTTGTTGCTAGAAGGAAAAGTTTTTGAAGTGGTAAAAGATACCCACTCTCATGCCCAAGCCGCTTTAAGGTTGCATCAAGTGGCTAAAGCCAATAGGAAAGCTGAGCAAGAACCTGCAACCAATAAACCGAATGAGGTATATGACAGTGAAGGAGAATAGGGCACTGATCAAATGGATCCTATTGATGTTGATGCCTTGAATGGTGAAAATGTCACTCTGGGTACACCATCAAAAGTGGCAGGACAGAAAAATAGGACAAAGAAAAGGCTACCAAGGAGCAAGCGGAAAAAGAGAAGAAGCAACAGGAAGTTGAAAAGAAGAAACAGGCAGAAGAAGAGAAAAAGATAAAAGAGGAGGAGAAGAGGAAACTAGAAGAGGAAAAGAAAAGAAAAGAAAGGAGAAGAAGAAACAAGAGGAAGAGAAGAAGAAGAAGAAGGAAGAAGAAAAGAAATAAGAAGAGAAATGGTAGGAAGAAGAAAAGAGAAAGGAAGAGGAGAAGAGGAAGAAAGAAGAGGAGAAGAGAAAGGCAGAAGAGAAGAGGAAGCAGGAAGAGGAGAAGAAGAAGCAGGAAGAGGAGAAGAAGAAGAAGGATGAAGAAGAAAAGGAGTGGAAAGAAGAAGAGAAGAAGAAGGAAGAAGAGAAAATAAAGAAAGAAGAAGAGGGGCAAAAGAAGGCAAAAGAAGCTAAGTTAAGAGCCAAAGAGAAGGAGGAAGCGACATAGAGCACACAGGTGGAGACCCCAAAGGCAACCGGTAGTCAAGTCAAATCGGTTGACTTTACCAGTCCCATTGACCTCCAATCTGCTAATGAATCAGAGCTGCTACAAAGCATTAAGCTTGCTCAAGAATTCCTAGAGGTGATAAGAAGGAAGAGGGAGAAAGATGTGATCCAAGTTGCAATGGACACTCTTACCGATTTGATACCCGGTACCAACCTCCCCAATACCGATTCCTCTTTGGCCCAACTAAAACTCTTATGTACAGTTATTGAGGACTAGGTACAAACCCTGGAAGAGGTTGTCGAAGTGCATGCCAAGAAGGAGCATCAAAAGGATTTGAACACTGCCTTGGTGAAAAAGTTACATGAGCGTCAGTTCAATCTGCAGAAGGCACAAAAGGACATCAGAGATGCAATGGGTGAGGGGAAATTGTTGCTCAATAAGATATGTCTACCCCATCTATTTTCTGATGATGTGCTTGCCCAGAAAGACAAACTACAAACTGATTTATAGGCATTCATAAGCACCTTCAAGACCCCATATGACTCCTTTACTTCTTATGGGCAAACCATTCACTGGTTTACAATTCAGGCTACAAGAATTGATTTGGAGATTAGCAACCGGACCAAGGATTTGCAGGAACTACAACTAGTTCTACTACCAAGACTACAAATACTTCAGAAGTGTTATCTCAATCTGGATGCCCTGACGGTTACTCAAGAGATGAGTACTTTGGATTCCATGGAGGAATAGGTATCCTAGATGCAAATGGAGAGTGAGGTTGCTACCTCATTACTTGAGTCATGGTCCTTATCCATGAATCAATTTATGCAGGACTTTAAATTAGTTTTTGACAGGTTTCACTCTTTATTGTCATAAACATTTATTCAGCTAATAGAAATAGGGATTATTCAGCTGTATTTTGTCATTGTTGGCAAAAGGGGAGAAGTATTCTGGTATTTAAAATTTTGATGCATGCTATGTATACTCATGTTTATCTTTGTAAGGATGTAGTATACATTTTCTTTTCTACAAAGGGATAGTGTATATGCTTAGGGGGAGTATTTTTTATTATGGCATATTTCTTTTGTAAAAACACTTAGACGTCAAAAATTTTCCTAAGTGTTGCCATCAATGCCAAAGGGGGAGATTGTTGGCATTTTTTATGATTATGTTGTGATTGTCATTGATGGACACACACTTGCTATGAGAACACTTTTTGTATGTATGAGTTATGCTCAACCGGCATCTATTTCAAACCGGTATTCTGTTATAGTCTTTAGACTATTGGTGTCTTGCAGAAAGTGTTTACCGATCTCAAGTGGCATGAGGACCTCAAGAAATTTGAGGAGCTCAAGCAGAACGGAGCAAAGGAACTAGAAGCGGCAGTTGTCATTTTCCCAGTCTTCATTTCTATCAACCGATAATTTGCTAAACCGGTATTTGTTTCAAACCGATATTACTCTAAGTTACCAAGTGGTAATCGGTAAAGTTGTATAAACTGGTAATACTATGTGATGAGTTACCAACCGGTATATCTTTGTGATGAGTTACCATCCACCGACACTTTGACGGTGATTTTGTGTCATGTTACCAAATGTGTCTAGATACAATGAACCTAGAAACTTGCAATGTAATCCTATTGGACCGACATGAAATCAGATTCCTTTTAAGGACATCATGTCTAGTATTTTAATGTATGTGTAGCTGTTAAAGTTTGAAGTGGTTGATGAGTTCTTGTATGTGTGATCTTAATAGAAAAGATCAAGTCTATGCACTATAACAAAGTGTGGATTTACTAAAGACTGAAGTAATGCTGAAATGCATTAGCAATGAGCTATCATGGATCTAACCAAGCAGACTGTGCTATTTGCTAGATCAGTCACTTGTTGATTACTCACATCTTTGATAAGTTAGAAACCCTTAACTGGGTAGGCCCAAAAAAGCCTTTGTAAATCCTCTAACAAGGTGATTCACATCTGTGGATCTAAAATCCTCACACAAGGTAGTCTTTAATTGGACTTAGCTCCTAACAGAGATTGAGATTCCTAATAGGATTTGTTCTGGTAAAGAACATTGTATGACCTTAACTGGTCTAACCTTAACCGGTCTGGTTACTATTCTGCAGATAGTTACTTGTGAGTTTCATCTCACCGTGGTTTTTCCAATTTGGGTTTCCACGTCAAAATCTCTTGTGTTATGGTGATTGTGCTTCTATGGGTGAATGCCTTACTTACTGTTTGGTTTGCATTTGTGGTAATCAGTTTGTTAGTTAAATTATTATACTGGTTTACTGCTAGACTGATAAAGTGTTTGAGTTCAGTATTTTTTGGTATACTAATTCACCCCCCCCCCCTCTTAGTATTCATCACACATTTAGCGCTAGTTTAAGTGAGGTGGAGAGGTCAGTTTGTTGCTCTAAATTCATCACTTTGAGGGTAACAAATCTCATCCTCTACATTTTGGTGAACTCGACATGAAGTCAATTGCATTGTTGTTTCTTATAGTGCTTGTTTTTGTAGTTTCATTTAAAATCTAAACAAATTTTTTTTTTTAAAAAAAAGATAAGAATAAACGCATTTTGACATAGAACAAAACTTGAACCAACTTCCTTTATCACTATGCATTATAGAATTCTTGCAACATCCTCATAGTGTTGTTGAAGTGTTTGAGAGATTTTTTATGATCTTTATGACCCAGACTACCACAAGTGTCATTGTACGTCAAAGGACTGATAGGAAGAATATTCCCTCAAATCACTAAAGTCCTCCTTGACTAGGTCCAATTTTTAACAATTCACTTCTTGATCCAAATGACTTCATGGCCCCTCACCCTATTAGGACCATTTTGACAAGCGGTCCTCCATCTTGTTCATAATTGAATTCTTCAAATAGAAATCCAA
This sequence comes from Cryptomeria japonica, assembly GCF_030272615.1. Lineage (NCBI taxonomy): Eukaryota > Viridiplantae > Streptophyta > Pinopsida > Cupressales > Cupressaceae > Cryptomeria > Cryptomeria japonica. The sequence goes on along the minus strand of NC_081414.1, from coordinate 813,819,708 downwards.
TGAATTCTCCCACGTCTTCTCCTCTTGCCATTGATCATGATTTCGTTGTTACTATCGAGTTTGATCGGATTCATATGTTGGAGTATAAATTGAGATACTTTGAGGGTTTTCTAAAATGAAATAATATCCTCCCCCAAGATGGAAATGTTGTAAACAAATTAAGGGACATGTTTATCTTAGACAACAAAGGCTTGGAGATATTGAGGGCTTAAGAAGTTCATGTACCCTTAGATGGTACTTCTCCCTAGGATACTCAATTTGATACCTATGGTACTCAGCTTGGTGTTGACATATCGAGGATGATAGTGCACATGGCCAGTTCCACCATTCCTAGCATCAATACTTCTACCATTCCCATAGGTTACACTGGCATGGCTAGCAGTTCCACTACCACTTCTATTGTAGGGCATACCACTTTTGTTAGCATTGGTTCAATTGTTGGTGCTATCCCTAGTGCTGGTATCAGTCCTAATGTTAGTGTTGGTGGATGTGGTGGTGCGCATGGTTCTCCTCATCCTCCTTTGCCTGCTAATCTTGTTTTGAATATGATATTGCAGAGTATGGGACAATTGCAATTGCAGGTCACAAACCTTGTGTATGCCTCTAGCTAATCTTTGATGCCTTACTATTCCTGTAAGAGCCCACTTTATATCACCATCCTTAATACCATCCTTCCCCAAGGGGTTGAGTCATTGAATTTTGATCATTTCAATGGTGATGGATATCCTAATGTGCATATTGATTTGTTCATGACCATGCATAGCGATTATCGTAGTTTGGACTTTGTCTTTCTCAAGCTATTCTCTCACTAGCTTAAAGGAACTATGTTGGAATGGTATAGCTCATTTCCTAGTCATTCCATCCAAACATTTAATCAACTTATGGATCTATTCTTCAAATGGTTCCAAGATAATATTGGTAGCAGTGTCACCATCCCAAACCTTGTTCATTGTAAACAAAATCTGAATGATAAGGTTATAGATTTCATTTCTTGGTATCAATCTATCTCTTCTGGGATCCCCCTTACCCTACCAAATAGTGACTTGCAAAGAATGTTCATCAGAAATATGTAGTCAAAATTGAAGAAGTTATCTCTTAATTAATAAAAACTTTGCTAATATGTGTTTCGCACTCACTTATTACAAAAATACAATGACTCGGTTTGGAGAATCTACTTCAAACCCTCAAGCTAGTATTTTCACAGGCATGTCTACAGAAGGATCTAGGAAGAACAAATTTGTGGCTAATGTTGTAGTTACTCCTCCAATAGTTACTACATAGGAACCACAACGCAATAGGGTCTTCACTAAGTTGAATGATTCCTATTTGAGTATAATGCAAAGATTATTGAATGACAATCTCATAACCCTTCTAGAGATTAGACCTCTGTGTTGGCACTATTGGCATTAAGTTGTCATTGATGTCAACTAGTTTGGCATGGTCATCGATGTGTAAGAAGTGGTGATCGGCATAAGAAAAGTAAGACATGTGATGTCAATCCATATGTGAGTAAGCAAACAGAAGGAAGGTTACCGGTACACATGAATTGTCTCATCTGTCGGTAAAGCAGGCTTACCAGTAAGACATAAACTGGTATGAAGGTAGGCCATTTGTTTTTTACGAAGAGGTGGAATGTTATATGAATCACAACAACACCCAGTGAGAAGAATAGAAAGAATGGCATGAAGACATATCCGAAGGCAAGATGAATTGTCAGGAGGATGTGTTGTCGATAAGAGTGATTGTTGAGTTTGTTGGTTATACCGGTAAGGTGAATTGAATGGGTAGTCAATCTTGGTCAATGAAGAATGTAAAACCAACATAGTAAACCAAGTAGAGGTGGATGTCAACAAAGATGGTAGTTGGAAGCTAGGTGGTGATAAAGCACAGATCGGTGAAGTGTGCATCGATGTAACAGTCAGCAAGTAGGTCAACTTTTATGAAGAACCCGCAAGTCATGGAGGATGCCAGAAGATTTTGGCTCGAGGAATACAAGCTGGCATGCAATTGAACTTATCCTGCAAGAAGATTTGATCTTCGTACCCATTTGCTGAAGGAAACAATTGAGCCATTAATGGCATATGACCGAGAAAAGCAAAAAAGCATGATGCAAACCTCCAGATTCAGAAAATGCACATTGGAATGTGAGGCGTTGGTGGTGCTAATCGATGAAATGAAGATCATCTCCCTGGAAAAGCAGATCGAATCAAATCCAATATAGATTGAGTTGGTGAAGGCAAAACCTAACACTGCACTATTTGAATGCGATTTTTGGTAAGAACCTTAGATGATAAATATGTGAGCTTGGGATAGAAATCAGTTGATGCTTGATGCAAAGAATGAGATAGAAGAGAGCTTGAGAAAGGAGAAAGATCATCTTCCTTATAATTTCTTAAAAGAAAGCTACAAAATGAGTTAGTAGGCAAACCGGTGAGAGGGTTTAACTGGCAAAGACAATGTAACTGGTAAACTATTGCAGGTCTATAGTTAAGCTAACCGGTAAGGTGTGATTGGACCAGAAGGCATGTGAGGGTGACATAGTGTGTTGTGACGCTGATAGAGAAAGAAGAGAGGCCAAGAGTAACTGCTAAGTGATCAGAGAGAGTAATCTGATAACTAGTAGTGTGAGAACTAGTGAAGAAGAGAAGGTTGTTAACCAATAAAAATCTCTTGATCAGGTGTTGCAAAACTCATTCACAACTAGATGCTATAACTATATCAAAATTGTATTTCATTATACATCACCAAGTTGGAGCTTGGTGTAGGGTTTTGTGCTCCTTGGGTTGGTGCCCTAAATCATTGTAATTCATTATTTCACTTGTGAGGCTAGATTGGAGCAGTAGACTCCAGCAACATTTCTCGCTGAGGTTTTTTCCCATATTGGGTTTTCCTCGTACATCTGGTGTTGTGGGTTGCATTTGTGTGTTTTCCTCTTTTGATATCCAAATTTGTCTTACTAGTTTGATTTTCTAATGCTTAGGGTGATAACCGGTATTCTAAAGTTGTTGTAAAAGGAAAATAATTTAGGAACCACTGATTCACCCCCCTCTCAGTGGTACATTGTGTTCAACAATTGGTATCAAAACATAGGTTCCCGATTGATTAAAGCTTAGGTAGATTCTGGCCTTAGAACACAATGGCAAGAAATGAGTCTGCCTCCTCAAAAGCCCCCATGTTTGATGGATCTAACTATGCTTTCTGGAGAAGAAGAATGGAGACCTATATTTCCTCCCTTGGTTTTGATATGTGGATGTCTGTCAAGAATAGGTATATTGTCCCTAGTGTTCCTCTCACTGATCCAGATGCCAAGAAGGAGTATGAGAATAATGCAAAGGCTAAACATGTTATCTTAAGTGGGTTGTCTTATAATGAGTTTTTCAAGTTCATGCACTATGCATCCGCCAAAGAGACGGGATAAAATATAGAGGTTATTTGAAGGAGATGTAAAAGTAAAAGAGGTCAAGCTGCAAGCACTAAGGGGTCAACTTGAAGGCATCAAGATGAAGAATGAAGAAAAGATTGTAGACTACCTTCATAGAATAGATGAAATTGTGAACACCATCAAAGGACTTGGAGAAGAAATTTCAAATGAGATTCTTGTCAAGAAGGTACTTAGATCTCTCACACCTGCGTATGATACTAAGGTTTATGCCATATAAGAAGCCAAGGATCTAAAGATCTTCACAATGGATGAAATATTTGGCTCACTAACAACCTATAAAATGAGAACAACTGGTGATGCATCCTCAAGGAAAGAGCTAGCGTTCAACTCCACCAAGAAGGGCAAAGAAGAGGTTGCTCATAAAGGATCCAGTAAAGACTCAAATGCAGAGGTAGAAAACTTTGTCAAAAAGCTCAAAAGAGGATCTGACAAGTATAAAGGAAAGTTACCACTCAAATGTTTCAACTGTGGTAAAGTTGGACACTTTGCTGCAAAATGTCCTTATAATGAAATAGGTGGAGATGAGTCAAGAAGTTTTAGCAGATCTGTTGGTAAAGACAAAGAAAGAATATTCTACTGGCAAGGAAGAAGAGGCTACCAGAAGTAGAACAACCTATACACTATTGAGGATGATGCCAAAGATGAAGAAAGTGCATCAGAAGATGACTACCATGAGAATGATACAGATGTTAATCTCTTTATGGCACTTGATGAACCGGTTGGTAAAGATGAGGAAGAAGAAGACATTGAGGTCGAAGTGGATCTAGAAGGTGAGATCATAAGTTCTCTTGGAGCTAAGTAAAACAATAAGAGAACTCAAGAAGTTCAAGCTTGTTGTAGTAGATGAAGAAGGTCTCCTTAAGAAATCCTTGGATGAGTCCAATCAAGTTATATCTGACTTGAAACTCCAGCTAGAAGAAGCCAAGAGGATATGTGAAGTTCCATCCTCTGATCTGATGAAGAAGGAAAAGGAGCATCAAGATCTGGAAGCAAAAAGAGTGAAGCTCAGAAAGGAGCCTGAAAAAAGTAAGGAACAAATGAAAGTGAGAAGCAAATATGAAGGTGGCACTGAAGCCTTAGACCAGATGTTGAGCAAACATAAGCCATCTAAAGATACCAGTGGTTTAGGATTTGAAGAAGGACAAATTTCAAACAGCAGAGACACATCTGGTAAGGAGATACAATTCACTTCTTCAAATGAAGGTGAAGAGAAGAAGACATTCACGGTAAGAAAGGATATCGGTAAGAAGACATATGCACATGTTGTTAGAAACCACCACACAAGCCGATATACACAATCAATGAACTGGAGGCCACACTCTATGTACCGACATGCAGTTCCAAGGAGAAATGTAAGAATTGATGATGAAGGATTCACCAGAGTTAGCAGCTTGAAAGGAAGACCCCTGGTGAGGCAGTCATTTGTAGGACCAAGGCACCCTAACCAGTATGTTCCAAACTTTCATGGTTATTGTTACTAGTGTAACAAATTTGGACATAGAATAAATAGTTGTAGACTAACCAATAAGCCCACTATGAGTTATGAAAGTGGAAATCTATTTAATGCACTCTGGGATATGAATGTTGTCTGTTATCAGTGAAATGGATTTGGTCAGAGAAGCTTTGAATGTAGGAAGAATAAACCGGTATCCTACAATAGTTTCAAAGATTTATCTTTAAACGAAAATGCGAAATGTTATAACCGTCAAGAGTTTGGACATATAGAATTTTTTTATAAAAATAGGAAAATCAAGCAGAAGGGGATAGATCCTGATCAAGAACTTGTAGTTAAATCGGAGCACAAAATAGCAGCTGACAAGAAGAAGGAAACCAAACCGATATGGGTTGGAAAGAAAAGGACAAGGCAGAATCAAGTCTATTAGTGCAAACTGCCTTAGATGCTCAAAGGAAAAATCTATGGGTTGTAGACAATGGTTGTTCCAACCACATGACTGGTGATAAGAAGAAATTTATCAAGCTTGAAGATTGGAATGGTGGTTCAGTAAGATTCAAAGACAACTCTATTATTATTTACTAAGTTGCCATTAGTTTTATGTCCAAAGTCATCCTATATACTCTAGTCGGTTAGTACTACTGAAATATTCAGTCGATAAGCACTAAAGCAGTCGGTTACAGAAGAAAGGAGTCACAGAGTCAAGTATACACCGAGCTGTCTATCGAGTAATGTTCTATGTCTACCGAGCAACAAAGAAGGTATATCGAGTAAAATGAACTGGGTAGAAACATGTTACCAGATTCAATGAACCTGGACACATATGTGGAAACGTGTTACAAGAATCAAGGAACATGGAACTGTTATCACATAAAAAATTGCACTTCAAGATTTTGTATGATTTTGAGGAAGTTTATCCAATGAAATAATTTCTATGATTATTCATTCAATGAATCTTGTTTGTAAGATCGAAGCATGAATAGATCACCATCCCAAAGATCTATTTATACAGAGTGATTAGAAAATCAAATTAGGAGAGACATGTGTGATAGAAGAGTTAAAAGGAAAATCATAAGAGGACACATTGAATTGTGACTGTTACGACTGACAGAGATATTCAAAGGTCACTGAGAAAGTCTTCAGAGAACAATTTGATGGATAGAGTAAACAAATTGGTTTACCAAGTTGATTTATCAATTACTGAGGTATGCTATGAGCAAGGTAATTTCATATTGATCACATAGAATCTGCTATAACATTTCAGATGTAAAGTTGCAGATATTTGTAAAGATTTTATTGAATCATTTGAGTTGTAATAGAAACCTTTAATAGGGTAAAAGACTCTAACAAAGTCTATAAATTGTAAAGCCTTTAACCAGGTGCAGTATTTTGTATAAGTGTTGTAAAAATCCTTTAGCAAGGTAGATCTAAAGATCTTGATACTCCTAATAGGGTAAGCTATCAGAAATAGCTAAACATGTAGCTCTAACCAAGCAAACTTTATTATTTCAGTAGTGAAGTTGTGGGTGCCATCCCCACTGCAGTTTCTCTCTCTAACAAAGAGTTTCTGCGTAACCAAAATATTTGTGTTATGGAGTGAAATGTGTATGAATGTTATTTCTATAATTATGTGTTAGCTTTATATTATGAGATCAACAGTTTACAGTTTATGTTTATCAGTAAGATTGTTTTTAAAGAAAAGTTTTGAAGTACTGATTCACCCCTCCCCTCTCAGTACATTAGCTTTCATTATTGGACCTAACAATTGGTATCAGAGCATCAATCTTGGAAAAGGGTTTAACAGCCTAAAGAGAAAGATCTTATCAATGGAAGGCTACAAACAATCTCGGAGAATTGTGAATCTTCAAGAAGAATTGGATCATGCTAATCAAGTGATTGCAAATATGTAGAGACAAATGCAAAGATCACTGAAAGTCAAAAGAAGGTTGTCTAATGATTTACAGGACTCACAAAAGTTGGTAGAACAAATTGAAGCATCATCTGATAACAGTATATCAGAAGAGACTGAATAAATGATTGGAGAACTGAAAGAAAAGAACAAAGAACTGACTGAACAGTTGAAGGCAATGAAAAGAGAACATGAACATTTCAGCACACAGATGACTGAAAATCTTGATGCATTAAGAATAGCTAAGGATAACATAAGAGACATGGTAAAGGAAAAACAACAGCTAGAAGCATTGGTGTCTGAAAAGAATGATGAAATCACAAGAATGACTAGAATTCAACATAATCTTTCTGATCAATTGGGTTATGCACATCATGAAGCAAATCTAAAAGAAAATGAGAATCAAGCATTGAAACTTGAATTATCAAGATTGACCAATGAACTTGAAGTAGAGAAGAAATCAAAAGAAACATTAAAGAAAAGTTATGAAGTATCAAGGATGTTGGATGAGCAACTAAATATAAGAAGACCCAACAAAGATGCAGGACTTGGTTACAAAAGAAAAAACTCTATCGAGAAAGGGATCAACACCACCGAGAGAGGGGAATCATCAAAGCAAGTTGGACACAAGGAGAACATCAAAGGAAAGAAGCCTATTTGCAACAACTATGGAAAACAAGGACATACTACCAACATGTGCCAAATCAGAAAAGGTAAGCAACCGAATGTCACTAGGTCTGATGGTTATTGTTACAATTGCAATAAGTATGGTCACACATCTAAACAATGTAGAACAAAGTCTGCTAGCAATTTTCAAAAGGCAAAATTCAAGGGGTTTTGCAAAAACTACAATAGATATGGACACGGTACCGAGAAGTGTTGGTTTAAGAAGAAAAACTATATGAGGTCTTCACACCGAGAAAATACTAGAAGCTACCGAACTCACATAGATCTTAACCGACAGTATACTACAGTACCATGGGATTATAATACAAGGATATGGTGTAAATGTTGTGGAAGATATGGACATATAAGTGCCAACTGCATCATAAGGTTTGGAATGAATCGCCGAAGATCATGGAGAAATCCTGGTATGGCATGCTTTCATTGTCATAAAGTTGGTCACTTGGCTAAAGATTGCAGAGATCAACCCAGAGGAGATACTGAAGAGATAAAAATCAAACTACAGAAAATATGGAAAAAGAAGGAAATTGAGTCAAAAAATGAAGAAAGCATCTTACCTATCGAGTTAGGTGCATCTACTTCAAATTAATCAGTAAAGGTATGAAGGGACTGCATTCTCTCAAGGTTAGATCTTAATAGTTCCTATTTTATCATGTATTTAATTTCAAAATTTGCAAAGCTAAGATGCATCAGCAAGTTTGAAATTTTGTCTAGTCTTTTGGAGTACTAGAGAAGTCAATAAGTGCAGGAAACCTGTCTAGTCAGTAAAAGTGTAAAAGGAAGTTAATTGGTTTAGTGGAACCAAGTGCATTTAATGTTTTCTTACCTAACTGCACAAAGCTCGATAAGGTAAAATGTGTACTTAAATTTCTTCACGAGGTCATTTTACACTTACCAATTATCAAGAGCAGAGCTAAGCAATTCAAAGGCGATCAAACAACTCCTGAGCGAATTTCAAGGTATTTATACAACAATCTCAAACACATTTTCCAAGCCAATTAACCGATCAATATCAGTTGTGAGCATCTGCATTATATTTACTAAGTTGAAAGCATTTTCTGGTTAGTTAGTACCCTAAGCTCTTTCATTAGTGTAAATCTGATTTTAAAATGGCTCCTAAGTTGCAAAAACCTGTTGTAGTTGAGACTATCGAGAAGCCCTCACTCAAGTATTCCTTACCTCCCAAAGTTGCATCTGAACCCGATGAGAAAAATGCATTTTCTATTATTTCGGATAGGGTTCTATTGGTTGAAGATGTCAGATTCTACACTAAGTGTCGTGTTGAAGAGCTAGGTCATACTGAGATCAAGGACATGTATGATGAGTTATGCACTGATGGAATCCTACATAGAAAATATGAGCATATCAAAGTCAAGGGATTGACTAAAGCCCTAACCTACCCTTGAGTTTTCAAACCCCAATGGGTTAAATTTGTTTTGAGCAGAGTTCATGATGACTTCATGTGGTTAGAGGAGCAACTGTTTAAAATCACCAAGGAGATCATTCACATAATAACCGGATACCCTATATATGACCATGCCCAAACATAGAAAATGATTTCACAGAAGGAATGGATAACTTTAACTGAAGTTGAGTCTGATTGCAAAGGTCTTAAATTGAATAATGTTACAGATGTAGAGCTAAAGTTTGCAATTAGAGTCATCGGTTATTGTTTCTTTCAATCGGCAAGAGAAAATAGTGTACCTTGTACAGCTGTAAATTTGGCCTATAAGATTGTGAAAAAGGGTATGAAGATTGATCTATGTGAAGTGTTGTTGAAAAACCTATTTGAAAATCTCAACACTATAAGGAAACCTAAGAAGAATAACTCGGCAAACACACTAAAGTTTGGGTCACTCTTAGTGTGCATGTTTTTCTATTTTCAGAAATTCTTTCCATCAGTTAGTAACATAGTTTGGGAGTTACACCAACCAATCACCCATCAAATAAATGACTTTATCAATCAGTTAGGTGATAATTTTAATAAGATAATGGATGAATACTTCAGCAAATTTCAAGAAAAGATGCATAATAGGTACAGAATCCCACCTCAGTTAGTGGAAAAATATAAGGATGATATATGTTTTGAAGTGGACACCGACTACTATTATGTCAATGCAGTGGATCCCAGAACTCAATCTCTACCATCCATGGGTTATGAGATGGATCTTGATATTTCTCAACAACAGATAGATGCCTTTTTGACACTTCCTAGGCATGCTACCGAGATCAGGTATGGTACCTATGAAGAGGTCAAAGAAAAAGTAAAAATGAGCATAGTAGTACCGAAGGCTACAAGGAAAGCCACTAAAATGATCAAAGTGCTGACTAAGAAATTTGGAGAAGGTTCTACCTCCACTCCTATCAAGAGTGATCAACTTACAATTGAGGAATAATCTGAGGCTCAAGAGGCAACAATTACTCTGAGCACCAAGTTGCCAAAGGGAAAAATATTGAAAAGGAAGAAACAAGATATACCTAAAGTATCACTGACTCCACCAATGAAACAACTGAACACTAGATCATCTACAATGTCACCCGGTAAGAGGTACAAAAAGGTTGAATTGCCTAAAGTTACAAAGACTTATAGAAAGTCGACCAGGAGACTCATTTTGAATAAAGAGTCAAGTGACACAGAATCTAAAGACAAAAACAAATTTCAGATTGTTAAAAGCATAAAGGAAGATGTACACAGTGTTGACAACTTTTGTGCCAAATTGAAACAATATGGAGGATTTGGGTCATTCAGGTATGTAAAATATGACTCCAAAACAAAAGATGAGAAGAGGCAAATAGAAGAATCAGTTGTATGCACACTTCTCAAATTCTGAGTAGTTCCATTGGAAGTAATTTTCTTCCAAATGCATTATACTCTCACATTGACAATAGATGGAAATATTCTATGGACTCAGAGAAGCAAATAAGAGAAAGAGTTTTAGTACATCTCTTTCCAGACATGTTAGTAGATGATATTAGAAACCATTTGAAAAACTACTAGACAAATTTTCAAGTAAAGTATAGAGCCTTGAAAATGATGAATGGACTCTATCTTGAAGTCGAAAAGGAAACAAAAGAAAAATGAAAAGAAATATTCAGAATTCAGACTGAAGAAACTCAAGGTGAAGTTGAAATAGTTGACATTATCGAGCAAGATCTTGCTTCAACTATTCAACAAGATGAGGATGTCATGGACACTGAGGCACAGGAACAAGAGATGATAGAAGGAAATGCCTATGCCAAATTGGTATCAAGTGAATCAGTTTTGGAACAAGTCAAGTCCTATCCTCTGGTAACTTAGCAAGTTTCAACTGAGAAACCTCAGGATACTAATCAAGGAAAAGAGGGTCAACAATCTACAAAAGGAGAATCAACTTCTCAGGCCACCGGGGAATAGACTTCTCAAGCACCTACATGAACTGAAACTACTGTCACTGAGACCCCAAGCAAGGAATCACTAAAGGACACATTAGAGGCTAAGGGAACAGACAAAAGTGTTGCCTCTACCAAGCAACCTACCCAGGGTGAACAAGCCTCCACAACCAGTGTACTCATTCAACTGGTGAAAGCCTCATCATCCAAAGAAAAGAAAGTGAAGAAGCATAGTTTCAAGGTAGATCTGTCAAAGCCTACTATGTTGCCAAATGTTCACATTTCAAAATTGAAAGGGCAAGTACTTATTGAATTCGGAGAACTATGTAAAGCCAAAGCAGAACAAGAAAGACAAATGGCTATTCAGAAGAAGAACCGAGTACTTCAGAAGGTTAAAGCATTATTGACAGACATGCTACTTGAAGCTATCATGAATAAAGATGTTGCCATCCATATGCAACTAGATGAACTACTCACTAAATTAGAAGCATTAGGAGTAGATGCATCAGAATACCTCAACAAGTTGAAGGACAAAGAGCTAACTGCCAAAATGATTGAAGAAGTGCAGAAAGCAATTGCCATAGGTAAAGTCAAGCTTGTTAGACTCATTGTTGAGTTGTCCCCTCAACTCAAACATATTCTTTATTTATTTTAGAAGCTCTATAAATTTTCATTATATATTACAGATATCAAGCATAAGACTGAAGTTATTGAACAAGAGATTACCAATCTCTCCAATAAATTGACCACCGAGCCAAATTTTGTTCAGAATTTCTATACCAAGCTGCAAACTCTTATGGCTCAACAGTTAGAACTTTGGAATGAAGAGCACAAAATAAGGATGGATATCATAACTCTTCAGACCTTATTTATTCCCCACTTATCATCAGTCCAAGAGAAGATCAACCGAGCTACCCACTTATCCACTCAACAAGAGGGAAGCACTTTAGATGGTTTGATTTCACTGTTAGCTGATATTATAGCTCAGAATTCCCTAATGGACAGTGTCAAGGATGCACTCTCCACTGCTCTCACTAACGCTAGTACAAAGTATAAATCTATTTTTGACCAGTTGCCTCCACCTAATGGTAACTAGTTTTGATGTTTTTCAAAAAGGGGGAGTATACCGAGTATAAGAGGGAGTGTACCAAAGCAGAACAGAGTATCTGAATGTATAGTTGAATTTGACAGGGGGAGCATAGAACACAAAGTAGTGAACACCGAGCATTGATCACAAGAGCATGCAAATTAAGTTATGTATAGTATATTGATAAGGGGAGTATATATTTGAGTATGTTACTATTCATTGACAATTGTATATATTGTCATTTTAGTAAAATTTTGTAAGTATATAGATTTTGAGTTATGACTTTGAAAGGAGTTTTGTCAAACATACCAAACTAATGTCAAAAGGGGAGATTGTTATTATTTACTAAGTTGTCATTAGTTTTATGTCCAAAGTCATCCTATATACTCTAGTCGATTAATACTACCAAAATATTCAGTCGGTAAGCACTAAAGCAGTCGGTTATAGAAGAAAGGAGTCACAGAGTTAAGTATACACTGAGGTATCTATCGAGTAATGTTCTATGTCTACCGAGCAGCAAAGAAGGTATACCGAGTAAACTGAACCAAGTAGAAACGTGTTACCAAATTCAATGAACCTAGACACATATGTGGAAACATGTTACAAGAATCAAGGAACAGGGAACCGTTATCACATAGGAAATTGCACTTCAAAATTTTGTATGATTTTGAGGAAGTTTATCCAATGAAATAATTTTTATGATTATTCATTTGATGAATCTTGTTTGTAAGATCAAAGCATGAATAGATCACCATCCCAAAGATCTATTTATACAGAGTGATTTGAGAATCAAATTAGGAGAGACATGTGTGATAGAAGAGTTAAAAGGAAAATCATACGAGGACACATTGAGTTATGACTATTACGATTGACAGAGATATTTAGAGGTCACCAAGAAATTCTTCAAAGAACAGTTTAAGGGACAGAGTGAACAGAAGGGTTTACAGAGTTGATTTATCAATTACCGAGGTATGCTATGAGCAAGGTAATTTCATATTGAGCACATAGAATCTGCTATAACATTTCAGATGTAAAGTTGCAGATATTTTTAAAGATTTTATTGAATCATTTGAGTTGTAATAGAAACCTTTAACAGGGTAAAAGACTCTAACAAAGTCTATAAATTGTAAAGCCTTTAACTAGGAGCAGCATTTTGTCTAAGTGTTGTAAAAATCCTTTAGAAAGGTACATCTAAAGATCTTGATACTCCTAATAGGGTAAGCTATCAGAAATAGCTAAACATGTAGCTCTAACCGAGCAACCTTTATTATTGCAGTAGTAAAGTTGTGGGTGCCATCCCCACCGCAGTTTTTCTCTCTAACAAAGAGTTTCTACGTAACCAAAATATTTGTGTTATGGAGTGAAATGTGTATGAATGTTATTTCTATAATTATGTGTTAGCTTTATATTATGAGATCAGCAATTTACAATTTATGTTTATCAATAAGATTGTTTTTAAAGAAAAGTTTTGAAGTACTGATTCACCCCTCCCCTCTTAGTACATTATCGTTCATTGTTGGACCTAACAAACTCATCCATCAAAACAAAGGGAAAAGGTGCTCTAAATATTGATGGAAAACTGAAGGCACGTGATGTGTATTATGTGGAAGGCCTAAAGCACAACCTGTTGAGTGTGAGTCAGACGTGTGACAAAGGTTACAAATTCACCTTTGATTCTATCGGTTGCCAGATAAAAAAAGAGAGTACCAGTCAAACTGTAGCCGAAGGAAAGAGGACATATGGTAATGTATACAATCTAAAAGAATGTTTTGAATCCCAATGTATGTTGGGACAAGTGGATGAAAGTTGATTGTGGCACAGAAGATTAGGCCACATAAATTTTGATAACTTAGTTGCAGTAAGAAAAAAGGGGTGTGTAAGGAATATTCCACTCATCATCAAATTGGTAAGTACATTTTGTGATGAATGTGTGAAAGGGAAGTAGACTAACGTGAGCTTCAGAACAAAATAACACAACACCTCAAGACCACCTGAAATTGTACATACAAATTTGTGTGGTCAACTAGGACAAGAGCTCTTGTCGGTAAAAGATATTTTATGCTCTTCATTGATGACTATTTGGGTCACTTTCCTGCAAGATAAATCACAAGCATTTGATAGATTCAAGATCTTTAGGAAGATGGTGGAGAAGGAAAGTGGATGCAATTTGAAATGTCTAAGATCGGACTAGGGTGGAGAGTTCACATAAAATGAGTATGAAGATTATTTTGAAAGACATGGAATTAGAAGGCAATACTCAGCCCCTAGGACACCACAACAAAATGGTGTTGTAGAAAGGAAGAACAAGACAGCCAAGGAGATAGCCAGAACCATGTTAAATGAGGCCAATTTGCCAGACATATATTAGAAGGAAGCGATTCATACTAATGCATATACATTGAACTGGGTTCAATTAAGAACAAACAGCATAATGAAACCTTATGAGTTGTGGTATGACCGGAAACCATCAGTCCAATACTTCAAGGTGTAGACACCTAAAATTGTCCAGTCTAATTAAATAAATATCTTTATTTATTTAATTATTTAAGCCTGATTCTTCTATTAATTAAATAAATCTTTATTTATTTAATTAATTCATTTATCCTCTTCTAGCCTTATTTCTCATTTAAATAAATACATTTATTTATTTAAATTACCCTTTTCCTAAGTTAAATAAATATCTTATTTATTTAATTGATCCCACTTCCTCTATTAATTAAATAAATCTTTATTTATTTAATTAATTCATTAGCCTTTTCTACCCATGACACATGTCATTCATCTCTTAATTCATACACTACCTACCCTCTTATTGTTTTCTTATTTTCTTTACCTACCTTCTAATCATAGCCGACCTGTTTTACACCTCTCAATCTTATCCCTCCATTTCATATAGTGTCTTCTATATAAGGAGATGCTTCATTATCAAACCCTGGCTAATCAATTTATGCACTTGACTACACTACGCTTTTCATATGAGATCCTACTTGCAACCACATTTCCGTTCTTTGTTGAGCTCTTGTGCATATAAAATCTGAGAGCAAATATATCAAGCAAGATCAATGGAGATAGGAAGAATGGAGATTCTTTTGGTATTTTGGTATGGTTTTGTCATTGATGTCAACACCTACTAAATACACCTACTTTGGAGATCTAGCAACATTCACCGGCAAACAATAAACTGTGCAACAGTTACCGATATAATGTTCACCGGCAAGATATAATGTTCACCGGCAGGATATAATATTCACTGGTACCTGCAATGACATGGAGGACACTTGGTAATGTCGAAGACATCATGTGGACACTTTATTTTGAAGTAATAATCATTGATATACTCTTATTTGCATATTTGCTTTTACCGGCAAATAGGTCCAGGTTATCTAGGGTTACACCGACAAGTTTATCTTTTCCAAATCAGCATGGCACGCTATGGAGATGATTTATTATTGTTGTAAATGCATTAAGCCGACATGTTCAATCAATTATTTCATCGGATATTGTATTATTTGTAAAATGTTTTTATTGTAATATCTTGTAGAGCTGACCTACTAAAATTGGTCTTAAGGTATGGTATAAATGTAAGATCTTATTTGTAAGATCAAGTGTGGAATGCAAAAAAGAATTGTGTGAAGGTATATGTGAGATCAAGCAAAGGTATACACAAAGACATCATTCGAAGGTGAAGTTAGGTTTTTGCAGAAGCATATCAGTATTACACCGATACTCGATCCAACATATGAAGATGTTATTTTGTGCAGTACATTCTTATTGGATTTAACCATCCAACTGTAGTCAGTGTGACTCCCATTTGTGATTGAGCAGTGAGCTCTAAGCTGTTGGATTTTCTGCATGTGCAGACCCCTTTTGTACACTTACTATCTACAGTAGTATCATCTAATTGTGGGTAAGGTTTCCCATCGTGGTTTTTCCCCTTACAGGGTTTCCATGTACAAATATTGGTGTCATATGTTGTGAATGACTTTGTGCTTATGTTTCATGAATTAATTCTTACCAATATAGCAATTTTCTATTAACACTATTTACCGGCATACTTAACTGTCTTATCGGTATTAAGCATTAAGTTGGTTAATAAGTTTTTGGTTTGAATTTATTTGACAATTGATTCACCCCTCCCCCCCCCTCTTAGTTGTCTCCAAGACCAATAATTGGTATTAGAGCCTAGTCCTCTTTTTACAAAAGTTTAACAACTTGAGGAGATCCAATGTCTACTAATTATTTCAGAAAGGACAATCCTAAACTTGATGGAACCAAATATGGGATATGGAAAATCAGAATGGAGACACATCTGAATTGCATTGGTAAAGACATCTGGGAAGTTACTAAGAATGGTTATACTGTTGTTGTAGCTAGTCAAACTGCTCCCACTACTTTAGCCAAAGATGAAGAAAATGATTGCAAAGCTAGAGAAGCACTCTTGAGCACATTATCAGATCAACAAATCATGGGATTATTAGATAGATCCACTGCAAAAGCTATTTGGAGTCATTTGGAAACATTGAATGAAGGGGATTCCACAGTCAAAATTGTAAAACTTGAAAGCTTCCGAGTCAGGTATGAACATCTGAAAATGGAAGAAGATGAAAGGATTTCTGCTTTTATGGAAAGAGTAAATGAAATTGTTTTGGGTATCAAATGTTGTGAAGGAACTTTGGGTGAAGATGAGATTGTTTCAAAAATCTTAAGAGGTTTTCCACCGGCATATAAAATGAAGGTTACTGCTATAAATGAGTTGAGAATAATGCCCAATACATCAGTAACTAGGGATACATTGATTGGAAAACTTTCAGCTTTTGAAATTGAGGAATTTGGTCCTGTTACTACTATAAAAACTGATTTGGCCTTCAAAGCATCAACATAATCTGCTCCATCCTTTGACAAATCAGACTAGAGAGCCTTTTATGCAAGAGAACTTGAAGAAACCAGGAAGGAGAATGAAGAGCTTGAAGAACTTGAAGCACTATTCACAAGAAAAATGCCAAAAGGCCCAATTGGAAGTAAGTATGAAGGTAAAGCACCCTTTAAATGTTTTAACTACAATAAGATTGGTCATATGGCTTCAAGATGCCCTGATAGACATGCTAGACTAAGAGAAGAAGCTAGAAGGACATACAAACCTAATCCTGAATATCAGAAATAGAGATTCAAGAAAAACAAAGATAAATCTTGTTACATTGCTAATGAAGGTGTGACTGATGATTCTGATGAGGATCCAGTAGACAATGGATGGGTCTTTGTTGCTATAACAAAAGATTAATCGGTACCTATTGCTCAACCGATAGAACAGGCCCTAGCAGCTAAAGTTGAATCAAAGGATGAATGGATTATTGACTCAGGATGCTCACATCACATGACTAGAGACAAAGGTAAATTCTTGAACTTTCAAGAATACAATGGAGGTTTAGTAAGATTCAGAGATGACAAAGCCTGTTCAATCAAAGGTAAGGGTTCAATATCTCTTGATGGTAAACATAACACTGACAATGTCTACTATGTTGAAGGATTAAAACATAATCTTTTAAGTGTTGGTCAATTAGTTGAGAAAGGTTTTCAGTTACAATTTAAAAATGCAAAATGCAAAATCATGAATAGAACTAGTTTGGAAATTGCAACCGGTAATCAAACTAGAGGTAATATCTTTCATTTGAATAACAGTGAAAAGGCATGCTTAATTGCACATATAGATGAAAGTTGGCTATGGCATAAAAGACTATGTCATGTAAATTTTGATTACATGGTAAAAATCAGTACTTCTAAGGTAGTTAGAGATCTACCTAAAATTGTGAAACCTCAGAATACAATTTGCAAGGAATGTCAATTTGGAAAACAAGTTAGAGCTAGTTTCAAAAGTATTCCAGAAAAATCCAATAATGCCCTTGATTTAATTCACACTGATTTATGTGGTCTAGCTAGAACTAAAAGCTTACAAGGTGATAGATATTTCATGTTAATTATTGATGATTATTCTAGAATGTGTTGGGTTACTTTTCTCAGAGAAAAATCAAAAGCACTTGGGAAGTTCAAACTATTCAAAGCAATGGTTGAAAATGAAACCGGTAAGAAAATTAAATGTTTAAGATCAAATCAAGGAGGAGAATTCACATCTAAAGATTTTAATACATTCTGTGAAGTAAATGGAATCAAAAGATAGTTATCAGCACCTCGGACACCACAACAGAATGGAGTTGTTGAAAGGAAAAATAGAACTATTTTGGATGCAGCAAGAAGTATGTTATCAGAAGCAAATCTACCACATGTGTACTAGAGAGAGGCAGTAAGCACTGTTGTCTATACATTCAACAAAGTTCACATCAAAGGTGAAACCGGTAAGACCCCTCATGAACTATGGTTTGGTAATACTCCTACTCTTAAGTATTTCAAAATTTTTGGAAGTAAATGTTATATTAGAAGAGATGAGTATATTGGAAAGTTTGATCCTAGAAGTGATGAAGGAATATTTCTTGGTTATTCATCTAAGAGTAAAGCATATAGATGTTTTAATAAAAGATTACAAAAAATTATTGAGAGTA
Organism: Cryptomeria japonica; assembly: GCF_030272615.1. Classification (NCBI taxonomy): domain Eukaryota; kingdom Viridiplantae; phylum Streptophyta; class Pinopsida; order Cupressales; family Cupressaceae; genus Cryptomeria; species Cryptomeria japonica. The sequence continues at coordinate 813,801,213 of NC_081414.1, read as the reverse complement.
CAAATGTAAAGATTGATGAACAATTCAAAGGAACTTCAAGGTATATAGACTCTAAACCGATAACAGAAATTATGACAAATGAACCTACAATAAATCCACCGATACAGAATGATGATCCAGTTACTCTGCTATCATTAGAGGATTCCACAGTAAATGAAGAACAACAACAGACTAAGACACCCCAGTATGTAAGACTGAATCATTCTGAAGATCAAATAATTGGAAGCAAATTTAAAGGAGTCATGACAAGAGGAAGATTGGCAAATGAAGAGGTATGTCTTATTTCTCAAATTGAACCATTATCTATCAATGAGGCATGTGAAGATAAATTTTGGATTAAAGCTATGGAAGAAGAATTAGGACAAATTGAGAAAAATAATACTTGGACATTAGTTCCCCGGCCTAAAAATAAAAATGTAATTGGAACCAAATGGGTATTTAGAAAAAAACTCAATGAAGATGGTAAGGTTGTCAGAAATAAAGCAAGACTAGTGTGTAAGGGATATTCTCAGAAAGAAGGAGTTGATTACAATGAAACCTTTGCACCGGTAGCCAGAATTGAGGCAGTTAGATTATTCTTGGCCTTTGCAGCTCACAAGGATTACAAAGTTTATCAAATGGATATCAATTATGCATTTTTGAATGGAGATCTTGAAGAGGAAGTCTATATTGAACAACCTGATGGATTTTCCTTGACAGATGACAATGATATGGTTTGCAGATTAAGAAAAGCTCTGTATGGATTAAAACAAGCTCCAAGAGCTTGGTATGCAAGATTGGATAAGGAAATGCAGATAGCAATTTATATTACAAAGTAACTAATGATGATATCTTGATTATTGAAGTATTTGTTGATGATATAATCTTTGGAGGAGAAGATGAATTATGCAAAGAATTTACTCTTGAAATGTAGCATGAATTTGAAATGTCTATGATAGGAGAAATAAAATTCTTTTTAGGATTACAGATTTTACAGACTAATAAAGGCATATTTTTGAGTCAATCTAAGTACTTGAAAGAACTACTTAAGAAATTTGGAATGGAAAACTCTAAACCGGTAAGCACACCTATGACTTCAAATGACAAATTATCTCAAAGGGATGAATCTACACCTGTTAATCCAACTAGATACAAATCTATGATAGGAGGTTTACTATATTTGACACAAACTAGACCTGATATTATGAATGCAGTATGTATAGTTTCTAGATTTCAGAGTAATCCTAGGGAAAATCATGAATCAGCAGTAAAAAGGATTTTCTGGTACTTACAAGGCACAGCAAATCTTGGATTATGGTATCCTAAAGATAAAAATTTTGATTTATATGCATACACAGATGCAAATTGGGCAGGAGATGTGGATGATAGAAAAAGCACCACTGGAGGAGCATTCTTTCTTGGAAAGAGATTAGTTTCTTGGTTAAGTAAGAAACGGAGTTGTACATCTTTATCAACAGCAGAATCAGAATATGTTGCAGCAGCAACAAACTATACACAGGTACTTTGGCTCAAGAAAATGTTGAAAGACATAAAGGTAAAATGCAAGGAACCTATTACTATATATTGTGATAACACTACAGCAATTGATATATCTAAGAATCCAGTATTACATTCTAAAACAAAACATGTTTCTATCAAACTGAGTTTTCTAAGGGAAAAAGTTGAAGAAAAGGAGATAAAACTGGTTTATGTGAATACTAAAGAACAGCTTGTAGATATTTTCACAAAACCTTTGCTTAAGGAAACTTTTGAGTATCTCAGAGATCAGCTCGGAGTCATGCCTCCACCGGTAGAGACTTAGACAGTTGATGATTGTCATCAACCAGCAGAATTAAATGGACAAATCTTTTATTTTGGTATTTGATGAGGAAGTTACTTCTTAGGGGGAGTAGTTGGTATATTGAATTGGTTGGTATTTTGTATGAACTTGACTTTTTGTGACTTTGGCATTTGATGTCAAAGGGGAAGAGATAAATGGAAAAATGCATTATATTTTTGGGGAGAGATTGGTATAAGAGATTGGTATGAGAGATTGGTATTGAAAATAAATCTTTGGATAAACACATGTTACTCCCAGGGGGAGAAATGGAGATTGTTGATTTTTGTACTTAGCATTTCTGTTTTGGCACTTTGATGGTTTTTCCATCTTGTGTTGCCATCAATGCCAAAGGGGGAGATTGTTGGTATTTTGGTATGGTTTTGTCATTGATGTCAACACCTACTAAATACACCTACTTTGGAGATCCAACAACATTCACCGGCAAACAGTAAACTATGCAATAGTTACCGATATAATGTTCACCGGCAGGATATAATGTTCATCGGTACTTGCAATGACATGGAGGACACTTGGTAATGTTGAAGACATCATGTGGACACTTTATTTTGAAGTAATAATCATTGATATACTCTTATTTGCATATTTTCTTTTACCGGCAAATAGGTCCAAGTTATCTAGGGTTACACCGGCAGGTTTATCTTTTCCAGATCAGCATGGCATGCTATGGAGATGATTTATTACTGTTGTAAATGCATTAAGCTGACATGTTCAATCGGTTATTGCATCAGATATTGTATTATTTGTAAAATCTTTTTATTGTAATATCTTGTAGAGCCGACCTACTAAAATTGGTCTTAGGGTATGTCATAAATGTAAGATCTTATTCGTAAGATCAAGTGTGGAATGCGAAAAAGAATTGTGTGAAGGTATATGCGAGATCAAGCAGAGGTATACACAAAGACATCATTCAAAGGTGAAGCTAGGTTTTTGCAGAAGCATATCAGCATTACACCAGTACTGGATCTAGCATATGAAGATGCTATTTTGTGAAGTACATTCTTATTAGATTTAACCATCCAATTGTAGTCAGTGTGACTCCCATTTGTGATTGAGCAGTGAGCTCTAGGCTGTTGGCCTTTCTGCATGTGCAGACCCCTTTTGTACACTTACTATCTACAATAGTATCATCTGATTGTGGGTAAGGTTTCCCACCATGGTTTTTCCCCTTACAGGGTTTCCACGTACAAATATTGGTGTCATATGTTGTGAATGACTTTGTGCTTATGTTTCATGCATTAATTCTTACCGGTACAGCAATTTTTTGTTAACATACTTAACTATCTTACTAGTATTAAGCACTAAGTTGGTTAATGAGTTTTTGGTTTGAATTTATTTGACAACTGATTCACCCCCCCCCCTCTCAGTTGTCTCCAGGACCAACATATTCAAACCCTATTGGACATGTGATGGTATAATCTTTGTGATTTCATTTGATTTGCATTGTCTTAGGTAATCTTCATATGTTATGGTGGATCTTTTTTGTTGTTAGGCTAGGGTTTTGTGGTTGAATTCATTTAGTCTTTCAACATTGTTGTTATCCATTTTCAAAACCACTTGAGTCAATCTTCAAGAAGCTAGTGGCAAACAAAGTAATCACTATTTCAGATTTTCCCCCATATGAACCAAAGGTTAAACCAAATTGGTGGAATGATGATGAGTATTGTGAATTTTATAAAAGTAAGGGACATAAAATAGGAAATTTCCATCGACTGAAGAACATCATACAAGATCTCATTGATAGAGGTGACATTGAGATTGAAGGAAACTCATCCAATCAAGAACATGAGATGTTTAAGGAACCATTCCCAAAACATGACAAGGGAAAAGTTGCAGCCACATATGACCAAACCAACTATACCAGAGCATCCTATAACTATGATTAAACTATCAATCACATTTCAATGGACAATTGTGTCTCTACCATTATCATCAAGGACAAAATGCCTGAGAATTCTACCCAAAGACCCAAGATTGTCCTAAAAGGCATTGGATCTTCTTCCGAACCTACCTTTGAATGTCATGTTACAACCCATCAAGGTAAATTCACTTTGCAAGGTGCTCTAGCTAAAAACACCTCTTCCTCATCAACCAAGCCTGAGTACGATCTTGTAGAACAGCTAGGGAAGACACCCACGCTTATCTCCATCCTTGAGCTCTTACGCATATCCCCCGCACATAAAGCTATTCTTGAAAAAATCTTGAGAGACACTGTCGTTCCTACTGATTTAAATGTGGACCAGTTTCAAGCCATGGTGGGATACCTTTCCATTCCACACTCTCTTACATTCACAGAAGCTGATGACACCTCCGTAAGTCAGCCACATAATGCACCACTACAGATTGAAGCCTTCATACAAAAATATAGAATCAAATGAGTCCTGATAGACGGAGGAGAAAATCTAAACATTTGTACATTGAGCACTATTAAACAATTGGGATATTCTGATAAAGCTATGAATTCTACAAACAAAATTACCATCAAGGCATATGATGATGAAGAACATTCATCCAAAGGCACAGTCACCTTGCCTCTCAGATTTGGGCCAGTTACAAAGGATGTGGTTTGTCAAGTCCTAGACCTAGATCTCACATACAATATATTGCTAGGACATCCTTGGATTCATGAAATGAGGGCAGTCTCATCTACATACCACCAATGCATTAAGTTTCCTCACAATGGAGTTGAAATAACAGTAAATGGTGATCCTAATCCATTCATATACTGCAATAACTTGAGATCAAAAACTGAGACCATCATTCCTAGTAATCGCGAAGCTATTCCTTCTTCGGCATACATTGATCATGAGTCATTAAAACCTTCGACATCAAAATAAGATGATCTTAAAGGCAAATTTCATGACAAGGGCATGGGTGAATACACTTTAAATCAGACCATGTGCTTACAACAAGTCATGAGTTCACCAAAAGAATATGGAAGACCACATCCTAATAAACAAGTATCTATCATTGTACTCAAATGGGACCCTACTATCTTTCAAAAATGGGGTGAACTAGAAGAGGAAGACTTATACAAAATGCTTTACAAAGACCTTGAAAATGATACACAAGATCACATCAGTATACCATGTGAGAAGTATGGCAAAGGTTTCAAGATCCTACAAAAAATTGGGTATGATGGCAAAAGTCCTCTTGGTTTGAGAAAGGAAGGCATCATTGAACCTTTACAACCTGAATTGACATTCAAAAAGGAATGCTCGAAGGGACTTGGTTTCGTGACTTCCAATGTCCACACTCAAAGGACAGAAGAAGCATTACAAATCAAAGCTGCCAAAATTAAATAAGAGAATTGTTATTCCACAGACTCCAATGAATGGGAATGGGGTCTAGACAAATCCTCTAGTGACTACAAGCTCACCAAGACATTTAGAGAGCCAGATGAACCCACAGAAGAAGAGGAATTTTATGAAAAATTCTAAGTTGGTCAAGAAACAACCCCTAAGGATTCCACACAGTCCTTGCCTCTAGGTTCTAGGTTGAAATCACATAGAATGAGAACACTTGTCCCAGAATGCGCTACTAGTGATGATAATTTAGATTCGTTCATGATCAAGACTGATGAGGAGAGTGCCAATGATGACCTTGATAACTACCTCGACATACCTGAATATAACCACATCTTCACTCTTAGTCCCACTAACTTTGAAGACATCAAAGGCCTTCCCCTTGTTCACCACCAACTTATTGACTGGGATCATGAAGGACCTGCACAGCTTGACATATTCCAAAATGATGAAGCTTTTATTGACTATCTTGGCATATGAGATGATCTTCCCCCTAGGGACCATAAAGCGAGATATACTATAGAACTCAATAGTGTGGCATATTTTGGTGAGGGTGTCGGGCCTTCTAGTCGCAAAAATATAAAAATAAAAACAAACTAAGGGTCTTATGGTGAAAACCACACTATGGTGCTATCTGACCCCAAAAAAGTAAAAAGAAAGGACGTATCTAAGGGCGAAAACCTCTCTGAGGAACCCAAAGATGGAAGGCTCAACATTCTCCCCACATCATATGAGGAAAAGTCATCTATGTTGGTAGAGGAGACTATCAAAACAAACATTGGTACAGAAGAGGTTCCACACAACATATTCCTGGCTCAATCTTTGACAGAGTCAGAAAGGTCAAAATTCATAAGTTTCTTCACAGAATGACAAATCAACTTTGCATGGTCATACGCTGATATGCCTGGATTGGATCCGGATTTGGTAATGCATCATTTGATAGTTAAATCGGGGACAAAACTAGTGAAACAGAAATTAAGAAAGATGCATCCACAAGTGGCATTATTAGTCAAAACAGAACTTGAGAAATTATTGGATGTCAGATTCATACACCCAATTTATTATCCTAAATGGATCTCCAACTTAGTACCTATCAGTAAACCAGATCATAGCATCAGAATATGTACATATTTAAGAGACATCAACAAAGCTTGTCCTAAGGATGACTTCCCATTACCAAACATAGATTTGATTGTAGATCTCCCAACAGGTCATGAAATGTTATCATTGATGGATGGATTCTCTAGTTATAATCAAATAAAGATCATGTCTAAGGATCAACACAAAATAGCATTCACTTGTCCTTGGGGAACCTTCTAATAGAATGTCATGCCCTTTGGGCTAAAAAATGCAAGCGCTACATATCAAAGAGCCATGACTACTATCTTTCATGATCTCATGCACGTAACTGTGGAAGATTATGTTGATGACCTCTTGGGCAAATCAATAGACAGAAATACACATTTGGACATACTTTCAGTCATCTTTGATCAGTTGGAAAAATACAAAGCAAGATTAAACCCCAAGAAATGTGTCTTTAAAGTAACCTCCGGGAAGCTCCTAGGATTCATTGTATCAAAAAGAGGAATCGAAGCCGATCCAGCAAAAGTCAAGGCCATCCTAGAGATACAACCACCAAGAAATATTAGTCAACTTTGATCTTTACAAGGGAGACTCCAGTCCATACGAAGATTCATAGCACAACTTGCAGATAAATGTAATCCCTTTCAGCACTTGCTACATAAAAACATCAAATTCAAATGGGATGATAACTGTTAACATGCTTTCCAAATACTCAAAGATTATCTTCTAAATCCACCAGTTTTGATGCCACCAGTTCCAGATCAGCCTTTATTATTATACATATCAGCTACTTCAACAACAATGGGGGCACTCTTAGCACAACAAGTTGTTGAGGGCAAAGAAAAGGTAGTATACTATATCAATCGCACATTGGTGGGATATGAGCTAAACTACACACCAATTGAGCGTGCATGTCTCATTGTGGTCTTTTCTTCACAAAAATTACAACATTACATGCTAAATCATAAGACTAAGTTGGTTGCAAGGATCGATCCATTGAAATACCTTCTCAATAAAGCAACACTTACTGGGCAACTAGCCAAATGGGTAATGATCCTGAGTGAATTTGACATCGAGTATGTGGACAGAAAAGCAATAAAAGGACAAGCTATCATAGATCAGTTAGTAGATGCTCCCATGATAGATGATGTTCCTCTAATTTTAGAATTTCCAGATGAGTCCATTTTAACAATGTCACATGCAAAGCCATGGAAACTATACTTTGACAGCTCATACACACAACATGGGGCAGGAGTTGGCATCCTCTTCATAACTCCTCAAGGGGATTCTATACCAAAATCATATCGATTATCATTTCCCTGCACTAATAACATAGTGGAATATGAGGCATTGACAATTGGATTACAGATTACAGTTCAGTGGAAGATCCAGGAACTTCATGTTTTGTGGGACTCTCAACTTGTAATCCATCAAGCAACTGATGATTACCAAACAAAAGATGAGAAATTAATGCCTTATAAAAGAATGGTGGATGACCTAAAACAACATTTCACAAAGATAGACTTTGAGCAGATACCAAGAGAGCGTAATCGAGCCGCAGATGCCATGGCTACAATTGCTTCACTAATCGATCTACCTTCGAATGAGACCCGCTATGATTTCTTGGTGGATAAACTTTTGGTTTCCTCATATGAAATCACTCCTACTAAGATGATATGTGTCGTCAGTCCTGAGTCCCAGTTATATGGTTTCATTTTCACATACCTTCAGGATAATACCCTACCTCCTGATCTATCCAATAACCAACATCGCACTTTCATTCACCAATCTTCTCGATGCATCATTTTAACCGATATCCTATACCATCAAGGTCTATATGGTACTCTTCTTAAATGTTTAGAAAGTGACAAAGCTCAAATTGCATTACATGAAGTACATGAAGGTATATGTGGTCCACATTCTAGTGGTCCTACCTTAGCCAAGAAACTCATCAGGACTGGATATTACTGGCCCAATATGGAAAAAGACTCATATCAGTTTGTCAAGAAATGTAAGCAATGTCAACTTCATGGAGACCTCATCCATGTGCCAGCACAAGAACTTCAACCAATTGTGACTCCTTAGCCCTTTTATCAATGGGGACTTGATCTCATAGGAAAGATTCACCCTCCATCCTCCAATGGTCATAAATTCAATATCACTACCACAAAGTATTTCACAAAATGGATTGAAGTTGTGCCTCTCATGCAAGTCACTAGAAAACAAATTGCTACATTCATTCTCAACTATATCATCTGTCGATACGGTATTCCTGTTTCCATTATCACCGATAATGGGCATCCCTTCAAAAATTAGGATGTTCATGAACTCTGTGACCGCTTCCATATTTCCCATCATTTCTCCACACCATATTACCCCCAAGGTAATGGTCAACCTAAGGCGTCTAATAAAACAATCCTTAAAATCTTAAAAAAGACAGTCAACGATGTTGGCCGTAATTGGCATATCCAACTTAATCCTACACTTTGGGCCTACCGCACAAGCGTCTGCACACCTACAGGAGCTACACCCTATTCACTTGTTTACGGCATTGAAGCTATCTTGCCTATTGAGGTTGAGCTACCCTCTTTACAAGTCTCTTTGCAAAACATTATCAGTGATGAAGACTATAGGGTCTCTCGCTTACAAGAACTTGAACTATTGGATGAACCAAGACAAACTGCTTTTAATCATCTCAAGGCTTATCAACAATGAATGAGTCACAGCTACAATCACAAAGTCAAGCCTCGCACATTTGAGGTAGGTGATTTGGTTCTCAGAGAAAACCCAAAAAAATCAACAAGACAGAGAGAAGAAGGGCAAGTTTGAACCAAACCGGCTTGGTCCTTACATCATTATAGCAGCATATGGATCTGGGGCATATCAGCTCTCAACCACAGAGGGTGAACATTTAGAGGGTCCTATAAATAGCATGCACCTTCGCAGGTTTTACACATAGCTCTCCAGAGTATCCCAATTTAAAAATACAAAAAAATCAAAAAAATTAAAAAATACAAAAAAATTAAAAAAATTAAAAATAAAAAAAAAATTGGAAAACAGAAAAACATTTTCGTCCAATAGTGAAAACCACTTTGGTGGCGCCCTGGGCAAGTAACATGGTGAAAACTAGGTTACCAATACCATGTGTAGAGACATTGTTCCTCCCTCCTTTAGGATTCATTTGCATCCTTTCACTTTGCACACACTCACAACCTATTCGTTCATAATAAACTTACCCATTCCCATCATGCCTTGTTATTGATCTACCCAAGATTGGTTCATCGTTCATAATAAACCTCCCTTTTCACCCCTTTCCATTCATAATAAATCAGATCCTATCTGTGGCTAAGGCAAATCCTATGTCTAGTAATGGGTGTGGAACTAAGAACATCACACATTTTGAGGAGTACAGTTTCTTCTAGCTTCCTTTGGTCTATCCGTGCACAATCCGCAATAAAGCAACACTTGCATCACAATCTGCAATAAAGTTTCACTTTCTCCATAATAAAGCATCAATTTCATGGATTTAGTCAGTTTCAAATGAGACACAACAACAACAATGAGCTTCAACAAATCAAATCTTTCAACAGACTCAAACAACATATGGTTCAGTGCTATCTATCCTTTTGTGAAAGTAAACATTGTGACCACAATCAAATAAGACTTATACAAATGACAAGAGACACTAAACTTGAGGACTATAGTGGATGTTGGTGTGGAGTCTTGGTTTTCTTTTGATTTTATCTTTTGGGTGACGTGTCTTTTAGCTTTTCCAGGATGTCTCTAACTAGAGATTCTATCTCCAGGATGTCTTTGACTAGAAAGGTGAGGATGGCGTATCGTCGCCTATTTTTCTTTGTTGTCTGTGGATTGTCTCTTAGTAATGCTATGACTTGTCCAAGGATATAAGGACACTGTGAGTCTAGTATGAACTAGGGCATTCCTTGTTTCCAACTATCTTATCTCCATGCAAACAGGTATAATGACTTTCTGGGATGAACATATGCCTCGATTTTCATAACCTGTTTTGCCATAATAAAGCTCAATGATGATAACACACAAGAAGCTCTTTCACTTTCATATCTTCTATCTTCCATCCCCCTTTCTTGATTGACTTCCATCATCCTTCTTGAGTCCGTGTAGCCTGCTATCACATAACTAAGTATAATGACATACCAAAAACATTTGCATTTCATGTAGTTGCACCTGCATTACCACATATTAGCAATTCATACATACATATAGATATCACAATTGCATCACATCTTGCACACAACACTTGTTAGCACATTTTACATTCTCATCATGTAAATAATCATTTGCATTATCATATTCATTTTCATTTCATACATTCACATTTGCATTTTCATAACATATAAAAACATAAAAGAACAAAAATATTGCATTTCATCATGTATATATTTGCATCCATGTCATAAGCATCACATAACACATACATCATGAAACATCTCATCACATAGGTACACATGCATATAGTTTCCGCAAAGATGAATCATCTCATATATATATATATAAAGTGTCATGATACAATGATGTCAAAATCATATGGCTACAATCACCTGAAGGTGTCTACATCATCATACAAAATGGTACAACACTGATACATAGGGAGCCCTCTACAGCTATGATGAACTCCCTCCCTCGGAGCCACTGGCCTCGATGGAGTCTGAGCCCTAGAAGGACCCACCCTAGGATCATCTCTCCTATCCCCTTAATCTAGTGGTGGTGGAGGACCCATAACCCCACCACTGGATGGCTGTCTCCTCTAGCTCCCTCTCGTAGCTGTCATTGTCCGTGATGGTTTGCGGAAGCTCCTCACTCGCTGCTCTGGTGGCACTACCCCATAATATAGGTCTCACTAGTAACCTATAACATAGGTGTATCTAGCCCCTATATCCTCTACCACCTACCTCCCAGCCCTCAGTGCTATCTCAGCCTCAGTATAGCACTGGATAGCCTGATCCTGCTCATGCTCTATCTCCTTCAGTCACCTCCTAAGCCTAGTTGTCTCCCTCTCCAAGTCCTGAATCTCATCTGCCTATCCCTGGCAAATCTCCCTTAGCTCAAGTAGCTCATCCTCCTCCTCCTCAGCCCCCTGTACCTCTAACTATGGCTCCCCCTATACTGGTACCTATGCCTGTACCTGTACCTGCCTCTACCCCTATCCCTGCACCTGTCTAGGACCCTGTGCTACTGGCACCTGTAGTGGCAATCCACCCCGACCCCTCACCACCTGATCCTATCTCTCCTCCCCACCCTATCTCCATGGAACCACCCTCCTCTCTCCAATAGCACCCCGCCTCCTCTGTCGACCTCTCCCCCCACCATCTCCATCATCATCCTCATCCCCACCACCATCTCCATCTAGAAGCTCCCCTGGGTCTATCAGTCATGGAAATGGATGCTTAGCCCAATATGCAGTGTACTCTGCATCCATACCTGCATCCTCAATCTTTGGCCACATATCCCATGGCATCGGCACCATCTCTACTAGTTGTGTCATGACCTGATCATATGACAACAATGGCCCAAAGTGTGCCTGATCCCTGACTATCCGACCATACATCCTGAAACCCCGTGGCATCGATTGAATACAGCCAAACTGCCTGCATACTCTATCAATCAGCTGTCTCTCTAATACATAGGGCATCCGCCCAATCAGATATTTTCTCCAAAAAGTATAAGGTAGATCCACTACATCATCCTCCCACTACTTGCACAAAAGGTACAGCCTCCATATCACAATGTCAATCTCATCTAGGACTCAACGCCAATGCTCCAACCTGACAATCCATGGCTAGGATGTAATCATATCATATAAATGTACAAAACTACATCCATGACCCCTGCCCCTAAAGTGTATCGATTGTGTAACTGGTAGATGCTCATAGGCCCATACCTGCAACAATGCAACTCTATAGCCCAATCCTATAGATCCATGATACACAAACTGATGCAGCTAATAGTACAAGTGTGCCAGCACACACGATCCCCAGGCATATCTAGTGTGTTGTGTAACCAATGTCTCTAAGGTGCTCCCCCAGCCCACAGCCAACCCTCGTGTCAACCTGTCTGGACATAGGAACCCACTGATCACTCCCCCTAGCACCACTGGTAGTGCCAGTCCTGTCACTGTCATCATGTCCCATGCCACATGTCCAGCTCTCATCTCTAGGCCTGGATCCTGAAACACTCATCTTAGTGCCTCCCTGTCTCTGTCTTGATCATAGGGAATCAGCTCCCCATCGATCGGTATCTGCAGTATCCTGTAAACATCCTCCAAGGTGACTGTCATCTCACCCATCGGTAAATGAAATGTACAAGTCTCTAAGTGCCATCTCTCAGCCAGCGCAGTCAGCAACCCCATGTTTGCCCAAAACTTAGGCACATACATAATGTATCGCAAACCCATACCCTCAATGGTAGCTCTATCCTCAAACATCAACTCTGGTCGCAACCTCTGAGTCAATGAGAATCTCTCTCATGACTCTAGCATAGGCAAATACTCCTGCAGTCAAGCAAATCAATCATGTCAGTTATAGTGGCATTCAATGTTCATCACAAAATGCTACTTTTTATCTAAGTGCATATGGTACTCTATCCTAGTAACACTCACTATTCATCACAAAGTGTTGCTTCTATCCTAGTGACACTCATTGTTCATCACAAAGTGTTGCTTCTATCCTAGTGGTACTCCCTGTTCATCACAAAGTACTACATGTTTTTCACTCTTTGTTCATCAGAAAGTGCTGCTCACATTTGCACTCACTGTTCATCACAAAGTGCTACTCACATTTGCACTCACTGTTCATCACAAAGTGCTGCTCACATTTGCACTCATTGTTCATCACAAAGTGCTGCTCATATTTTGGTACTCCCTATTCATCACAAAGTACTATGTCTTGGTACTCACTGTTCATCACAAAGTGCCTTGATCTATCCTATCCTAGGGCCTCTGCTTGAGTGACTCTTCTTGAGTAGTTTCCTAATTGGCAATGTATGTTCTATCACAGAATTGTCAATCCTAGCCCTATCTACTATCCTAGTCTTCCCTAGAGGACCTACTTGAGTATATCCTCTCAGCAGCTTATCCAATCAATAGTGTATGTTCATCACAGAATTATCGATTTGACCTTGAAGACATAAACGCAACTTGATGACATAAACGCGCTTAGAGACTGCATAAACGCGCCTGCTCTGCACAGAAGCGCCTGAAATAAACAGACGTGCCTATGCTCTACACAGACACGCCCGTCCTACACAAACATGCTTGCATTTCACAAATGTGTCTGCACAACACAGACATGTTCACATTTGACATAGACGCTGCTGAATTCATAGACGCGCCTAGCATAAACACAAATGCGCCTAGCCAACATGGACACGCCTGGCACCTACGTAGATGCACCTACACATTTTTGGACATTTTTGACATTTCCTAAACATGCATTTATTGTGCTACCTAGCATGCATTTATGACAACATTTATTGTGACAAAGTACAAGGAGGTTTTGTGGTACTTACCGGCTCTCCTGCCTCTGCTAGCCTCTGAAATCGACAAACGCGATCGAATCTGTGAACCAATGCCATCGCTGCTAACTGCTGCTGCTCTATCTCACTCTGCACTCTAATCTCTTGGATGTGTGGATGACAATGAGGATGTATTCCCCTCGTGGTCTATTTTATAGACTACCCTAGCCCTAGCCCTAGCCCTCGTTTCCCAAATCAGTCTTCTTTATCCCGTGACTCTGTCACTCTATCCTATCCGGTCAATCCATTCTAGCCTTTCTTTCTTATCGAGAGATTGTCTGTGATCTTTTCAGACATTTTCATCCAATCTATCGAGGGGGCATATCATTCCCATCTTGGGGCAACATTGTATCAGTTCATCTTATCTTCTTTGAAACAACGCGACAAGCTACATTGTCTCAAAGAGGGGCAAAATGTACACACCTAAAATTGTCCAATCTAATTAAATAAATATCTTTATTTATTTAATTATTTAAGCCTAATTCTTCTATTAATTAAATAAATCTTTATTTATTTAATTAATTCATTTATCCTCTTCTAGCCTTATTTCTCATTTAAATAAATACATTTATTTATTTAAATTACCCTTTTCCTAAATTAAATAAATATCTTATTTATTTAATTGATCCCACTTCCTCTATTAATTAAATAAATCTTTATTTATTTAATTAATTCATTAGCCTTTTCTACCCATGACACATGTCATTGATCTCTTAATTCATACACTACCTACCCTTTTATTATTTTCTTATTTTCTTTACCTACCTTCTAATCATAGCCGACCTCTTTTACACCTCTCAATCTTATCCCTCCATTTCATATAGTGTCTTTTATATAAAGAGATGCTTCCTTCATTATCAAACCCTGGCTAATCAATTTATGCACTTGACTACACTACGCTTTTCATATGAGATCCTACTTGCAACCACATTTCCATTCTTTGTTGAGCTGTTGTGCACATAAAATCTGAGAGAAAATATATCAAGCAAGATCAATGGAGATAGGAAGAATGGAGATTCAAACCCTATTGGACATGTGATGGTATAATCTTTGTGATTTCATTTGATTTGCATTGTCTTAGGTAATCTTCATATGTTATGGTGGATCTTTGTTGTTGTTAGGCTAGGGTTTTGTGGTTGAATTAATTTAGTCTTTCAACATTTTTGTTATCCATTTTCACCATATACATAAGGTATTTGGAAGCAAGTGTTTTACCAAGAGAGATATGGATGGTCTAGGTAGTTTTGATTCTAGGAGTGATGAAGGAATCTTCCTTGGTTACTCATCTAACAGCAAGGCCTATAAATGCTATAACAAAAGACTAATACGAGTCATTCAAAGTGTACATGCAAGAGTTGATGAGGATATGCACAAAGAAAGTCAATCATAGGTAAACTGATATGATGATTCTAGTGATGAAGGTGAGGAAGCTTAGTCAGACAATGAACTAGAAGAAGCATCCAAAAAAGCTCCTAACCGGTATGTGTAGATGAACCACTCAAAAGAGAAGATTCTAGGTAATAAAAGTGATGGTGTGCAGACTAGGAGAAGACTTGCTCGAAATTATGAACAAGTCAACTTCATTCTCATGACTGAAGTAGAACCTAAAACATTCAATGAGGCTAGCAAAAGACAAGAATGGATGGATGCCATGGAAGAAGAACTGCAATGGATTGAGAAGAACAGGACTTGGGAATTAGTCACTAGACCGGAAGACAAGAACATCATTGGCACCAAATGGGTCTACCAGAATAAGATGAATGAAGAAGGTAATTATTTTAGGCATAAAACTAGACTTGTGTGCAAAGGTTACTCTCAAGTAGAGGGAATTTATTTTGAAGAAACATTTCCATCAGTAGCTAGATTAGAAGTAATTAGAATGTTTCTATCCTTTTAAGCCTACAAGGGTTATAAATTATATCAAATGGATGTAAAATTTGCCTTCCTAAATGGAAATTTGGAAGAAGTGTACATGGAGCAACCAAAAGGATTTCTGTTACATTATGATGAAACCTTTGTGTGTCAGTTGAAGAAAGCCATGTATGGTTTAAAGCAAGTTCCTAGAGCATGGTATTCATGGCAAGATCAGTACCTAAAGGAGAAAGGATTCAAAAAGGGGAGTGTTGATAGCAATTTATACATAAAGAAAGATGGAAACCACATGATCATTGTGGTTGTGTATGTAGATGATATTATTTTTGGAGGCAATAAGGACACCCTTTGCAAAGAATTTGTTGATCAGATGCAGTCAGAATTTGAGATGTTAATGCTTGGATAATTGTCATACTTCCTTGGTTTGTAGATATCACAGCAAGATAAAGGAATCTTTATCTCTGAAACCAAGTATGCAAAGGATATGTTGAAGAAATTTTAAATGGCGGACTATAAACCAGTAAGTACCCCCATGGTGATGAGAAGCAAATTAAGCAAGAATTATGAATCACCAGTGGTGGATCAGACATTATATATATCCATGATAGGTAGCCTATTGTATCTTACTACTTCTAGACTAGATATAGTGCAGGTAGTGTGCATGGTGACTACATTTTTGTTGCACCTAAGCAGTCACACATGAATATCGTAAGAAGAATTTTTAAGTACCTACAAGGAACACTCGGTTATGGATTGTGGTACCCTTAACAAGGGGAATTCCTCTTGGAAGAATATGTTGATTCTGATTGGGCAAGTTGCATTGATGACTGGAAGAGAACAAGTGGTGTTGCATTCTTTCTATGTTATCGGCCGGTCTCATGGCATAGCAAGAAGCAGGATTTAGTCTCCCTATCAACTGCTGAAGCAGAATACATTGTTGTTGTTACATGTTTCTCTTAAGTACTTTGGATGAAGTAAACCCTCAAGGACATACAGGTGGACATCACTAATCTTATTCTCATATGGTGTGATAATTCAAGTGCCATCAACATATCAAAGAATCTAGTGATGCATTCTAGGACAAAGCATATAGCTATCAAGTATCATTTCCTCATAGAAAAGGTTGAGGGACAGGAAGTAAAGATGGACTATGTCCCTACAGGAGAACACGTGGCAAGCATTTTCAACAAACCATTGTTGGTAAGCACTTTTGAGTACTTAAGAGACAAGTTGGGAGTTGTGTCACCTACCTTATGCACTTAAGTTAGTAAGGAATTAAATGGTTTAGGGGGAGTTCATAACAACATCTATAACTCTTGAACCACATGTTGATCATAGGGAAAGATCAAGGTTGTATGTCTCTGTACTGGCAGTAATAACTAGTATCAATCTAAGGGGAAGATAGATATGAATCAAATTGGGAGTATATAGTACCCTTTTTCATTGTGTCAAAGGGGGATAAATCTACTAGTATGAAGTCTTGCAGTAAGTTGACATCAATGCCAAAGGGGGAGATTGTTGGCATTATTAGCATTAAGTTGTCATTGATGTCAACTGGTTTGGCATGGTCACCGGTGTGTAAGAACTGGTGACCAGTAAAAGAAAAGTAAGACATATGATGTCAATCCATATGTGAGTAAGCAAAAAGAAGGAAGGTTACCGATACACATGAATTGTTTCATCTACCGATAAAGAGAGCTTACTGGTAAGGCATAAACCAATATGAAGATTGGTTGTTTGTTTGTGATGAAGAGGTGGAATGTTATATGAATCACAACAACACCCAGTGAGTAGAATAGAAAGAATGGCATGAAGACATACTGAAAGGCAAGATAAATTGTGAGGAGGATGTGTTGTTGGTAAGAGTGATTGTTGAGTTTGTTGGTTATATCGGTAAGGTGAATTCAATCGGTAGTCAATATTGGTCAACAAAGAATGTCAAACTCACATAGTAAACCAAGCATAGGTGGATTTCGACAAAGATGACATCTGAAAGCCAGGTGATGATAAAGTACAGGTCAGTGAAGTGTGCATCGACGTAACAATCAGCAAGAAGGTCGACTTTTATGAAGAACCCGCAAGTCATGGAGGATGTCAGAAGATTGTGGCTCGAGGAAGACAAGCTGGAATGCGATTGAACTTATCTTGCAAGAAGATTTGATCTTTGTACCTATTTTTTGAAGGAAATAGTCGAGCCATTAATGGCATATGACAGAGAAAAGCAGAAAAGCATGGTTCAGACCTCCAAATTTAGAAAACGCACATTGGAATGTGAGGTGTTGGTGGTGTTGATTGATGACTTGAATATCATCTTCCTGGAAAAGAAGATCGAATAAAATACAATATGGATTGAGTTGGTGAAGGCAAAACCTAACACTGCACTGTTTGAATGTGGTTTTTGGTGGGAACCTTAGATGATAAATATGTGAGCTCAAGACTGAAATCAGTTGATGCTTAATGCAAAGAATGAGATAAAAGAGAGCTTGAGCAAGGAGAAAGATTATATTCCTTAGAATTTATTCTAAATAAGTTACAAAGTGAGTTAGTAGGCAAACCGGTGAGAGGGTTTAACTGGCAGAGACAGAGTAACTAGTAAATTGTTGCAGGTCTAATAGTTAATCTAACCGGTAAGGTGTGATTGATCAAGAAGGAATCTGAGGGTGACATAGTGTGTTGTGAGGCTAAGAGAGAAAGAAGAGAGGTAAAGAGTAACCAGTAAGTGATCATAGAGAGTAATCTAATAACCAACAGTTTGAGAACTAGTGAAGAAGAGAAGGTTGTTAACCGGCAAAAATCTATCGATTAGGTGTTGCAGAACTCATTTGCAACCAGGTGCTATAATTGTATCAAAATTGCATTTCATTATACATCACCAAGTTGGAGCTTGGTGTAGGGGTTAGTGCTCCTTGGGTTGGTGCCCTAAATCAGTATGGGTTGGTGCCCTAAATCATTGTAATTCATTGTTTCACTTGTGAGGCTAGATTGGAGTAGTAGACTCCAACAACATCTCTCACCAAGGTTTTTCCCATATTGGTTTTTCCTCATACATCTGGTGTTGTGGGTTTCAATTGTGTGTTTTCCTCTTTTGATATCCACATTTGTCTTATCAGTTTGATTGTTTAATGCTTAGGGTGACAACTAGTATTCTAAGGTTGTTGTAAAAAGGAAAATAATTTAGGAACCACTAAGTCACCCCTCTCAGTGGTACATTGTGTTCAACACTCTGCCTAACAACAAACCATACCCATGTTGGTATGATGGTTCTAAATTCTACCAATATCACCATGTGCCTGGTCATGACACTGGGTGTTGTTATCATCTTAAACATATAGTCCAAGACCATATCAACAATGAAGGTATAAAGGTTGGTGATAGAAAACATAAATCTAACAAGTCTATTGACAATACAAATAGTGAAATGCAAATCTACACAAATCCTTTCCCATTGCATTCATTTAGTCTATCTTTGCATGAGATTCAATGTCGTTAGATGATGGTCCATATGTTAACATGGTTACTATCACTCCAATCTTCCATCCTACCCAGAAGACAAAAGTATCTGACATATCATTCACTCTTTAGGATGCCCTATATTATGGAGAGATTTCTCCTCTATACATCCATGTGAATCTTAATGGTCAAACTATTATGGGTGTGATGGTTGACCCTTCATGCAGAGTTGATATCATCATGGAGGAGACTTTGTTCATAAATGGATGGCATAGGCCAAGATATCATGAGTGTTGTGCTACCTTGAGAACACATAATGGGTTGTCTCTTTCTCCTTTGGGTAGTATCACCTTGACCATCCTTGTGGGACCCAAGTTTTTTTCATCCATTTTTATTATCATCCCTAAGTTATATCTTTTTTGAGTTAAATTAGGTATTCCCTAATTATTTGCTATGGATGCAGTCCCTTCAATGATCCATAAATGTTTGAAGTTTCCTCATGGGTGTTTGGTGCATGTCATCCAAGATATTGGATATCAAACCATGGTATATTGTGGGGCCCATGCTTCCCCATGGTTACTTGATGTATCAGGGCTATTATTAGTATAAGATGAGGAAGTCAGCCCCTAAATTGGTTAAACCTAGCTATTCATTGCCACTTCTTTCATCAACCTTTTGTCCATCTATTCTTGTGTTAGATTAGGTAGTGCCTTATGCCTCTTCATCATTAGGGGCTAATGTTAAGCCCATTCCTTAGAGTATACCTCCTTGTCTACCCAAGACTATGCAACCTCTGGTGGTGTCTTCTATTCCTACAACTACACCTAGTGAAGACAAGGGAAACGCACCCATGTTGTCAAATTTTGTGGCTCACCCTCCCTTCAAGATATCAGTCCTAGCTAATATCCCTCAACCTTCTCGATATGAGAAGTGGAAGCATTCCCCTTGTGCTCATTTGTTCCTATTTTCTCCTACTTCACAACTTATGAAAGCGCCCTCTATTCCTTGATCTTCTCTTTCAACAAAGTGAGGTAGGGTGCCCATTGCTGTGAATGTAGTGCCTACCTTGGGTGCAACTTTTTTTCCATGAGTCAAGCCTTCTCATGTCCCCAACATGGGTTTAGATGCCTCTCCTATGGAGCATAATGCTCTTGACTCTTCCTGGGCTTTGGCCTCTAGTCCCCATCTTCATTGTAATCAACATACACATGAGTGTAATCACCATCGATAGGAGATGGCTTGGGAATGTGATGTTTCTTTGCAGTCTAATGGTTCACCTTCAACACCTGTTCTTGTTGTATCTATTCCTTTCTATTTAGACATTATGATCTCTGCATCATCTTTGGTGTTGTTGTTGGTTATTTTGGGGCCTATCAATGAACCTCCCCTTAAAATGGTGCAGGTCTTCATTGCTCCCTCCTTGGATCCACCTCTTATCACCTCACTCCTGGATGTACCTCCATTGTCTCGACCATTGGATATGTTGCACATGTAGGTGGTGTCTAGCGTTTCTTTGTCTAATCCTCCTATCTCACTGCCGCTTCTTCATTAAAGTTTTCTTGGGGTCCTCCAACCTACCATAGTTAATCAACAACCTATACCTCCTATCCAGCATAAATGAAAGTTTAAGTAGGGCCCCATTCCAAATTTTTGTCAATGCAAATCAAATTAGGTATGCTCCTCACTTATTTCTTTGTCTACCCTAATGCCTTCTTCTATGCCTATTTATGTTTGTGTTGTTCAGAAGGCCCCACCTTCTCCTAAATTTTCCACTACCCCTCTTGCGGGGATCAACAGTCCAACTCCTATATGGCCTCCTTAGACTGATTCACTTGCTTCCTCTATAGAGGCATCCTTGTTCAACTCTCTAGAGGATATATTGATGTTGTCTATGATCTTTATGCAATCGTTGACTCTTGCATCTTCTAAGCTTGTGGACACAGATGTTGACACTACCTTGTCACTTTCTCTCATTGTTGGTGAGGCGCTTGGTGTTTCACTTGTGATTGTTCTACTTTAGTCTTTCCCTCCTTCTCCAAGATTGGGAGGATAATGACCTGATTGTTGAGGGGTTGTAGGATAGTACCTTCTTTATCTTATGACATAGAATGTGTGCATTATTGTGTTCCCCCGTGCTTCCTTTACATGTGTTTTCCCTCTCGAAGGACCCACACAACTCTGTAGGTGCTTGGAAATGAGAGGTTGGTTTTCTTTAATTGTTTTGATCTCCTAGAGGACCCAAGTTACTTCATAGGTCCTCAGACATAGTGGATTATACATCATACAACTTCTTCTATCTATTATCTATTTCTTTAATTTTTTTAGATCTTGCTTTTCGATATTTGTGAATGATGCAAAGTGTTGGGGGCATTTAAGCCTTCTTCCATTTTGACCCAAATCTTTTTTTTATCTTTGTCTTCATGTGTTCTTCTTCAAACATTACAACTTTGGCATTATGATGAAATGCCCATCTATAGCTATACTATTTATTTTATTTTACTACTATAGGTTCTAATGCCAATTGATTGGAT
Source organism: Cryptomeria japonica (assembly GCF_030272615.1). Lineage (NCBI taxonomy): Eukaryota > Viridiplantae > Streptophyta > Pinopsida > Cupressales > Cupressaceae > Cryptomeria > Cryptomeria japonica. Next base: position 813,779,584 of record NC_081414.1, on the reverse strand, counting down.
CTCCCTATGCTCTTTCATTTTTGTTGATGTTGTGTGTCTCATGTCTCATCTGCCTACGAAGGCAGGAAAAGCGAGACCAGGTGACTAGGACCTAATCCCACTTTAGCCAACACATTAGGAATATGAAAGAGCCTAGGGAGATAGCTCACTTTGGCTACTTATTGTGAGAAAGAGAGAGCCAAGGATTACCTCTTAGGGTTTCTATTCCTCTTTTTGCAAATGATTAGAAAAACTAGGGTTTGATTGATCAACTAGACTAGGAGATGAAGAATGAAGCATTAATGAGCTTGAAATTGAACAAACTTACAGATCTAAAACTAAGATACTAAAAGCATGAAAGAGGGAGGATTTTGGATGTGTACCTAATACTAAAAACTGATCCAAACTAACGAGGACTAGGGTGCCATGCCACTGTCCCTAAGAATCTAACAGAGAGCTGCAACTGAAAGGCTAAAGGTCTTGAAGTTGCAACTTGTCAAAATTCACCTAAAAGTGGAGGGACCATGGCACCATGCCATTGTCCTGGGTAGGAAAAGAGTGCCACACCCCTATCCTTAATAGTTTTATGCACTTTTAAGACTTCTGGGTGGTGTTGATGCCTTTTCTTGATCCAAAATTGCCTTTGGGCACCTGTTCCTGCACCTGCAACTAAAAAGGGAAGGTTTGGGTGGCTATATAGGTTTTTTCTTTAGTCAAAACCCTATGTTGATGATTTTCACCTCCACAAATAGTCGATAATGTATTGAAAAAGTATGTGTTATAACCTTGTGTGTATACAAGATCCTAAAATGAAAGAAACTAGAGATACCCCCTACACATGAGAGTAAACTCTAAATGTAAATGTGAATGTAAATGATAATGCTTCAAACCAAATATGCTAAATGATCTAAATAATTAATGTAGATATGAAAATTTATGTAAAGAAGCTCATACAAAGACATGAAAATAACATTAAATCATACCAATCCCCAAGGGAGAGATATTGCCACTAGATCTCCTATTACTCTTCAATGTCTTCAAGGATCCTAACTGATGATGAATGCTTGATGAAATGTTGTTTAATGTTGTTGGAGACTCCACATAGGCTTCTCTTTCACTACATAGAGGGCTCCTTATGCTCCAAAAACCTTCTCTTAGATTCTTAGATCTGATCAATAGATAGTTCTTAGTTCTTAGTTGCCTTCAAATGAAGAAAGAGACCTCTTATGTATGAAACCCTAGATCTTAATTTTGACTTAATCTTGTCTTTACACTGACCTAGGAATTGAATTTTCCACCAATATTTTGGGGTTAAGCATTATAATATCATAGAATTATGCTCCTAAAATTTTGGGAAAAAATTCGAGGACCATGTGCACTCTCGCCACGGTTCGACCAACTTTTCACCAAATTTTTGGGGTTGTTAGATATGATGATATTAGAGAGAATCCCAAACTTATAGCTGATTTTTAGGTGTTTTGATTTGCAAAATCGGGCCTTAAAGGTTGAAATAGGACATGATTAGGGTTTATGATTAAATGATTTATTGGAGGAAAAATAAAAAGGGGCACACTTAGGGTAAAGGGCCCAATTTTATAATGTAGCAAGTGATGAAATATTACTTTAGATTTAATTAAATTAATTAATTAAATGCTTAAAGGGAAATTAGAAATGCAAGATGCAAGACACACTAAGGTGGGTGCTAACCTAAGTGTGAAATTGTACCACCCTAGAAAGGGTGTACAATTTACGACACTACACTACCGAAGATGACATTCAATGGAAACATCTCATTATTGTAAGGAAGTTAAGTAGTGGAAACAACTTCCTACACTAACCTTGAGAGGAGGGTAATGCAAAACTTTTTCAGATCATTACAATAGTTACAAAAAATAGAAATAGATATAATAGCATTCATACCACAACACAATGATTTACGTGGGGAAAACCCTTTCGAGAGAAAAACCCCACCCTCCAAAAGCAGCTCAATATTTTATTCAGCAATCAAAAACAGATTACAACATACTTGCAGAGCAAGCTCTTCGCAGGAGTATCACTAATCAGAGATTCAGAGGCAACTCAATAGCCATAGGACTCTTACACACAACCTCTATCTCACACACCTCATAAATAGGAGATACAATACAAGAAACCATCAAACGGTATTACAAAACCATGGGCTAAAACCACCCAATAAGGTGTAGCCGACCTTATCTCCCTTCTAGATGCCCTATGACATGTTAAAGCACACATCAACACGTTTCGCTCCCTTTTACAGCTCATTTATGTATCCGATACAAATTATTTTTCCTATTTCAGGAGTACAAACTTCCAGAGGCCATAACTTGAGAACCGGGTGTCCGATTGACGAACCGTTTGAAGCGCCAGAAAGCTCGCGAAGTGCTCTATCGCCTTGTAACCCACTTCATCGGTTACGGCCACTTTTCAAGGCATTTCAGAGCCTCTAAAGTCCCCAAAATTAAGTTTAAATATTTTATTACACCCCTCCAAGATGAAAACCTTAATATCTTCAAAACTAGCTGTGATCTTGCAACGCAACTTTACCGGAATGCTTATCTAGCCAACCAGAAGCTTCAGGGAGATTTTCGCACCATTTCGTGCTCAAATGAAAACTTACTATAAATAGTAACCTCACATAAATGCAAGGTTGAGACACCATTTTTCCCAACAAATCTCCCACTTGTCGAACACCTTGCAAGAGCGGAAGGGAATGTCAACACAATGAATCAATTGCTAGGGGCCATAAGGCCCATAGACTCTGAACACCATCTGAACTTCTCTGTGCTTACAGCCTTCGTTAAAGCATCTGCAACATTCATCAAAGTTTCCACCTTAACCAGCTTCACTCTACCATCTTTGACCATATCTCTAACAAAATGATACTGAACATCAATATGTTTGGTCCGGGCATGAAATGTCGGGTTCTTAGCTAGGCTAATTGCACTCTGACTGTCACAGTAAACTGTCATTGTACCTTGTTTTATTCCAATATCTGAACACAGTCTCTTAAGCCAAATGGCCTCTTTACAAGCATGAGTAGCTGCCATATACTCTGCTTCAGTAGTGGATAAAGCAACCACAGCCTGTCGCTTACTCATCCAACTAATTGCACCACCAAACAATGTAAACACATAAGCACTGGTGGATCTTCTACTATCAATATCACCTGCCCAATCTAAATCCACATAACCATGGATATCAAGGGAATTCATGTCTCCAACTGAATTACCATGATAACACAAAGAATATTCTGAAGTACCCTTCAAATATCTGAAGACTCTTTTGACTGCATCCCAATGAACTCTACCAGGATTAGACATATATCTAGAAAGTACTCCCACTGCTTGGGCAATGTCTGGTCTAGTACAGACCATAGCATACATCAAGCTTCCAACTACACTCTGGTAAGGCACTCTGCTCATGTCTTCCATCTCTAATGGGGATGTAGGACAATCTGAAATAGATAGTTTCATTCCAACTGTAAAAGAAACACTCAATGGTCTACAATTCTGCATGTTGAACCTCTGTAATACTGAATTCACATACTTACTCTGGCCTAGCCATAGCTTTCTGTTCACCCTATCTCTTCTAATTTCCATCCCAAGAATGTGCTTTGCTGCACCAAGATCTTTCATTTCAAATTTAGCAGCGAGCTGAGACTTCAGTTCTAAAATCATACCTTTCCCTTTACCAATGAATAACATATCATCAACATACAATGCAATGAATAAGAAATGATCACCATAAGATTTATAATAAACACAGTGATCTGATTTAGAACGTTCAAATCCCAAACTCAACACATATGTATCAAATTTCTGGTACCACATCCTAGGACTTTGTTTGAGGCCATACAAAGATTTCTTCAATTTACAGACCAAATTACTTTTGCCTTTCACCACATAGTGCTCTGGCTGTGTCATATAAATATCTTCCTCCAAATCACCATGAAGGAAAGCAGTTTTCACATCCATTTGCTCAACCTCTAAATCATAAGAAGTAGCAATAGAAAGCAAAAATCTAATGGACATCATTTTTGCAACAGGAGAAAATATCTCACTGTAATCAACACCCTCAACCTGAGAGTAGCCTTTTGCAACCAACCTTGCTTTATACTTCTCAATGCTTCCATCTGAACCAATCTTTTTCTTGAACACCCATTTACAACCAACAGGTTTTCGTCCTTCAGGCAATGGTACAAGATCCCATGTATCATTCTTTTTCAAAGCTACCATTTCTTCCTCCATAGCAATCTTCCAGGATTCTGCATCATTCATACCTAATGCCTCTTCTACAGATTTCGGTTCATCCACACTAGTATTCAGAGCAAAAATACATCTCCAATCATCAGGTGAATACCTTTCAGGTGGTTGTCTATGTCTTGTAGACCTTCGAACAAGCTGAGTTGGAGGTTCTTCCTCCTCTTCTGAAGATTCAGAGCTAGGTGAGCTCTCCTCAAATTCTTTCCTATCTAGGGGTCTCGATTCAACTCTTTCAGGTGTAGAAGGAAGTTGAATCACATCTTCTTTTTTAGTTTGTTCTGGCTGCAATGTAATAGAAGGAGACTTGATTTCTCTAAAAATAACACTTCTGCTGTGAATTACCTTTTGTGCAACAGGGTCCCAAAGCTTGTATCCTTTCACACCATAACTATACCCGATGAAGATACATTTCACAGCCTTGTTCTCCAAATTTGTTCGCTTCTCCTTTGGCACATGTGCATATGCCTCGCAACCAAAAACTCTAAGATGTCTCAATGAAGGCTTGTGACCTGACCATGCTTCCATAGGCGTTTTATCAACAAGAGCTGATGTAGGAGACCTGTTAATCAGGTAGCAAGCAGTGGCAACAGCTTCAGCCCAAAACTTTTGTTCGAGACTAGCACAACTCAACATACTCCTAGCCTTCTCCATCAGTGTCCTGTTCATTCTTTCTGCAACTCCATTCTGCTGTGGAGAATACGGAGTTGTCTTCTGCCTGTTAATTCCACAGTCTTTACAGAATCTATCAAAATCATTAGAGCAAAACTCACCGCCATTATCAGTTCTCAAACATTTTATTTTCTTTCCAGTCTGCAACTCAACCATTGCTTTAAATTCTTTAAAACGACTAAAAACTTTAGATTTACTCTTTAGAAAATATACCCATGTCCTTCTACTAAAATCATCAATAAATGAAACATAATATGTGGATTTTCCAATCGAAGAGACATCTACTGGACCAAACACATCAGAATGGATAAGATCCAAAACACCACAAGTTTTATGAGAACTCGAGTAAAACTGAACGCGGTTTTGTTTTCCATAAATGCAATGCTCACAAAAATCAAAGTCAAGATTACAATCATTCAAACCTTCAACAAGGTTTTTATTTTTCAAGGTCCTTAGACCCTTTTCTCCAATGTGGCCAAGTCTCTGGTGCCATAACATAGTCTTCTTTGCAGGTAACTTTGCTTCAGACGAAAGAGCACCCTTAGGTACCCAAAAACCATTTCCATCTACTGAAGGTGAAACCTTCAAATCTTCCAGTGAAATATCCACAGATTTACTTTTTACAGAAGTGCTATTACACTCAACAGTGTATGCTTCAAGCTTATACAAAGTGCCAAACCTGACACCTCTAGCAACTACCATAGCACCCTTAATCATCTTACATCCTATTTCAGGAAAGACTACCTGCACACCTGCATCTATTAGTTTGCTCACAGATAACAGGTTTCGTTTTAATCCAGGGATATGCAGCACACCATTAATCCTTTTTATTCTACCATCAGAAAACCTGATTCTAACTTTACCTCGACCAACAATGTCTAGAGGTGAATCATCACCCAAGTACACCTTACCTCCATTAAATCCTTCATATTCAGAAAACCAATTTCTATTGGAAGTCATATGAAAAGATGCACCTGAGTCAATTAGCCAGGCATCATTACCTGCATGAGTTGCCAAAGCCGCAATAAATGCATCGCCATCTTCCTTGTTAGACTCAGAATCAGAATCGAACTTTTTCTTTTTCTTCTTCTTTTCTTCTTTGTAGTCTTTACGGATGTGACCCGGTTTACCGCAATTCTAGCAAATGACTTTGGACTTTCCAGTAGATTTCGATCTCCCTTTGGATTTGGACTTGCCGCGCTTCTCATTCTTCTTGCCTTTCTCCTTAGGTCTTCCATGAACGGTTAGGGCTTCCTTTGAACTGATGGACACCTTCCTTCGCATCTCTTCACCGGGTAGGGCACCCACCACATCTTCAGATTTCAAAATAATGGAAGTACTACCGATAGCCATAACAAGAGAATCCCACGAATCAGGCAAAGAGCAAAGCAAGATCTGACATTTCTCCTCCTCGTCCATCTTAACACCGACGGATACTAATTGAGCCACCAACATATTGAATGCTTCCAGGTGGTCTGCAATTCGTTCGCCCTCTTCCATCTTCAAGGAATACAATTTCTTTCTTAAGAAAATTTGATTTAATAAAGATTTCACTTGATACATCTCACCAAGCTTAGTCCATAGCTTCTTTGCAGAGTTTTCTTCATGGACATTGATTAGAACAGAGTCTGCCAGGCACAGTCTGATTAGACCCTTGGCTTTTCGGTCCATAACATCATACTGAGCTGCCACAGTAGGATCTGAGGGCCTTTGGACATTCGCATCAATAGCATCCCAAAGATCTCGATCTATTAGCAAATCTTCCATCTTCAGCTTCCACATCTCAAAATTACTTCCATTAAATTTCTCCACCTCTATTCTCCCTGACGAACTCGCCATCTGAATATTCCTACAACAAGATCAAAAAGTGTCTTCTGCACAAGCTCCCACTCAAATCTGGATTAGTTCAAAAAAAACCAACTGCCCACAATTGAAACCAAAGGTGATCAGGCTCTGATACCACTTGTAAGGAAGTTAAGTAGCGGAAACAACTTCCTACACTAACCTTGAGAGGAGGGTAATGCAAAACTTTTTCAGATCATTACAATAGTTACAGAAAATAGAAATAGATATTGTAGTCACCACTGACAAACCGCAAGTTACACTTCCTACGGAACAATATGGCAAAGGCCTCCTCATTATGCAAAGAATGGGATATGATGGTCAGAGTGCTTTGGGATACTGCAAACAAGGACGACACGAACCTCTACTACCAGAATTCAAGCCCAAAGGTAATACAGGCCTTGGCTTTGAAAAAGAGATCCTTCCTAAACTCAGATTCAAAGGAAAACCCAGCAAACCATTTTGCCCACCTACTGCAAAGAGGATACCTTTCATAATCAAAGCACCATCAAGCACTATCCCCACTGCCCCCTCAAGGCTCACAACTCCACCATCACCAATGTCACTCATCCCATCAAACGAACCAGTAATCCTATCAGCAACACCATTTGTAGCAGCAACTATATTGGAACCCGCAGCAGCATCTATGGCACCAGTAGTTCCAGCAGAAGCCACTGAGTCACCATTACCAATACTTCCAGTGACAAATCCATTAAACCCCATCACAATTCCTGCAACACCGATCACTACAAGGATACATAAACCAATCACACCTGCCGTGTTTAACTCCAAAGACATCCCAGTATGGTATAGCAATTGGATGCTGGAGAGTGATTCAGAGACCGACTCACATGAGTGGGAATTCGATTCAGTGCAACTTAACACTTCAGATGAGGAAGACACATCACCACCTCCACCCCGCAAAGACATCCCTGTTTACGGAGAAGCACAGATAAAGACCACTTGGGTACCTGAGCTGGAAACATCTTCCACAGACCCTACGTCTCATCCTACGCCTAATTCTGACAGGGAGAGTACCATCAACGACCTTCACCACACTGTCTTAACCCTCACTGATACATCTCCCGCACTTAACTTAATCGATGAAGTAATGCCCATTATCCACCCTGAACTCATCGAATGGAACCAACCAAATCCCCCATGTCTTGACCTCTTCCAAAACGATGAGGCTATCATTGACTTTTTGGAATTAAGGGATAATCTACCAAGCGGGGATCACAAAGCTGGATTCACCATTGAACTTAATAGCGCAGCATACTTCGGGGCGGATGCCAAACCCTTCAGCTGCAAAAATATAACATTAAAACATGGATCTTCCAGTGAAAACCACACTGTGGCACTGTTTGATCCAACAAAAGTAAAAAGAAAGAGCGTATCCAACGGTGAAAACCTCTCTGAGGCACTTGAGGATGAAGGGTTTGACATTCTCCCTGCTAGTACACAACAGGAACGATCGACGATTCTCATTGAGGAGACTAAAGAATACAATGTGGGGACTCCTGAAAACCCTCATATCATACATCTGGCATCTCTTCTCACTCCAGAGGAACAACCTCAATTTATAGAGTTCTTCCAGAAGCGTCAGATCAACTTTGCATGGTCATATGCAGACATGCCTGGGCTTGATCCTGATTTAGTCATGCATCATCTCACAGTAGCAAAAGGAGCCAAACCTGTCAAGCAGAAGCTTCGTAAGATGCATCCTCAGATTGCCGTGCTAGTCAAAACAGAACTCAAGAAACTCCTGGATGTTGGTTTCATTAGACCAATTGATTATGCAGAATGGATCTCCAACATTGTACCAGTTGGCAAACCAAAAGGGGGCATCCGCATTTGTACAGACTTCAGAGATCTGAATAAGGCATGTCCTAAGGATGACTTCCCTCTACCAAATATCGACATCATAGTAGATTTGACAGCAGGACATGCCATGCTTTCACTCATGGATGGCTTTTCGGGATACAATCAAATAAAAATCGCACCAGAGGACCAACATAAGACAGCCTTCACATGTCCATGGGACACATACTGCTGGAATGTAATGCCTTTTGGTCTAAAGAATGCAGGAGCGACCTATCAAAGAGCAATGACCACCATCTTCCATGACATGATGCATACTATGATGGAAGATTATGTGGATGATTTACTAGCAAAATCACTTACTAGAGAAGGACATCTTCACATCTTAGATAAAATCTTTGATAGACTGGAACAATACCATGTTCGACTCAACCCAAAGAAATGTGTCTTCGGAGTGACCTCCGGGAAGCTTCTAGGATACATTGTCTCAAGCAAAGGCATTGAGGTCGATCCAGCAAAGGTTAAAGCAATCATGGACATGCCACCTCCAAAGAATATCAGTCAGCTAAGAACACTACAAGGACGGCTTCAATCTATCCGCAGATTCATTGCACAATTGGCTGATAAGTGTCACCCATTCACACACCTGCTACACAAGAACATCCGCTTTCAGTGGGATGACAGATGCCAGCAAGCATTTCAGGCGCTTAAAGACTATCTCATGAATCCACCATTGTTGATGCCACCAGATCCAAGTAGACCATTATTGCTCTATATCTCAGCAACAAGTACAGCATTGGGTGTACTACTAGCACAACATAATGCAGAAGGTAAAGAGTGTGCTGTATACTACATCTCTCGCACACTGGTGGGCTATGAACTCAATTACACACCTATTGAGCGAGCTTGCCTAGCAGTAATCTTGGCAGCCACTAAACTGAGGCACTATCTGTTAACACACAAGGTACAACTCATTGCAAAGATTGATCCACTCAAGTATTTACTCAGCAAAGCAGCATTGACAGGTCGCTTGGCCAAATGGGTGATGATTCTAAGTGAATTCGACATTGAGTATGTGGACCGTAAAGCTATCAAAGGTCAGGTCATTGCAGATCAATTGGCCGATGCACCACTCATAGGCGATCATCCTCTCATTTCCAATTTTCCAGATGAAGAGATATTCATGATCACAGAAGTACAACCATGGAAATTATATTTTGATGGTTCATACACTAGGCACGGCTCGGGGGCAGGCATTCTGTTTATCACACCTCAAGGTGATAGCATCCCGAAGTCTTACAGGCTCACATTTCCATGCACAAACAACATAGCAGAGTATGAGGCCTTGATCACAGGACTCAGATTAGCCATACAATGGAAATTAAAAGAACTGCAAGTATATGGTGATTCCCAACTAGTCATTCGACAAGCAACAGATGAGTATCAGACCAAAGATGATAAACTCATGCCATACAAGCAAATGGTGGACAATCTAAAGACATCATTTACTACTATCACTTTCGAGCAGATACCAAGAGATCAGAATCGAGCTGCTGACGCTATGGCTACCATCGCATCTCTACTAGATCTTCCACAGAATTCAACACGCTACGAGTTCTTGGTAGAACAACTTTGGATCCCGGCTTATGATATCCCCGAATCTGAAATGATATGTTGCCTTGTTGGTTCTCAATCCCCATGGTACGGTGAGTTCTACACCTATCTCCGCGATCACACCCTTCCTCCCAACCAATCAAATAACCAACGTAAAACCTTCATTCGCCAAACTGCTCGATATACCATTATTGCCGAAACCCTATACCGACGCGGTCTTGATGGTACTCTCCTTCGATGTCTGGAACAAGGTGAGATAACAAAGGCTTTGGAAGAGGTACATGAAGGAATTTGCGGGACTCATTCAAGTGGTCCATCACTCGCCAAGAAACTCCTGCGAGCTGGATATTATTGGCCATCTATGGAAAAGGATTCCTACTACTTTGTTAGGAAGTGCAAAAAATGTCAAGTTCATGGTGACCTAATACATGCACCAGCTCAAGAACTGCAACCAATCACAACACCATGGCCTTTTTGTCAATGGGGTCTTGATCTTGTGGGTAAAATCCATCCATCTTCATCCAATGGCCATAAATTCATTATTACCGCCACCGAATATTTCACCAAGTGGATCGAAGCTGTTCCACTTACCCAAGTCACCGGCAAGCAGATCGCCTCATTCATCCTCAATTACATCATCTGCCGGTATGGTGTGCCCATGTCCATTGTCACAGATAACGGTCTTCCTTTCAAAAATCAGGATGTTCGTGAGCTTTGTGAGAAATTTCATATCCAACACCGCTTTTCCACTCCCTATTACCCACAAGGCAATGGTCAGGCCGAAGCATCCAATAAAAACATATTGAGGATCCTAAAGAAGACAGTTAATGATGCCGGCCGTGATTGGCATGTTCAATTGAATCCAGCGCTATGGGCATATCGAACTAGCATTCGGACCCCTACAGGTGCAACTCCTTATTCATTGGTCTATGGTGCTGAATCTATCTTACCTATTGAGGTCGAGATACCATCCTTACGAGTTTCATTGCACAATCTCATCGATGATGAAGCATACAGAGTATCTCGTCTTCAGGACTTAGAGTTACTAGATGAGAAGCGACAAGCTGCATACAATCACCTCAAAGCCTATCAGCAGCGCATGAGTAGAAGTTACAATCACCGAGTTAGATCTCGTACATTTGAGGTAGGTGATCTTGTTCTTCGAGAAAATCCTCGCAACCAACCAAATAGAGAACATCAAGGCAAGTTTGAATCAAACTGGCTGGGCCCATATGTTGTCACTGCTGTATTCGGGTCCGGGGCATATCAGTTGGCTACTTCAGAAGGAGAACCGCTTGCAGATCCAATCAATAGCATGCACCTCAAAAGATTTTATACCTAAGGTGTACAGAGCATCAGGCTCCCCTACATATCAGAAAAATACCAAAAACATTCAGAAAATGTCCTGAAGAAAATACAAAAACATTCAAAAAAGTAAAGAAAAATCATGCATCCAAACGGTGAACAACCACTCCAGTGGCACCTTGGGTAAGTACGATGGCGAAAACCTGGCAAACAGGCGCCACTCGTAAAGGCAATGACTCCAGTATCTTTCAGGCTCATTGCGATCACATTCATACATACACACATCCATCCATCTAACCATGGCTTGTTATTTGATCTGTAATCCAAGAAAGTACTACATGCATCCTGCATCCCGCTTTTTCATAAATCATGTCCAACTTGGGGGCAATGCCCTTACAATCTAGATGAAGGAAGTGGATTCTACATTACTGGTGATTCATTGGCAAAAACATTCAAAAATGTCTCGCAAAATACAAAAACATTCAAAAATGTCTCGCAAAATACAAAAACATTCAAAAATGACTCACAAAATCCACAAACATTCAAAAACTATTTCACAAAATCCAAAAAACATCAGAAAACCCATCAAAAATCACACAAAAACATGGCAACACCTTGTACATATTTATCCGATCAGATACAAAATAAACATTGACAAAATACTCACACAATGACCATTTACCAATCAAACCACACAATCGACATTAACAAATCCAAACCTGTCTTTAAACAAGGATGCATCCTTCCTTACCAAAACAAAGACAAGATGACATTTTCTTTGACAAGAAAATTATGTTAAGCTATCAAATACTTGGTTGATTTGTGAGTACAATCGTTCGTTTATCTGTATCGGGATCTTTCAGCATTGTTTTGTATCATTTGCGCATTATTTCCGATGAAGTTCTGGGGCATGTACTAATGGTGTCTACGTGGGAAGTTCACTAAGCTACGTGATCTTATGCCAAATGCAGTCATAGATCATTACGGCTTGCTGACTACAGCATATACCTCGACCATATGGGCATGAACCATTACCAAGGATCCATATTCTTTTATTCTTTATGTATATACTATTTGTTTACAGGTACGATGCTCATTCTTTGGTTCCTCCTCATCCAATTTGGATAAAGGTTTTTATTTCTTAGTACGGTATGCACTTGTCTCAGGATATGATCAGCCTAAGATCAAGGAGGACGATCCAAGTCATGCATGAAAGGAGATAATCCTTGTCTGTTCCGCAAGCAATACTCAGGTCAACTTGATCCATTATATCAAGTTGCTTGTATTAACTTGCTATATAAAAATCCATGTAAGAAATACTCTGGTCATCTTGAATCTTTATGTCAAGTTGCTTGTATTTTCTTACAACATTTTAAAGCTCAATGATGAAAAATAAAGCACCATGGATCGTCATTCCATCTCATTTGTATATATTGCATTTCGTTGCATTCCACCCATCCATACATTCATAATAGCTGCATATCATGCATACGTAGTCATAATAATGCATACTCTATTTTACTCATCTTCTTCCATAGGACTCGATCCTAGTCCTCCATATCTTCTATCTAACATCAAATCCCCCCTCACCCTCCCTATCTTGATCATCAACATCATCCTAATCCCTTCATCGCTTCCCATCCTCAGTCATCCAATAAGTCAAGCCAGTTACTCTGTCTACACAGATACATCGACTCACACACACCTAGACTATCAATAGATACTCTGATCACGCATCTTCGGGTCTCAACAGGTAATCGATTATGGTAATCCTAGACTACATCAGGCATTTATCATAATGACCTAGTCTCAACGGGGTTGCCATGATTCCCCACAACCATCCATCACACACACATACTATCAATTGATCAACCAATCAAACACAATCCAACGGACAATTACATCAATTGTCTATGTCTCAACGAGTATTTTGCTTCATATACCTTGACTTCATCGGGCAATTACATCAATTGTCTAAGTCACATCAGGTCACTTTGATTCACTTACTCAGACTTTATCATGTCCAAGCGACCAACTGACATCAACTGTCACGCTTTGACTTGACCGGGGCAATTAAACCGATTGCACCAGATTGTCCAACCAATTTTGATCAATTGTATAGCATCAATCCAAACCCCACACTACATCTGCTATGTATCTCTTGCATGACCTCAGGGTATTCGTTGGCTTGTTGTTTCTTCATATTCACTCCATTTTCTCCCATTCTTTCATCATTAGTTCTAATTTCTTCTATTCTACCTCCCCTCCACTTTGCATTATTTTTCGAGAGATCGCCCGATTTTTCAAAACAAAATTCGGCCCATCTCTCGAGGGGGCATACCACCCATTAAATTTACATTTTATGGGGCATTTCTTCACACCTATTTTTCTTTCTTTGAAACGATGCGATAAACTGCACCATCTCAAAGAGGGGCAAATGTAGTCACATAAATCTGTCCACTTAATTAAATGAATATTTAGTATTTATTTGATTATTTAACCATCAATTAATAATTAATTAAATTAATATTTAATTAATTCATCTTAACCCACTTGCATTTTCCTACAAATGCAAATTGCACAATTATTTTAAATAAATAATTTATTTAAATCACCTTTATCCTCCACCCACTTGTATTTTCCTACAAAAGCAAGTTGCACAACTATTTTAAATAAATTATTTATTTAAAATCCTATTTATCCTCACCCACTTGAAACCTTTAATGGTTTCCCTTAAAGTAGTCAAACTTGATGGCTTTAAAGTCTTCAAACTTGATGGCTTCCTTCTATAATCTTCTTAAGACTTTAATGGTTTTCCTTAAAGTCTTCAAGCCTTTAATGGTTTCCCTCAAAGTCTTCAAGCATTTTAAATGCTTTATCTTCATTTTTCTCATTTAAATAAATTAATATTTATTTAAATATTTATCCAAATTCAACTTACACCATTTAATTGAAATAAATGATTTTATTTTAATTGAAAATACCAAAATTTCTCCCACTTGCATTTTCCTACAAAATCCACTTGTATGCCTAAACCCCTTCTAGATTCTTCTAAACCCTTCCTAATTAGCCTAAATTCATCCCTTAAATATTGTCACATTCCTAAGCAAATTGGAGTCACTTCTCAAAGACTCCAAAGTCTTTGAAAAGCAATTAATGCTTTGTGTGTTCAACAAATTAACCCTCAAAGTCTTGGATAACCTTTGAAAGCTTCCAACCTTCAACCACTAAATGGCTCAAAGTCTTTGATAACCATTGAAGGCTTTCAACCTTCAACCACTTAATCCCCAAAGTCTCCAATAACCATTAATGGTTACCTCAAACCCTCCCACATGGTTAAAACATTTGTTTTGACTCAACCTCTACCCAACCCAAAGGTCTCATCAGGCCATTAATGCTTTGACCATGATTATCTCTTAAACATTTGCACAAAGGTTTATCCTTGGATTAACTCTTAATCCAGTGGGTAATCTTAATTTAGACTTGACCCTTGCCTTCTAGATAACCATGAGGTCTTCTCAGGCCTTTAATGCCTCCAACCTCTTCTCTCAACCCAATCCTATGTTGAAACTTGTCACCATTTTATTGGTGCCAATTGTGCACATGGACCCCCAACTTTCAATCCTAACCCTTGTTAAGATTGCTCAATCTTAACCCTTCATTTCCCTATTTCTTCTATAAATAGAACCCTTCTCCTCAAGCAAAAAGAGAAGCATTTTAGAGTATTGTTGTTATACTGGCATTATCATAGAGCTTTTTCATAGCATCACTATCTACTCTAGCATAGTATTTAGCTTTTCATTTCATATTTGAAGCTTAGTATTAAATCTCAATCCTCCATAAGCATCCATAGTGCAAAAAGCTGCTGAGAGCTACACTCATTTGGGACTTGGAGAGGAGAGGAACAAGGGAGGAGCAACTATGAGCATCTTTATTAGCTATTTCATTTTATGTTTATATGCTTTCTATTTCATGCTTAATATCTCTCTTGATATGCTTGTTTAGGATAATCTTTTGTTGCTAACACTAACGTTTGTTTCTTGTGCTCTTGTGTGTGTTGCCATCAAACAGATTTTCTAATCCTTTTTGCAGAGCATCAGATATAATAGCATTCATACCACAACACAATGATTTACGTGGGGAAAACCCTTTCGGGAGAAAAACCCCACCCTCCAAAAGCAGCTCAATATTTTATTCAGCAATCAAAAACAGATTACAACATACTTGTAGAGCAAGCTCTTCATAGGAGTATCACTAATCAGAGATTCAGAGGCAACTCAATAGCCATAGGACTCTTACACACAACCTCTATCTCACACACCTCATAAATAGGAGATACAATACAAGAAACCGTCAAACGGTATTACAAAACCATGGGCTAAAACCACCCAATAAGGTGTAGCCGACCTTATCTCCCTTCTAGATGCCCTATGACATGTTAAAGCACACATCAACATGTGTCGCTCCCTTTTACAACTCATTTATGTATCTGATACAAATTATTTTTCCTATTTCAGGAGTACAAACTTCTGGAGGCCATAACTTGAGAACCGGGTGTCCGATTGATGAACCGTTTGAAGCGTCGGAAAGCTCACGAAGTGCTCTATCACCTCGTAACCTGCTTCACTAGTTACGACCACTTTTTAGGGCATTTCGGAGCCTCTAAAGTCTCCAAAATTAAGTTTAAATATTTTATTGCACCCCTCCAAGACGAAAACTTTAATATCTTCAAAACTAGCTGTGACCTTGCGACGCAACTTTACCAGAATGCTTATCTAGCCAACCAGAAGCTTCAAGGAGAGTTTCGCACCATTTCGTGCTCAAATGAAAACTTACTATAAATATTAACCTCGCATAAATGTAAGGTTGAGACACCATTTTTCCCAACAATTATGTTGACTTGACACAACATATCTTCTCCTTAGAATGGTATTCCTTCATGTATACCATTCTCAGGGAGGGGTATCATATTTGCATAATTTGCATTTGGCATTTGTATCTCTCTTAGCATTCTTGTTTGCCTTGGTGGGGACCAAACCACTTGATCTATTTATCTTGACGCCTTTTGTGGAGGTCACTAGACTACTTATCAAATCAATTTACCATCACCAAACCGCATGGCTATCTAGCATTTTTCTATCCATGTCAATGAAATCATGCCCTATCATATGTCTATCTAGCATAAGACAACTTACTATACATACTGACAAAATCTTGCACTTATTGTTGTCCTACCGTATGGCTATCTAACATAACACGCTTTGCTACCCATACCGACATCATCTATTTTTTTTCAACACCTACTATATTGTATCTTTTGTAATAGGGGTTTTCCTCCATTAAGTGGGGTTTGTTTCTATTATGCTATCTTATCTATTTGATGTTCGATTTTTCTTTTGTCTAACACGTTACTTTACAGCTAATGTGTTTACAATGGAATAGCTTAGCAAAATCTAACTCAATCTCAAAATTATCTCACTAGGGAAACATCATTTGATCAATGAATTTTTCTTCCCCTTCGCGAATTTTGATAACATCTCTCTACTTTAGCTTCACATTTCTCAACAAATACATGCTCGCTAAAATGAGAGCAAAATGTAATGTTGTAAATTGCATCCCGTGCAATTCCACATCACATAAGCACCTTTGATTTAAGTTGATTGAACTCATTTGTCACCTATTTGTCCTTTTGTCCACATGGATTGCCTTGTTAGCTTAGAATTTGGCTTCTTATCAAACATGCTAACTATTTGACCAATAGACTCTAACGTGTTGTGGAGACATTCACGCACTACACTAGTGTCCCACAAATATGTTAGTTCATAGGTGTCCATTTGAGTGTTACACTTGCACCTAGAAGAGTTTGTAACACCTTTATTAACAGCCACCAATATTGGGATTGAAGGCTATATCTTATGCATTTGGGGATTTTACAAGGACTTCTTGATAATTTGGCAAATTTCTAAAGCTTTCGGCATATCTTCGATATCTCTCACAAGTTCTTCCAGTGCTAGTTATCCACCATTGTTACAACTTCAAGAGGTTTCAGTGTGCTTGACTTCACTCCTTCAAGTTCCAACTTCTTGTTTGTTGAAGGGAATTTATATCCACTTTCTCATTCACATTACATAGCATTGTATTCTTTGTTTTCAATTTAGTATACTTATTATCTTGTCTATCTATCTATCTCCTATCTTTATCATTTATCTTTCCATCATTGTTACTATCTGGGTTGTCTATGGAGGTGGAAACACCAAAAAGGTGTCTGACTAAGGCAGACCTCTAAACATAACCCCCAACATTTTCTCTTTGCTTGTGTGCAAGTTTGTGATCGAGGGAGAGAACTCACCTTGGTGGAGGCTTCAATCGTTGACCAATTGTAAGTTTCCTCTACTCTCTCTGGTTTTCCTTTAGTTGTTTGTGTTTTGTACTTTTTTATTTTACTTGTCATAATATTGTTTTTTTATTATACTATCATTTTTGTGTCCACTATACGGTCTCTGCACCTTTTCTATACAGGATGTTAGCACGTTATGCTAGTGTCCCAGTTCTGCATGTTTGTTCCAAAGATGGAGGCTTAGAAAAGTGTTTGTATTTCATTTGCTTAGTTCTATAGTTTGTATCCCCTGGCTCACCTTTAGTGCCAGTTTAAGTGAGGTAGAGCAAAGGTCATTTTGTTCCTCAAAGTTCATCACTTCGAGGGTAACAAATCCCATCCTCTATATTTCTCTAGTTCATCTTCATATCATAACACATCCCCTACATTCAATTCATATCCACCTTCAAGCATCCATTAATTAAGCATCAAGGTGATATTTCACCCCACCATATTCTTCAAGCATTCTTTAATATCTAGACCCCATGGAGCGCCATCAATCATCATGTAAGAATATGTTTATGATTAGGTAATTTGTGTCTTGTCATGTTATGTCATTTTATTGCATCAGCATTTGAGATCACATTCAAAGAGAATTGCATCATCAACCTTTAATCATCTATAGTTGATCTGAGGTATATTATTTAGTATTTTACTTCAATATTTCAATTAAATTTTAAGGGGTAATTCCAAACTCAAGGTTTGACCTAGGAAAACTCATATTCCCAACATCTTTCTCTCTTTTGTAGGTGTAGGTTATAGGTTAAAAAGTTGTAATTACATAATTAGGCAAACTAGACAAAGATGATCATATCCAACTTTTGTAGGTGTGAAAAGTGGACAAGGTCTATTATGCCATGCATACCTCCCCCATTAGTTTCCTTGTCTAGAAAATATGAGTCCCCTTTCTTTATGTTTTGTAGTTTTTTTTTTCTTAGTTTTGCCTTAACACCTCAAAACCCTAGAGTCCCGAGGTAGGCTTTTATTTCCTATTTTGGTTCCTACCTCAGAACCCTAGAGTTCTGAGGTAGGCTTTTGTTTCTCATATTGATTACGACCTTGGAATCTTGAAACCCCAGAGTCCTGAATTCATACCTTGTCTTGTTTATCATTGAAGCCTCAAAATCTCGGAGTCCCAAAAGTCTGAGTTCTTCATGTTTTGTCGTTACTCACTTCAGAACCACAAAGTCCCAAAGTTGTGTTGTGTGACTTCGGAACCCTGGAACAGTAGAGTCCCAAAGTTGTGTTGTGTTCTTTAACTTTGAAACCCCGGACTCCCAAAGTTGTTTTTTTTGTTTGTTGTGAACTTCAAAACCTCAGGACCCCGGAGTTCCAAGCTATGTTGTTGGTTTTCTTGTTGTCATCTCAGAAACTCAAAACCCTAGACTCTCAAGGTCGTGTTTAAGGAGACTATATGGATGAAGTATCAGGGGAGTATAAATAGGAGAAATGAACTTTTTTTAAGCTCATTTGTGCATTCAAGTTTTCTAGTCTCCCAGTTGTGATCTCCCAATTTTTCTACTTTGTGTTGTTGAATTCTTCGTGGGTTTTCTTCCACTAGGTTGGTGGATTTTCTCCCTTCTTGTGTTTTTGTGTTTAGAATTTCTAGTTTTTGGGCTTAGATTTTCCTTTTTTGTTTTTTTTTTCATTTTGCGTGTTTTGATCTTCCCACGTGCCATAGGTTTTCAAAATCCCAAAACCCCAAAGTTCTGGGCTCGGTAGTCCTCTTCATCTCAGAACCTCAGAACCCCAGAGTCTTGAGGTTGATCTTTTTGGGTCATTCTTTTACCCCGAAATCCCAAAGTCCTCAGGTTGATCTTTTTGGGTCATTCTTTTACTCTGGAACTTTGGATCCTCGGATTTCCAGACCACCTTTTGACCTATGAATGAACTACTCCCAACCTCGAAACCCCAAAACCCCAGAGTTCCAAAGTTATTTCCTTTTAGTCAATTTTTTAACCTTGGAACCCTAGAGCCCCAGAGTTCTAAAAAATCTTTTTTTTGGCACTCAATAAACTACCCTGGGACCTCGAAACCCTGAAGTCCCGAATCGGCTTGTCAACCCCAGAACCTTAGAGTTCTTGCCTTTATTGTTCTTAACTTGTCTACCCAAGAACCCCAGAGTTTTGAGCCCTATTCTTTTAGCCTATACTGACCTCAAAACCTTGGACCCCCAGAGTTCTAAATTCAGTTGTTATAGAAGGAGTTACCCACCTCGAAACCCCAAAACTCTGAAGTCACAAAGTGGGTGATATTATTGATATATTTTATGTGATAGGCTAATTTGTGGTTCTTTCTTGCAAATCAGAGCAATTAGATGGACCCAACCTCCAGTAAGAGAGGCAAGGAACTCAAAAAACTCTCTGTAACCATGAAGTACCACTACCAAGGGCAGGTTTACATTTCAAAATTGGATGATCAAATTAGATGGGTAAATGACACAGAAGTGGGACATGTGGAGTTGGAGGATATTAGAACTCAATTGGATAAACCAGGGCTAGAGGATCCTTATAGAAGAATCAAGAGGTCAGGGTCGGTAGAAGCAATTGTTTTCCCCCAATCTATTCAAGCCCTGGAGTTCATAATGACCATAGCACAGTTTTACAATGCAGACACAAGAAAATGCACCAATGCCCAAGGAAGGATAGTGATTGATCTATCTATTGATATGTTGGGATTTGTGTTTGGTATCCCTACAAGGGATGAAGTGCTCCTGACCACAGAGGAAGGATCCACCAAAGTATGGGATAGGGATATTGCTTCGAGAAAAAGGCATATGAATGATAATTAGTTAGAGGAAGAGAGGGAGAGAGGGATAAAGGCCATAGATATCCTGAGGGCTTATTTCAGGGAGCCTCAATGGGATCTAATTATGTTGAGAAAGGCCTTTGGCAAACCTGATTATCGACACTTCCATCTTTGAATGTTTCATTTCATGACTACTATTCTAATAGGGAAAAAAAAATTTGATTGGGCTCAAATCCTATCAGATAATATACATAAGAGTTGATTAATGTACACAGAACCAAGAAATTATTTTTTACCTCATATGTTATCTGGGTAGCTACCCAAGCAGGTAAATTTCTAGGGCTACAAAGAGAGGGCCAGCTTGCTGATGAGGAAGGATAGAAGAAGGTGTGGGAGTATTACACTTAGCTCCCTCTAGGCAATGCAAAGACTCATTTCAAAAGAATAAATGATGCCTTATTTTTCCCTGTTATAATCAAACTCACAGGTGATATAGGCTACAGAATAAGCTCAGAAGAAATGGCCATAATCAGAGAATGGGCATGTTGGTTCATTCAAAACCAACATTCCACATATATATCAGGGTCAGTGGATTCACAGGGAACCCTATGTTGTTACCCAGATACAGCAACAACTGAATAATACTCTTGGAATATGTCAGGGAGATGTTGGGGTTATAATCACTATTCTCTTCAAAACACAATGCAATTGTGGATTTTTCAATTTATATTGGTTACTTTTCCTATTCCAAGATTCAGGTGGCCAAGATGGCAGAGCAGGACCTTCAAGATTTTAATTTAAAAGAATTCAATTATGCTCGAGAGTACTATGACCCATGCAGAAAACTGAAGAAAATAATGTCAAAGGCATATGAGGGGCATAGGTCAAGGTTGGAGGATTTTTGGGATAACCTCCAAGATAGTTTTGAAGTTAGAGAGAAAAATTATTCTAGACTCTCAGTGCCACAGATAAGAAATTTTGGAGTAGAAACTAATCTCTCTAAAGAATTGAGGGATGATGGTGAATTACTAGACCCAACATATAAAGAGCAGGAAATTGATAAGAAACCTCTCTCTCCAACAAGATGGTCAGGACAAGAGGAGGTAGACATAGATTTTGTAACCCAAAATATTATAGAAAGGACTAGACAGTGGATGAGTTTGAAGGTTAGACCAAGCACCTCAAAAGGGAAGCAAAAGGAATCAACCTTCGGTGTTCCTCAGTCAAGGGCTCATAAAGAGTATGTCCACAAGATAAGGTCTAGCCCTAGAAAGAATACGTGCATGGACCCAAAAGAGGCTACCAACTTGAAGAAACTACTGAGGAACTCCTGAAGTAAGTCAAGGAGCAAATGAGGAACGTTGAACTTTTGAAGGCTATCGATTTCAGAGTAAGAGAAGGGTTAGGAGTTTTACCATTGGTAGAGGTACATCCTGTTAGGACAGCAATTGGGAAAATTCTAGGAGAGGGCACTCATGAGGAAGATGAACAAGGGAAAGATGATGAAAGTACACAACCTCCTCCTAATACGACAAGTGTATCTACTCTGCCCCCACCAAATGCAACCACATAGGCTCCAATTTTGACGTCAACCACTACAACGCCTCTGCCAACCCCAACTCAGATTTTTGCTATGACATCAACAACATTGCATCCTGTAAAGAAAACATTTACTCCCACTGTCAAAAAGGTCAAAATTCATAACATTGAGTCAAATTCTAATGAGGAGGATGAGAAACTTGTGGTATAGTTATTGTAGAGAAACACTGAAAAGAAGTTTACTAGGCACAAGAAATAGGCACCGATTGACCCCATGGACATTGATGAACAGGGTTTACTAGCTAAGTAGCCACTTGGGGGAGAAAAGGAACAAAACAAGCCTAAGGATTCACAGGATGAGAGATTGGTGGTAACTCCAAAAGACCAAGAAGATTTACTAAAATAAATAGCTGATGGAGGAAGGATGGAGGAAATAGATAAAGGTGATAGGGAGTTTGAAGAAGAGGTGAGTGGTAGGTTAGGAGAGGTACATAAGCAATAGAAATTAAATATTGATGCTATTCTCTGAACCACCCAAATTCAATCGGGTACATCAACCCGAGATGTTCAAATCTAGGAGCAAGAAGAGGAGAAAGATGAAGCAAAAGAGAAGTCAAAGGTACACATGGTGACTATTGGCATTGTGCCACATGAAGGTGAAAAGGATAAGGATGTGCCACAATGGATAAAATTCACCTTCGAGAAGAAGAAGAAAGTAGTGTTGTTGGCATTTTGGCATTAAGTTGTCATTGATGTCAACCGGTAAGAACGAAGGAGTGACCGGTATGATGGCAATTCACATAAGAGTGAGCAGACAGAATGAAGACTTACTGGTAAGGCATAAACTAGGTTGAAGACAGTGTACATTTTAACATGTTGAGTAGTAGTCGGTAGAGAAACACATCGGTCTAAAGGTTGACTACCTATTTTTATTGAAGAGGTAAAATGATAAAGTTAGATGTGCTACCAGTGAAGTGCGCACTGCTGGTTAGCAGAAGAAGAATGTCTCACCGGTAAAGGGATGTACCGCTATGAGTTTGTTTAATGATCAAGTATGAACTAACTATGTGTTGGTGAGCTAAGTGATTAACCATTGTGATGCCATGTGGAGCTGAGGTGGAAAACATGCAAAGGTCGGTGAAGCCTCCATTGACGTGGTTGTTGAAACAACTAGTCGACATTAATGAAATAGCCACAAATCATGGGATTGTAACTAACTGATGCGGCTTGAGGAAGAAAGGATAATAGAGGAAGATTAGGGAGCAACTGGTGCTTGGATAAATGCAAAGGAAATCTGATTGCAAGAAGACCTCGAAAAGGAAATTGCTAAGTGTTTTATGAGTCGGCAGATTTTAAAGTAGGAAATCTTGTACGTGATTTCTATATTTAGAAAGTATGCATTGGGTAATGGAAATGTGTATAGATGCATCCCTGGAGTACAAGTGATCAACCCAAGATAGACTAGATCAGATCTCATGAAGATTGTGTCAAAAAAAGGAAACCCTAACTGCTTTGAATTTGAATTGTTCCTTGGCGGGAAACCATGGTGATAAATTTATGAGCTCGAGACAGAGCAAGTTGATGCTATAGAGAAGGAGAAGAGAGAAGAGAGATTAAGAGAAGAATTGTGGACCTAAAACTTATTCTAAGAAAGTTGCAGAGTAAGTGAGCAAACAAGCCTGTGAGAGGATTTAACCGACAATGATTGAGTACTGGTATAACTGTGGTTTCATAGTTAAGCAAAATTGGCAAGGTGTAGTAGAGGAAGGCAGCATCCAGGTGTGACACAGTGTGTGGTGGGACTATGAGAAAGAAAGAGTGACAATAGAGGCCAAGAATTAGAGAAAGCAATCTCACAACTAGTAGTGTGAGATTCAGTGGAGGAGAAAAGACTGTCAACCAGCAGCAACATATTTGATCAAGAGTTGCAAAATTCATTTGCAACAATAAGCCTTAACTCTATCTAAATTGTATTTCAATATACATCACCAAGTTGGAGCTTGGTGTAGGGGTTGGTGCCCTAAAGCAGAAGGGGTTGGTGTTCCTTGGGTTGGTGTTGCTTGGGTTGGTGCCCTAAATCTTTGTAATCCAATGGTTTACCAGTGAGGATAGATTGGAGTAGTAGTCTCCAGTAGCTTTTCTCACTGAGGTTTTTCCTATATTGGGTTTTCCTCGTACATCTGGTGTTGTGAGTTGCATTTGTATGATTAATCTCTTTGGTTTTCCTTCATGCTTTACCAATTTGATTGTTTAGTGCTTAAATTGTTAACAGGTATTCTAAAGCTGCTTTGAAAGGTTAAAAAGTTTAGGAACCAATGATTCACCCCCCTCTCAGTGGTACTCTATTTTCAACAAGTGCTACCAAAGGTTACACTACAACATGCCATCACTGAAGAATCGTGAAAAACAAAGGAAGATAGTGCATCATTTCTCAAGGACAGGTTCTGGTGAAGTGATTGTTGATGTAGTAGTTCCAACACAAGATAAAGGTCAAGACTCCCCAAAATACCAGGTGTCACGGGTCAAATTGGGTAAATAGACCAAGTGGGGAGAGCTAGATATATTGAAACTTTCTACTAGTGTCATCAAGGACCGAATACAAAAGGGGCACATCTCCCATTAAGAGGTCAAGGCACGGCTGGAATAATATAAGCAGCTATTGGTAGAGATGGGTAAGCCCCTAGATACATGTATATATGACAACCTACCTTCATTCTCATCACTCCTAAAAGGAGATATAAAAGCATTGGTTGAAG
Source organism: Cryptomeria japonica (assembly GCF_030272615.1). Classification (NCBI taxonomy): domain Eukaryota; kingdom Viridiplantae; phylum Streptophyta; class Pinopsida; order Cupressales; family Cupressaceae; genus Cryptomeria; species Cryptomeria japonica. Next base: position 813,754,652 of record NC_081414.1, on the reverse strand, counting down.
TAAGACAGGTGGCAGCTATAGCAAAGGCATGGTCATAAAAAAATGCCTCTAAAATTAGATTATTTTTGCAAAACACCATGAGAAAATATGAAAAGGCCATGCAGGTTGGAGGAGCGTTAGCTTCCTATTCTTAGTAGTGGGAGCAGAAGCTCAACATTTTTGGCAATCAGTTTCAAGTTGTGAATAAAGTTTTGGATCTTGGGGAAGAGGTTATAATGATAGAAGGCCTTTTAGGTGGAGATAGTTGTAAAAATTTGCAATCCTACATATACATTTTGGAGTTGAAGATTGAAATGCGTCAATAGTATGGGAAGGATATCACAGGTATTTGGTATCTCCTTCTTGGTATAATAAAGAAGTATGAGAAGTTTGTAGAGAAGTTCTTAGGAGTTTTTGGGCTTCGTATAACTAGTGTTGGATATATAGAGGAAGACAATAAACTCTGTCAATGGGATGCATATGAGGCACATTATTTTGTAGCTCCTACTTAGTTTAAAATTGAGTTAATGGACAAGTATACATATTTAATAAGTCAGTGTCAACAAGCTATAGAAATAATTGAAAAATTGGAAGATAGGAATAAGAATGTAAAGGATATTTTGAAGAAGTAAAAGTTTGGAATCAAGCATGTTGCAAATCTTCCTATGGAAGTGGTTTCATGCATCGTTAGATATTATAAGAGCTATAAAAAGTAAAGAATAAAAAGCTAGTTACTAATGATAGCATCATATTGTTTAGAATTTTGCATGACACCAGAGTTGGGACTTCGACCGTTGCTTCGACATGTACATGGATTATGGAATAGGTTTTGCATAATTACAAAATGTTGGCTCATACAACACCATTTTCATAGTTCTCTCCCAGTCCTAGTTTTGTAATAGTTAACTGGAGTCTAAGGCAGAGACTTGTGTATCAACTATGACTCCTTTCTTTTTAGTTCTTAATTTAGATAGATTTATTTCCTAAAAAGTAGGACAAGAAACTCTATAAATTGGAGAATTTGATTCATTTGTAAGGGTCCATGAATTGATTATTTGAGGCCCACTTAAAGATTTTAGATTATTTTATGCAGATTATTATGAATTAGAATATTTTTGTGATACATTCTTTGAAGTTAATATAAGAAGCAGCTTATAGATTGCCTAATCTATGCCTATGTGCTATTAATTTGTTCTTTGCAGTCTGGTAATGTCGATTGTTTGAAATCAGCAACTTGTTCTGGTCTTATGTTTATTGCTTTATGAATCATACTGTGCACGTAAGTGGTGTATGATAATTACTAGGATAGACGATATTGTGGTGATATTCTTGCCATGAATTTGTGAGGTTTCTAACTTTGTAGGTTTGTTGGAGGTCCGTTATTGACTGTTGGTTTAAATAATATTGATAATTTTTGGATTGCAGAGTACTAATTAAGTAGTTCATTAAGTTGTGCTTGCATTAGTTTCATTTTTATTTTCTTGTTTCCTTGATCTAGCCTTTGTAGTTTATTTCAAAAGAGTTTTAAATCATGGTGACAAAAAAAAAGTGAACTTATCGAAAGCTATTGGGATCCATTTAATCAACAGGCCCCTTAACAGGTACAGCTGCATCAACCATTGAGTTGCCTATCACCATTGAGACCCGACTATAGAGACCTTGCAATAGTCAGTTTCTCAAAACTTATTTCTTTTTAGGAGAGATGGTGAGTGATCACATAAACTATCTGATTGTTGGTGAGTGTGTCAAAACATCCATCAACAGGTCATCCAACACATCTATGTTTGACAAATTTTTGAAAAAACTTAGATTATAAAAAACATTTTGGTTCCAAAAAAGCTACTTTTGTCTGCATCTAAGATTCTGAGGACAAGGCTGCCCAAAGCATCCTTCTCCAACATTTTCAAGCCCAGATTCCAGTCACAAGTTTTACTCATCTTCCTCATTACAAATCTATGCTTGCAAATACATATTAAATCTTAAACTATCACTTCATTTTAACTTACATCAGTTTTCCATCTTTAGCCCTAGATCTAACATTAAATTTACATGCTTGCAGTATCCATTTTAACTCAAGAAAAGAGAGGTGTAATCTAATTATCATTTAGACCTTTTCAAACATTTGGGATTGAATCTATTCATCTCATCTCTCCTTAATGTAATATCACTTGAAAATAGGTCAATTCATTTTTTACATAGCTAATCTAGTGAATCTATTTCCACCCCATTAAATTTTTCTTTGTCAGGTTCACCAGAATGTAATAGAGGGAAATGGGGTTCATGAGTTTATGCATGAAAACTAGGAACAAGATCTATTTCAGAAGAATTGTATTAGAATGAGAATGAACTCAATAGATACAACCACAATTCTATTAGAAAGAGGGATAAATATAGATTTGATTCTACTATTTTTTATTGAGTTGAAAATGAGCAATAGAAAGAACAAGAATTAAATGTGAGTATTAGGGCTAGAAGGTGCAAAACTAACAATGAACAACATAAACAATTAAATTCAGAACTAATAATCACATAACCAAATCACATCTAGAAATAGGATATAAAGGGGAACATGTGCCTAAAATCTAAACCGAAATCTAATGGACAAGGTCACCCAGAACACCCTTGTCTTTTGATCAATTCTTGCACATTGATCTGGATATGGGTCTCTAAGACATTGCACCCTATCAAATTTTAGCCTAAATCTGATCTCGAAGGACAATGGTGCCCATAATTCCCTTGTCCTAATGTTTCTAAATAATCTTCTAAGATATGATGTGTCTCTAAATTTTGAGTTATCTCTTATCTTCTTTCTCTCCTAGGTACCTATAGCTAAACCTGAATCTACACACAAGAGGAGATGTTGGGCTAATAGGAGTTGCCTAGGTCAAACTCTAGGTTTGGAATTAACCATATAATTGAATTGAAATTTAAATGGATTGTAATTATTTAATTGAAATGATTTATTAAATTGATTATACCTTCAATAGGTGATGTAATGCTCTTAAGATAAGTCCTCCATGTGTTGATGTAATAACATGGTAAATCACATAAAATCTATCATGAAATCATAATTGAAACATAATAGAATATGCCTTGATGTATCTTATTGCTCCTTAGACTCGTATCTACTCTTGAAGTGTTGCTCTTGAATTAAAATGATAATAATGATATGATAATGGGAGATGATGAAATGAATCAAGAGTGATGCCTTCTATTGGGAGTATTTAGATGGGATAAAAGGATACATTGAAATTTGAAATGGCATAGGATCCATATAAGCATGAGATGAAATAAGATAAAGGGCACACTTAAATAAGAACCCAATTAATAAAGTGTTTACATATTAAAGTGATATAGGACTCATAATATTAATTTAAATATTTATTGAAATCGATAAAGGTCATACAATGCATAGAGGAATGGCAGATACTAAAATGAGTGCTAGAAGAGTGTGAAATTGGACACCTTAATTAAAGGTGTACAATTTACAATCCTACACTTAGCCCCCACTTTAGCGGACTATGATCTTATGGTCATACTCATAGTAAAGTAGAATTTTAGAGAAAGAACACCTAAGAGAAAAACAAGCTAGGGATAGGATAACACTAAGGGATGATCAAGCCCCCAAGCATAGGATCATATCAATCCATGCAAGTAACCTTCAAATATATACAAAGCAAACAATATTAGTACTAAAAAAAAGGTTCCAAGTCAACTAGTTGAAGAGACCTCAATAATCAAAATGTCTCAACCACTAATATCATTCTCAGCATGTCATTGCATGAGTGCAAGTGAACTTATATAAATAACATGGACATACACCAAGTAAGGGTACAAGAAAACATTCCAATGATAGATAAGTGTGTTATGTTGCAGGTTCATTTGGAAGGGAGAAATAAGGAACATGGATTCCACTAGATAGGAAGTTGTGTTATGTTCGATGATCCATGAAAGAGCACAAATTTTCATAGGACAAGAAGTTGTGTTATGTTGTGTAATCCATGTGGAAAGAGAAAGGAAGATTTTAAATAGTCTAGCAAGCTATGTTATGCTAGTTCCACTCATCCTACAAAAGGAGTTTCAAGCAGAATTCACCATCAATTTACTTCTTTGTAGTATCATTTCAACTCAAGAAATGAGAGACAGAATCCAATTAGTATTCAGCCCTTTAACATAATTGAGGTTGAATCTATTGATTACATTCCTCCTTCAATGTAATATTTTTTTTTGAAATAGGCATAGTTCCTAGTTTGCATGCATAAACTTGTGAACACTTGTTTCCCTCCATTACATTTTGGTAAACCTAGCATAGTGCTTGCATCAATTCTGATTTTTCATCTCAGATTTGATTTTTTATGCATTTAAATAATTCACATGTGCAATAATTTCTAAAATACATCATTTATGCTCTAAAATTACATAAATTTAGAGGTCTAACTCACAAAAACCCTAAAAAAAATTATAAAATTGGTTTGTGGCTTGCATAATTTCTTATTTGTATGCTTAGATTTGATTGTTATGCCATATTATTTGTAGATTTAGAAATATTTATTTTTTAAGTCTTTAGTGCACATTACTTAATTAATTAATTAATTAATCATTCATTCTATTACGAAATTGCATTGTTTAATTGTATATTTTTCTTGCATTTTCAATTACATAAGAAGCATTGTGAGTACAAATTTATTATATTAGCTTTGTCCTCTTTGTGTATGAGTTTCACTACCTTCTCTCCCACATCCAATATCACAATGAGAGGAAATTATAGACTTATGGCTTCCCAAATTTTAAACACTAAGGGGTGTGAGTGTAGGTTTAATAAGTTATTCCATGGTAACTTGGGTGAATCCTCTATCCCTACACAAAACATAATTAACATTATGGAGAACCATTCCCCTCACACTTCTCATGATGAGGATGACTCATTAACTCAAGTACCTATTGACCAATTGGGGAAGCTTGACCATGAGTTGGATAAGCTTCAACAATGGATGGGTCAAGAACACTTCAATAATGAGGTAATCCCCTTAATTGAAGGTTTGAGGAGAATGATTCAAAGTGATGAAATTAGTGTGGAAGTGTTGCGTGGATTGCTCATATTTTTTACTCTGATGTTATGCCAATAAAAAGTAGTGTCTAAGCTCTTGGTCTTTCCAATATTATAACCCAAGTTGAACATTTCATGCCTATGCCTATGTCCTTACCTAATGCTCCTACATATATAGTTTCCATCATGGCTACCTCTACATAAAATTTAAATCTTACACAAGTTACTAATGGGGGAAATTCTATCAATAAATATTGCTGCATACCTCCTCTCACTAGCCTTCCATTTGCATCACAACCATCACCTATACCCACCTACCATAATGTTCCACCTTCCTATTATGAAGCTTCACTTATTTATCCTTACGTTACTCCTCCATCGCAATCCAATGTGTCCAATTACAACTCATCGACCGAATACATTATTAACAATCTAACTCAAAGTGGAACATCCTTATTGATGAATACTAAGAGGGGGGGTGAATTAGTATGCCTAAAAACTTAACCAAACTCTTAAACAATTTTCCAATAGACCAGTGTAGTAGCTTAAACAATAAACTAGTTAAAACATAGATAAGCTAAATAGCAAATAAAGCATTCACCCATAAAGCACAATCACCATAACACAAGATATTTTAACATGGAAACCCAAATGGGAAAAACCATGGTGAGTAAAACTCACAAGTCAACTATATGCAGAATAGTAACCAGACCAGTTAAGGTCAGACCGGTCAAGGTCTTACAATGTTCTTCACCATAACAGATCCTATTAGGAATCCAAATCTCTGTTAGGAGATAAGTCCTATTAAAGACTACCCTGTTAAAGGATTTCAGATCCACAACTGTGAACCACCTTGTTAGAGGATTTACAATAGGCTTGGTTGGGCCTACCTAGTTAAGGGTTTCAGACTTGTCAAAGATATTAGTAATCAACAAGTGAATGATCTATATAGTAGCACAAAATGCTTGATTAGATCCCTGATAACTCCTTGTTAATGCATTCAAGCATTACTTCAGTCTTCTATGCTTTGCACTCTCAATCTCAGTCATGAGATACCTTTCCTCTCAAAAAGACTCGCACATATCAACTTTTGTTCTCCTCTTAAAACCCTAGACATGATGTCCTTAAATAGGAACTTGATTTCATGTCGGTCCAATAGGATTAGATTACAATTTCCTAGGTACAGTGCATCTAGACACATTTAGTAACACGGCACAAAAACACAGCTAAAGTGTCAGTGGATGATAACTCATCACACATTACATTTATATTGGTTAATTACATATACCAATCACCGATTAATAGGTGAAGACTGGAAAACTTGATCATAGTTGATCTGATCAAAAGATTAACTTTTGCTCTGGGTCTTCGTTCCGCTTGAGGTCTTCATACCACTTGACCGATAAGATTCTCCTTTAAAACATCGATAGTCTTCAATCAAATAAAGACTATTCATACAATACCAGTTAGAACAGTTACCAGTTGAGAATAATACATTCATCAAATAAGTGTGTGTCCATCAATGACAATCACAACTAAACATCATCAAAATACCAACACTTACAACAATAGTTGGCTTCCTTAACCCAATCCAAATTCAATGTTCTGATGTATGGCGCAGCTAGTCCACATGTTGGTGACATTGTCTGTGTTATTACTCCTCAATACATGGATGTTCCCCATTTGAGTTATAGAATGGAAAATGTGAGCCCCAAACTCATGTGAAAGTATTTCAAACATTGTGTAATGACTTCTTTCATGATCATAGACTTATGCATAAACTATTCACTCATACCTTTAGAGATAAGGCTTTGAGATGGTATTGTTCCTTTCCTCCTCAATCAATTGATTCTTTTCAACAATTGGCTAATGTATTTGTGCAACATTTTCAAAAAACATTGGTCCTCAAATTACTTTAAATAACTTAATGCATTGTAAGCAAGGAGTTAAAGAGAAAGTGACTGATTTCAATGGTAGATATAAAAAATATCATGCACAAATTGCTTATCTTGTGTCTGATGACGATGTTCAAAGAATTTTTAGTAATAATTTACAAAAATATAGTAGAGTTAAGCTTCTATTTTTTATTTTAAATATTTCATGCATTTAGGTATAATACTTCATAATTATCAACTTCAAGTGAGTCAATTTGAATCATCCTCATAAATGGCTTCAATTGATAAGAATGAGAGTACTTAGTATCAATTATTTCAAAATTTTCAAAAACAAACCAAAAACTTCATCAAGATTAACAACAATTCTTCCAAATAAAATAATACACAAGTGGCAACCACAACTTCAAGTGTGGCCTTTTTATCATCGATCTTTACACATCATAATTTTAATCCTCTTTCTAAATAATTTCATAGTATAATGCTTAGATTAATTAATACTAATGTGATGAAGCTTCCTCCCATCAAACCCATAGATACCTCTAAGCCTTCGCCACCTTTCTTCAATCTTAAAGACTTTTTCCATTACCATCACTGACCTAGCCATGATATTGAGAAGTGTTATAGATTTAAAAATGTGATCCAAGACCATATTGATTCCAATACCATAATTATAGAGGGTGTGAATGATAAAGTAAATAAATTCATGGCACCTCCTAATAAAAACTTGCAAATATTTAACAATCCTTTACCTTCTCATTCTACCAATGTCATTGAGCCTAAACCTTCAGTAAATATAGCTCATGATGATATGTGTAGAGGCAAAAAATGTTGTGAACCTTATTGAATAATCCAAGCCTAAAACTACACCTCACAGTACTCAAAATAGACTATTGATGCACTTGATGGACCATTATACATTATTGCAAAAATTAAAAGAAAGCTCTCACAAGGAGTGCTCATTGATCCAATATGTATGGTGAATGTTATTGTTAATGAACATCTTTATACTCAACAATTTTATGAAGATACTTATGACAAATATACATTTGTGATTAAGGAACATGATGGCTTTATTTGTCCCACTATAGGTTTTATCACTCTTCCTATTGAGGTTGTTACTAAGTGCTTAGATGTTACCATTTCTATATCCCTAACTAAGTTCTTAGATGTTACCATTTCTATATCCCTAACTCTGACCAATTTCATGTGAAATTGGGGCATCCTTGGCTCAATCGCATGAAATATATCCCTTCTACCATCCATAAATGTTTGAAGTTCCCTCATGATGGGTGTATTATCATGATCAAACATAGTATTTACAAGCCCTTGGCGAGCCATGGAAACTTCAACTTAGATTTGTTTTCACCTAAGAAACCCTAACCTTTACAATTGCATAGACATATCCTATTCTTATCTTATAAAAACTTTAAACATGAGAGGATATCGGCCCTAAGCAAACCTAAGGTTCATTCACCCATGGATATTCCTCCTCCTTATTATGGACTTGGACTTCTTCCTACTCATATTCCTCCCATATATGTTGCAATCCCACCTCCTACATTCTATAAAGTAAAGTGTCCAACATCTTGAATCTCTTGACCTAATGAGTTTCCTTCCATTCCTCCCCCTACAAGGTAACAAAATAATCTTATGTTGATTGATCCCCAACTTTCACAAGTTTTAAGTGAAACAAAGAGAAATCATAGTGCGAGAGAATGTCAACGAAGACATCATGCCAAGGCTCATGATGTCTTGATGTCATTTTTCCAACCATTTCCTCCCCTAAGACATCAAATGTTGACTTGATGTCATTTGTCCAATGTTTGCCTATCCCTAGGGAGGAAGTTCATCTTAATCAACCAAATCAAATGTTAAAATTATCGAAACAAAATGATGATTCATTTCATGTGTGCATTAAATATGATGTTGATGCTAATAATGTTGTTGATGCTAAAAATATAAATACTAATGATTCTTAAGATATGTATGCAATTACAAATATTAATCATGATCTATCTTTGAGATTTTTAAAAAGTATTAATCCTAGCTCCTAGTGTATTTGTGACTCATCATTAGAGTGTGGTCCTTATTTGGAACTTGTTATAGCTTCATATATCATTTTTGTTGTGGATCCTCTTCTATCTTTTCCATCATCCCTAAATGATGTTAAGCAAGATTGGGAAGCAGATGACTTGCTAGACTAACCTCACTTGTATAGTGGAATCTCTTTTGTGTGTTTGCTTCCATGTAATGTGCTCCTCATGTGATGTGTTTCTTGATATGGCTTTGTGTTATGTTAGGTTCTCTTTGGATGACCCTTGTTGTTCAATTGGTGCAAGGTAATAAAGAGGTCAATTTTTTTGTAGCATTCCTCTATTTGTATCTCAATTCTCCTATATGTTATGTCGTAATTGTGCTATTGTTGCAAATGTGTCTTTGTGTTGTCTACTTGGGGACGATGCAAAGAATTGAGATCTCTCTTTTTGGTCTCTTCCATGTTGACCCAAAAACACTTGTTGTTCATCTTATGTTCTCTTCTTCCATTGTGCTTGCATTTTTGCTACCTTTGGGGGATGACGTCAATTCAATGCAAATAACTTGATATATATGATTTATCAAAATCCCATATTGACCTCAATTAGTGGATCCCTTGTATGCTCTCTTTTTTTAATGTGCTCTATTTCCCTTGATTTTTCCTTTCTTGGGGGTATATTATTGTGGCAATGTGCTTGTATTTTGGATGCATATATGCTACCTTAAAGCAATTTATTCCAGTAAGACACACACTATTTCTTTAACATGGGGGCATACACTCTACTCCTTGTCGCATTTTTTATACACACCATGAGGTTTGGTTTGTACACTTTGATCACACACCCTGACATGTTAATTCATTACTCAAATTACTTTTCAAGCCTATCTTTTTTCATTGTAATCTTTTTCACATTCAATTTTTTCTCTCAACATGACTCATGGTAAGCATAAGCATTAATAGGCCATCATAGACATAATATATCTTCTCTTCATGTGTTTCTCCTTTGTTCTTGATATTAGATTGATAAGATCCTAATTTATTGGAGGCTTGGTGTGTCTTTCCTCTTTAATATCTTGATAAAAGTTTTCAATTCTATTTTATACTTTATCGGGAGTATGAGTGTAGGCTCATACTCCCGCTAAAGTGGGGGCTAAATGTAGCATCGTAAATTATATCTCTATACATTTTTTAGCATCACATAAACCTCACTTTGGCATTATAGCCTTTCCTTCTTTGACCATGTTTTAATCCTCTCTCACTAGCTTCAAATTACAATCATCACCTAGCATATGGTTTGTGGACCTTTATTCATACTTGATTGGCTGGACCAAAACACCTCAAGCACCCTTGTCCCAACAAAAGGGGGCCAATTTTGGTCTTAACAATGGTCATAAAATATGGATGGGAATTTCATTCCTGTGTTGTCCTATCCCAAAATTTCACACACATTTGGTGAGGAGAGGTATTAAATAAATCCTTACCTCCCTCATTTGAACAAGTCCATCTATCTTTCTACAAGTTTACAATTCAATTTCTCAAGAAAAAGATTCAAATCAAGTGAGAAAGCAATCAAGCATTTTCAAGACATTGAAGGAGAGGTCAAGTCTTCAATTTCAAGCATTCAAGATGGTATATATGATCAAGAATTTATGAATACATCCTACATCCTACATGAAAACATCAACCCTTGCATGAAGACTCCAAAGCAAGACTTGTCAAGGTATCATATTTCAATTTACAGCATTGCAATTCAGAACTATCATCTGCCCTCAAAAGGAACACTTTATATTTCCATTTCATTTCCAATTTAATACCAATTATAGGGTTAATTCAAAACTTGGGGTTTGACTTAGGCAAACCCCTATCCCCAATACAAGTTCTCTTTTTTCATGTGCAGACAACAAGTTCGAAAGCTATAATTGTGGAATTAGACCAAATAGATAGAGATAAACAAATCCAGCTTTAAGTGAAGGATGGGATCACTCTACACATATATGTCAAAAAAATTCCAAAAAAATATTTAGGAGAATATTCGAGACTATGTTTTTATCCTAGAAAGATAAATTTTGTCTGCATCTATAATTTTGAGGACTGGGTCATCCAGATCATCCTTGTTTTGTGTTTTCAGGTTCAAATTCTAGTCACATGTTCTACTTGTCTTCCTCATCCTAGATCTATGTTTACAACTTCATATCAAATCTACAACTATCTATTCATGTTAATTTTTACCAATTTTTCATCAGTATCCCTAGATCTGGTATTCACTTTACATCTTTACTATATCTAATTCAAACAAACAAAGAGATTAGTGGAATCCAATCAAAATTCAACCCTTTACCCAAAATTGAGGTTGAACCTACTTATTTCACCCCTCTCTCTAATGTAATTCCCCCTATGAAATATGTCTTATTCCTTGTTTACATAGCTAAAGTAGTGAATAATCCCATTTCGTCACATTATAGAAATATGATTCAAAACATTGATAAAAAAAATTATACGATCAAAATTAGAAACGTACATTACAACATTTCCATTGATTTTTTAAATTCCATGATCATTATATCTCTCAAGCTATAACAAAAGTCAATAATTAAAAATAATTACAAAAACATATATTAAAAATATTTATTAAATTTCTTTTAATTTCAAGATAATTATAAATTATCAAATATTAATAGAATAAGAATAGGTGGATCAACATTTTATTAGAATAGTCAATAGTTAACTTGTTAATTATGTAGAGGAATACTCTCTAATATAAAGTTTTCAACTAATATACTACATAACTATTATGTAAAAATGTATGCAAAGAGTGGAAAGACTTTTTAGCCTTATCTAATAATTACAAGAGAAGGTACACACTAGAGATTCTCTATACAACTAGGAAATTCTCATTTTTTTATTTTTTCCACTAACATTAGTACAAGATTATAAAAGCATTAAATGTTTGATATTCAATCAAAAAATTAGTAAAAACCTTTTGTTCATGAGTAGCATAAGTTTATAGATAAAGCTAGCTTGAATTTTTACAAAGATGACACATACACCCATGATAGTGAGAGGAAATTGTAACATGAACAATTTTAAAGTCTTCCTTACAAAGGTTTGTTGCAAATGTGAAGATGTTTGACATGACAGTATGGTTATTATTGATGTCAACATACTAATTATATGTTTCAATGTTTGGTTTTCCTCTACATTGCTGATATGTTGATATGTTGTTCGATATTTCCTTGAGATATTACTTTCATGTTTTGGAGGTCTAAAAGTTGTACTCTAGATGTCTATGCAGTAATGATGTTTTCTAGTAGAGGTTGTAGTGCTCTATGTTTCTCCACATTTCTAGTTTTGTTGATAATTTTTTGTATTTATGTTATTCATGTACGTATCTTTGTTATACTAATTCAGCACATGTAGGTGTGCTCCAAAGATGTGTATTGGATATGATCATTTTGGGTCCAACTGACTTTGAATACTCTACCTTTTTCTTTGGTGATTGTGGAAATTGGATAACGTGTTGTTGTTTTCGTGTGTGTGAAGTAGGGTACCTGTAGCTACAACACAAATACTCAATAGATCATTACAAGCATGGTTAGAAAATTGAAATCAAATGAAAGATAAACCATGACAAAGCGACCTATTGTCTACTAAGAGATGTGAGTCTGGATTTGCTCTCAGATCTAGATGAGCAATACCAGTGACTTGACTACACCAAGACGAATGATTTAAAATGATATGATATGCAAGATAGATAAATATATGATTAAACTAGATTGATCCAAGAAGCTAATTATGCTAATGATATGCATTTATTATGCTAAATGATGATGCAATTAAGCTAGAAGATGATCAAATTAAGCTAGATCTACGATACAATTTCCTATAATAACAATGCTTAAAATTATATGATATGGGATCCTTTGTGCTCCAAAATGGGGGATATTTATAGGATTTCCAAGGCCAGGGGTGAGGTGGCAAGAATCAACGGTCAAGACTGAGTTTGAAGATATCAAGGGTCAAATTGGAGGAGGTTGGAGAAGAGGTTGGAGGGAGGGACACTTGTCATCTATGTGGTGAAAAGTGTCAAGGAATCTTTCTCACAAGAGGGCAAGTGTCCAAGGGAGGAGACATGTGGCATAAGTGCCATGTATCTTAGGGGGATAATTTCCAACCCATAGAAGGTTGGGATAAGGAGGTTAGGATGAGGAGGTTGGGATAAAGTTAGCTAAACCCAAGATTATATGGAATGGGTAAGGTTAGGGGGGTGGTTAGGTTAGGTGGTTAAGAGTTAGGAGGCATGTGGGAAATTTGAATTTAAAAATTCAAATAATAAGAAAAGGCTAATTAACTTTCAACAACTCATAAATTGATTTGTTTTAATTAATTAGCGGATTAAAAGAAATGAATTAAATGGGGGGAGGAGTAATCAATTTAGATTAATTAATCAAAGAGGACTATTGAAATGAACTTATTAGATAAATCCTTAGATTTATTAATAAGTAGATGAATGGGAAATTTAATCAAATTGCTAATGAATTCAAATAAATTGGGAAGGATGATTAATTAAATAATTGCTTATTTAATTAATTATCTTCAAACCTTTTTAGGTGTATTAATTTTGCCCCTCTTTGAAGCGAGGTGTGATGATGTGTTGATTCAATGAATAATCTCATTTTGATGATGTTGATGTGATATTGGTTCGATAGGATGCCCCAAACATTGATTGATAAATTGTGATACGATGATGCCCCCTCAGGAGATTAATTGAGATAATTGACCTTTGGAGTGTTTGAATCTTTGCGAAACTGATTTCCCGATTATAAATGATTTGATTTTTGCAACATTGATTGATGAAAGTGTGAGTTCTTCTATCACTATGATGTGGTTCTCGATGTGATGATTGATAGAGCTAGATTGAATTGATAAGATTGATTAGATTGATGACATCGACATCTAGTCTGGTTTCAGGAATGACACCTCTTGTATAAGACAAAGATGATCAAAGCGTCTGGTTTCAGGAATGATATATCCTGTATAAGACTTGATCAAAATGTCCAGTTCCAGGAAAGATACATCCTATATAAGACATGATAGAATGGATTAGATGTGATGGATTGATAGAATTGATAAGATTGATTGGATAAAGAACTGACATTTTGTTGATATCATGTTGCTGGAAGATTCAGATGTGTTCATGTAGGCATATTTGAGGGAGTAGCATAAGATTCGCATTGGGTCGACAATATCTAGAGAGAGATGAGTCATCATTCTGATTGTGTATACACCTATGATGATGCATTGATGATTCTTGCGATAGATTTGGCCTTGGATAAGATGAGCTTGTGTGATCCTATGCAAGAATAAAATGCAAGCTAAATGCAAATGAAATGCAATGTTGTGATTGGACCAGTCACTGGGTTATTGCTTTTTTTATCATCATTGAACTTTTTAAAATATGGGAAGTGAGTGCAAACATCAATGGTATAATTTAACCATGATGACCTCAACACTACTTTCCTAGATTTTGATATTGCAAGTTAGCACAAGCATCGAGGTATAATTAAACCAAGATGACCTAAGTCTTGCTTGTGTAAAACAAGAAATATTAACTATTTCTATATGCAGATAGGAAATGTCTTTGATGATAGTCTGATGATCATGTCTTGAGATAAATTTGCATATATTAATTGGTAATTTACAAACAACAGACAAGAAAAAATATCATGTTCCATCATTGTTCATCTAGTTAGAGACATCCTGGAGGCACTCAGAAATCATGATAGTGAAAATCAAGATATAAAAGTTGAACCAAAGTGTTAAAATCATTAATCAAAAGATATCATCCATTGAAAAGTGTGTGATTTATGGGGAGGTATACTCATTGAAAGTTAATTCCTTTCCTAAGGGCAGTCAGGTGTTGTCCTAGTGGGCTCCCTTCATTGTTTATCTAGTCTCAAATTCAATTTAGACACCACAACTCTCTAAGAGTGCTCCCAATCAATATGTGCTCACTAGTTGTTCAGGCATGGTTGAGATTCACAAAGGTAAATCCAACCTTACACTCTCAAACTCATAAAAAATGCTTGCAGAGGTTGTAGTAGGTGTTTGTGATGTTTTCCAAGGGTAACCAACTAGTTTTAAGTGAGGGTTTGATTCATTTCCCCATCGCTCCTTCCCTTTCCTATTTTCTAGGCTTAGTAGCTCTAGAGCCCCAATTAGCCCTACCTAATCGATTTTTGTGGAGTTTCTCAATGTTTCTCCAGAGACCCACACAAACTCTTTGTTGATCAGGATACCCTTTTGGAATTACTTTCCAATTTCTGAATTTAGGAATCTTAGTCTAAACATATAGGTACGGAACCTGAACCTGAGAAATGCTTGTTTTGATCCTTTTCCAAGGGTTAGGTGTTTTCCTTGATCTTCCACACTTCCAAACTCACACATATGTTCTTCTGCACATCACTTGTTCATCCCAAACACTCTGCAACTCCAACCCTGCTCATTCCTGCAAACACTTACATCATCTCATTCATTTTCTAACCGGACTATGACTGAGCTCGCTTAGGAAATGATGCTCATTGGCCTTTCAATGACCTCTAAAGGAAAATAAAAGCTATATACACTGTAAAAAGGTTCCATGGCTTGATTCACAAGGGCTATTAAGAAGAACTCAAAGGACTTCAAGCCGGAACCATGTTTGGCCCTCTCAAACCCTTTCTCAGACCGAGAGCTTGCAAAATTGAAAACTCAATTAAAACCTACAAATAAACTAATCAAATTACTTCCTGAGCACTACAAGAACATGTACAAAACAACAAACAAAGTACAGCAATGCAATCAATCCATTAAGTATGGATTGGTGCTCTAATTCTTGAAAAATGCAATGTAAAACTTCAAAATTGATCTCAAATTGTATTCCAATCAACTCCAGGCATTCAACAACCTCATTAAATTCATTCTTAGGGATTTTATATGCCATTTTTTTCCTAAATAACTCTCCATCAGTTTCCTAACTAACCCTTTGCTCAAAAATGCAAAAAGTTGTCAGGCAACTTTGACAACTTTTGCCAAAAAGTGCATTTTTGTCTTACATGCTTATTTTTCTCCTCCAAAACATCTAAGATGACTAAAATCCATTACATTGACATGTCCTAATTCCAAAAAAGTCTATTCAAGGCATTTTTCATCAAAATGCAAGATTTTGCCATTTTAGGCTTACAAGGGCTTATAAGCCAAAATTGAGCAAATGCATTGTCCTAAGGAAATTCAACCTTCCAAAGCATTAAAAAACATATGAATACCTAAGAGAATACTCTTATTCACCACTCCAAACCACCCAAAAAATAAACACACCAAAATGAAGAAACTAGACTCAAAACTAGGTGCTCCTACACTAGTGATTCTTAGACTGACATGTGATAGTTTGATGGGTGATAATTTGATCATGTGTTCAATGTTGGATGTGTCTCAGTTTCTCTTGAAAAGAGTTGGATAACTATTGTTCTACCTATTTGATTAAGCTCAAAATGATCAAAAATTTTGCCCCTAGCTAGGGGTAGGATTTTGCCCGACGCCTAGAAACAAATGTATTATGATATACCCAATGATCCAAACCATGGTGAGAAACTAGTTGTGATGCCTTTATATGTATAGAGGCTTATTTGAGGATATGAACTATTACTACTTATCAAGTTTCCATTAGTTTTTATATTCAAAGTCATACTATATATTCTAGTCGATTAACACTACCGAATCATGCAGTCTGTACACATAGAGAAGTCGGTATGCACAATCTAGTCGGTTACAGAGGAAAGCAGTCACAGAACGCAGTATACACTGAGCTGTCTACCGAGTATCTTTTTGAGACTACCGAGCAGTAAAGATGACACACCGAGTTGACATACACCAAGTGAAATGTGTTACCAAATACATTGAACCTGGACATGCATATGAAGATGTGTTACAAGATCGAGACACATCTAACCGTTATTACATTGGAAATTGCACCAAAAGATTGTGTATGATTTTAAGGACAATCTAACCAATGAAATATTTTGTTTAGTTATTCATTAGAGGAATCTTGTTTGTAAGATCAAAGCAATGAATTGGATCACCATTTTAAGAGATCTATTTATACAGCATGAGTGAAGTTTATGTATGCATGAAGGAAGACTGTTACAGAGGCACAAAGGTCACTAAGAAGGTTTTCAGTGAACAATCGAAGAATAGAGTAAACAGAAGGGTTTACCGAGTTACTATATGGGTTACCGAGGTATGCTATAAGCAAGGTAATCTATTCTAAGCACATAGAATCTGCTATAACATTTCAGATGTAAAGTTGCAGATATTTGTAATGATTTTATTGTAATATTGTGAAGTTGAAAGAGAAACCTTTAACAAGGTAAAAGACTCTAATCAAGTCTATAAATTGTAAAGCCTCTAACCAGGTGCAGCATTCAAAATAAATGTTGTAAAATCCTTTAGCAAGGTAGATCTAATAGATCTTGTTACTCCTAACAGGGCAAGCTATCGGAAATAGCTAAATGTATCTCTAACCGAGCATTCTTTATTATTGCAGTAGTGAAGTTGTGGGTGCCATCCCCATCGTATTTTTTCTCTCTAACCAAGAGTTTCTGCATAACCAAAATATATGTGTTATGGAGTGAATCATGTATGATTGTTATCTATTTGTTTTAACTTTATTTTATGTTACTACACTATTCTGTTTATGCATAACAGTAAAGTTATTATTCAAGAAAAGTTTTGGAGTACGGATTCACCCCTCCCCTGTTAATACATTAGCTTTCCATGTTGGGCCTAACAATTGGTATCAGAGCTTGAATCTTGGAAAAGGGTTTAACTACCTAAAGAGAAAGATCTTATCAATGGAAGGCTATAAACAATCTTGGGGGATTGTGTATCTGCAAGAAGAGCTGGATCATGCTAATCAAGTGATTGCAGACATGCAAAGGAAAATGCAAAAATCTCTGAAAGTAAGAAGATTATCTAATGACTTGCAGGATTCTCAAGAGTTAGTGGAACAAATTAAGACATCATCTGAGAACATTATATCTAAAGAAATTGAAGAAATGATTGGAGTATTGAAAGAAAATAACAAAGCATTGGTTGATCAACCAAAATCAATGAAAAGAGAACATGAACATTTCAGTACACAGATAACTGAAAATCTAGATGCATTAAGGACAGTTGAGGATAAAGAAAGAGATCTACAAAGAGAGAAACAACAACTTGAAGTCTTGGTATCTGATAAGAATGATGAAATTGCAAGGTTAACTGGGATTCAACAAAATATGATAGATCAACTAGGTTATGCACATCATGAAGCAATTCTGAAGAATGATGAAAACCAAGCATTGAAACTTGAAGTATCAAGGTTGACCAATGAACTTGAAATAGAGAAGAAATCCAAAGAAACATTGAAGAAGAGTTATGAAGCATCAAATATGTTGGATGAGCAACTGAATACAAGAAGACCCAACAAAGATGTAGGACTCAGTTACAAAGGAAAAGAATCTACCGAGAAAGGAATTCATACTACTGAGAGAGGAGAATCATCAAAGCAAGCTAGAAACAGGAATAACATCAAAAGAAAGAAGCCTATTTGCTACTACTGTGGAAATCAAGGTCATACTGCCAACATATGCCAAATCAGAAAAGGTAAGCAACCGAATATCACTTAGTCCAATGGTTATTGTTACAATTGCAATAAATATGGTCACACATCTAATCAATGTAGGACAAAGTCTGTTAACAATTATCAGAAGGCAAAATTCAAAGGGTTTTGTAGAAACTACAATAGATATGGACATAGTACCAAGAAGTGTTGGCTTAAGCAAAAGAACTACATGTGATCTGCACACCGAGAAAACACTAGAGGTTACCGAACTCACACAAATCCTTACCGATAATATGCAGTAGTACCATGGCATTAGAATACAAGGATATGGTGCGAATGTTGTGGAAGATATGGACATATTAGTGCCAACTATTTTATAAGGTTTGGAATGAACAACCAAAGATCATGGAGAAATCCTGGTATGGCATGTTTTCATTGTCACAAAGTTGGACACTTGGCTGGAGATTGCAGAGATCAACCTAGAAGAGACACTGAAGAGATAAAAGAAAAATTAAAGATTATTTGGAAAAAGAAAGAAATCATGTCAAATGAAGAAAGCACCTTACCTACCGAGTTAGGTGCACCTATTCCAATGAATCAACAAAGGTATGAAGGGACTGCATTCTCTGAAGGTTAAAATCATAACAGTTCTTATTCTATTATGTACTAAATTCAAAATCTGCATAGTTAAGATGCATTAGTAAGTTTGAAATTCTATCAAAAGTACTTAACAGGAAACCTATCAAATCGGTGAATACAGGAAGCCTGTCAAGTCGGTAAATGAAGGAAATTTGATTACTCGATTAAAACAAAAAAAAAGGAGTAAATCGGTTAAAGGTGAATTGAGTGCATTTAATATTTTTGACCTAACCCACACGGAGCCTGATAAGGTATTTTGTGTACTTAAAGGTATTTTCGTGGTCATTTTCATTCACCAAGTTTTCAATAGAGCAGAGCAGAGCGAATCAAGGCGATCAAACCTCATTCAAAGTGAATCCAAGGTATTTACATAAATCTCATCACACTGTTAAGCTAGTTTACCGATCTTGTCAAATTGCTATTATCTACTGAGTGTGAAGCGTCTGTCATTTGCAAACTGTCAAACCCTAAGGATAGTTTGCTAGTTTTATCTTAAATTTACAAATGGCACCCAAGATCCAAGATCCCATAGTTGTCAAGAATGTAGAGAAGCCCTCTCTGAAATACTCTTTGACTCCTAAAGTCACCTCCGAACCGGATGACAAAACTGCCTTTTCACTCATCCCGGATCGAGTCTTGTTAGTCAAAGATATTAGATTCTTCACCAAATGTCGTGTTGAAGAACTCGGTCATGTTGAGATAAGTGACACATATAATGAGCTACGTACTTATGGAAAAATGGATAGCAAGTACGAGCATATCAAAATCAAGGGATTAACTGAAGCCCTAACCTATCCCTGTGTGTTCAAACCCCAGTAGGTTAAGTTTGTTTTAAGTAGAGTTCATGATGATTTCATGTGGCTAGAGGAGCAACCATTCAAAATCACCAAGGAAATCATTCATGTGATCACTAGTTATCCTATCTATGATCATGCATGAGCATAGAAGATGATATCATAGAAGGAGTTAATCAGTTTAACTAAAGTAGAATCTAATTACCAAGGACTGAAACTAAATAATGTCACTAAAGAAGAACTTAAGTTTGCAATTAGAGGAATTGGTTACTGTTTCTTCCAATCAGCAAGGGAAAATAGTGTACCCTGTGCAGTAGTTGACTTAGCCTATAAAATTGTGAAAAAGGGAATGAAAGTTGATTTATGTGAAGTGTTATTGAAGAACCTGTTTGAGAACCTAAACACAATAAGGAAGCCGAAGAAGAACAACTCGGCAAATACACTGAAGTTCGGTTCACTTCTTGTATGCATGTTTTTCTACTTTGAGAAATTTTTTCCATCAGTCAGTAAAGTAGTTTGGGAGCTACACCGACCAATCACCCATCAAATTAATGACTTTATTAAGAAAGTGAGATAATTTCAATGATATCATGGATGACTACTTCAGCAAATTTCAAGAGAAGATGCACAACAGGTACTGGATTCCACCCCAGCTGGTAAAGAAATATAAAGATTATATATGCTTTGAGGTAGACACTGATTACTATTAAGTGAATGTTGTGGAACCAAGGACTCAATATTTGCCACCAATGGGTTACAAGATTGACAATGATATCACCCAACATCAAATTGATGCATTTCTTACATTGCCAAGGCATACTACTGAGCTAAGATATGGAACTTATGAAGAAGTAAAGGAAAAGGTAAAAATGAGCATTGTAGTACCTAAAGCTACAAGAAAGGCTACAAAGATGATTAAGGCATTATCTAAGAAATTCGGAGAATAATCTTCCTCCACACCTATCAAAGGTACTCTTGCCATCACTGAAGAGGAATCAAAAGCTCAAGAGGTAGCAATAACATTGAGCACCGAACTGCCTAAGGGTAAAGTATTGAAAAGAAAGAAACAGGACATTCCAAAGGCCCTACTGACTCCTCCAACAAAGAGACCTAATACAAGAGCACCAGCTGCATCACCGAGTAAGAAACAAAAGAGTGTTACTACTCCCAAGGTAACCAAGACCTACAAGAAATCTACTCAGAGACTCATTTTGGCAAAAGAATCTAGTGATACAGAATCTGAGGATGCCAACAAATTCCAAATTGTCAAAAGCAAGAAGGTAAATGTACATAGTGTTGAAAACTTATATGCAAATCTAAAAGAATATGGTGGATTTGGTTCCTTTAGATATGTCAAGTATGAGACTAGGAATAATGATGAGAAGAGATGAATTGAAGAAGCTATCATCTGTACACTTCTAAAGTTTCCGCTAGCTCCATTAGAACTAGTAAAGTCACTTCCAAGTGAACTGTACTTACATATTGATAACAGGTGGAAATATGCAATGGACTCAGAGAAACAAATCAGAGAAAGAAGTCTAGTCCATCTATTTCCTGATATGTCTATAGCAGAGATTAAAGAACATTTGACAACCTACAATTCTAAATTTCTTGTCAAACAAAGAGCCTTAAAATTGATGAATGGGCTATACATTGATGTAGAAAATGAGACAAAAGCAAAATGGCAGGAAATCTTGAAAATAAAAGATGCTGGTGAACAATCTAAAGTTGAAATTATTGATGTCACCGAGCACGATCCTGATGTCACCAAGCACGATCCTGACACTACCAAGCA
The DNA here is from genome assembly GCF_030272615.1 of Cryptomeria japonica. Lineage (NCBI taxonomy): Eukaryota > Viridiplantae > Streptophyta > Pinopsida > Cupressales > Cupressaceae > Cryptomeria > Cryptomeria japonica. The sequence continues at coordinate 813,732,831 of NC_081414.1, read as the reverse complement.
AGACCCGGCTGACACTATTCAAATTGATGAAGATGTCATGGATATAGAGGAATAGGAGCAGGAGATGATAGAAGGCACTACATATGCAAAACTTGTATCTAGTGAATCCGTGTTAGTACAAGTTCAACCTTATCCACCAATCACTTAACCTGTCTCTATCGAAGCTCCTAAAGATACACCACAAGGCACCGAAGGTCACCAGTCTGAAGTAGCAGAAGGTACAACTCAAGAAAAGACCTCTCAAGCACCATCAAGTACTGAACATGTAGCAGTTGAGACACCCAGTACCGAGACACCCAAAGACACCACAGTAGCTACAGGAACTGACCAAGTGTTACCTCTACCGAGCAACCTATCGAGGGTCAACAAGCCTCTCAAGCTATTGTCTTAGTTCAACCAACCAAAGGGAAAGAGAAGAAGGTGAAAAATCATAGTTTCAAAGTTGATTTGACTAAACCGATAGTGTTTCCCAATGTGGATATATCAAAATTAAAGGGGCAAGCACTTATTGATTTCGGTGAACTATGAAAAGAAAAGGCCGAACAAGAAAAACAAATGGCCATTCAAAAGAAGTAAATTACTTCAGAAGGTGAAGACACTGCTAATAGATATGCTACCTTCAGCTACAATGTCAACCAATGCAGCCATCCACACTCAACTGGATGAACTCCTTAATCAAATAGAAACATCTGGAGTTGATGCATCTGAGTACTTGAGCAAGCTAAAAGACAAAGAGCTTACTACAAAAATGATTGAAGAGGTACAAAAAGCTCTCGCTATTGGCAAAGTCAAGCTTGTCAAATTCATTGTTGAGTTGTCCCCTTAACTCAAGCATATTCTTTATTTATTTTAGAAACTTTGTACATTTTCTATATTCATTAAAGATATCAAGAATAAAATTGATGCAATTGAAAAAGAGATCACCGATCTCTCAAATAAGTTGACCACAGAGCCCAATTCAGTTCAGAATTTTTATACCAAACTTCAATAGCTCATGGCTCAACAACTGGAACTTAGAAATGAAGAACATAAGATCAGGATGGACATAATGACACTCCAGACATTATTCCTTCCTCATCTTTCATCAGTTCAAGAACAGATTAACCGAGCTACACACCTATCCACTACACAAGAGGGAAGCACTCTTGATGGCTTAATATCACTATTGGCTGATATTCAAGCACAAAATTCTTTAATGGAAAGTGTAAAGGATGCACTCTCTATCACACTCATCGACGCTCAGAAGAAGTATAAATCTATTTTTGATCAGTTACTGCCCCTGGATGGAAATTAAGTTTTTGATGTTTGTCAAAAAGGGGGAGTGATACTATATAGGGGGAGATATAGTTTTGGTAATACAGTTGAGTAATATAGTTTTGAAACAGTATTCGGAGTATTGTATACAGGGGGAGTATACCGAGCGGAGTATGCAGAGTATTCAAGGACAGTAAGCAGAGCACACAAACATAGAACCGAGCATGCAAAATTAGAAGTTATGTGCAGTATAATGATAAGGGGAGTATATCTGAATATACTATTCCATTGACTATTGTATTTACTGTTAAAGTATAGTCATTTTGCAAAGTATATAGATTTTTGAGTTATGACTTTGAAAGTAGTTTTTGTCAAACATCTCAACTAATGTCAAAAGGGGAGATTGTTACTACTTATCAAGTTTCCATTAGTTTTTATATTCAAAGTCATACTATATATTCTAGTTGGTTAACACTACCGAATCATGCAGTCGGTACACATAGAGAAGTCGTTATGCATAGTCTAGTCGGTTACAGAGGAAAGCAGTCACAGAACGTAGTATACATCGAGCTATCTACCGAGTATCTTTTTGAGACTACCGAGCAGTAAAGATGACACACCGAGCTGACATACACCATGTGAAACGTGTTACCAGATACATTGAACCTAGACATGGATATGAAGACATGTTACAAGATCGAGACACATCTAACCGTAATTACATTGGAAATTGTACCAGAAGATTGTATATGATTTTAAGGACAATCTAACCAATAAAATATTTTGTTTAGTTATTCATTCGAGGAATCTTGTTTGTAAGATCAAAGCAATGAATTGGATCACCATTTTAAGAGATCTATTTATACAGCATGAGTGAAGTGTATGCATGCATGAAGGAAGACCGTTACAGAGATAGAGGTCACCGAGAAGGTTTTTCAGTGAACAGTCAAAGAACAGAGTAAATAGAAGGGTTTACCGAGTTACTATATGGGTTACCGAGGTATGCTATAAGCAAGGTAATCTATTCTGAGCACATAGAATCTACTATAACATTTTAGATGTAAAGTTGCAGATATTTGTAATGATTTTATTGTAATATTGTGAAGTTGAAAGAGAAACCTTTAACAAGGTAAAAGACTCTAATCAAGTCTATAAATTGTAAAGCCTCTAACCAAGTGCAACATTTAGAATAAATGTTGTAAAATCCTTTAGCAAGGTAGATCTAATAGATCTTGTTACTCCTAACAGAGTAAGCTATCAGAAATAGCTAAATGTAGCTCTAACCGAGCATTCTTTATTATTGCAGTAGTGAAGTTGTGGGTGCCATTCCCACCGCAGTTTTTCTCTCTAACCAAGAGTTTCTGCATAACCAAAATATATGTGTTATGGAGTGAATCATGTATGATTGTTATCTATTTGTTTTCACTTTATTTTATGTTACTACACTATTCTGTTTATGCATAACAGTAAAGTTATTATTCAAGAAAAGTTTTGGAGTTCTAATTCACCCCTCCCCTCTCAGTACATTAGCTTCCATATTGGGCCTAACAATGAACAATGCTGATGGGAAATGAAATACAAGTGGAAGGATGCATGAACCAATAGATGGAAGAGCTAGCTAACAGATAGCGTCTGTTGCCAGGTTTTCACCATCTGTTTTTATTGCACTTTTTCTCATATTTGATATTTTTTCTTTGTTTTCGTTGTTTTTGTATTTTCTTATTTTCCACTATTTTTTATTTTTCTGCTTTTTCATTTTTTTTATTTTTTTTCCTCTTTCACTGTTTTTTATTTTTCTTCTTTTTCATTGTTTTTTATTTTTTTGCTTTTTTAGACATAAAACTTCTTCAAACGCATGCTATTGATGGGTTCCTTGAGCTGATCCATGTCCTATGTTGCTAACGGATATGCTCCTGACCCAAAGACTATTGTAACCACAAACAGACCTAACCAGTTTGGTTCAAACTTCTCTTTCTTTTCTCGATTTGCCTAGTTGCATGGGTTTTTCTTTTAGTACTAGTTCTCCAACTTGGAAGGCTCTTGGTTTGACCTTGTGATTATAAATTTGGCACATTCTTTGCTGATACACCTTCAAAAAATCAAAGGCATTTTGTCTTCTTTCATGGATCAATTCTAACTAGTGTAGTCTAGACACTCGTTGTTCTTCATATGGGATAAGACCTTTTAATGATACTCGTAGAGAATGTATCTCTACTTCTATTGGCATTATTGCTTCTAATCCATAGACAAGAGAGAAAGGTGTGGAACCTGTTGGTGTGTGAATACTGGTATAGTAGGCTCATAGAGCAGGGTTCAATTAAATATGTCAATCTTTGCCAGCATCATTCACTATTTTTTTGAGGATTTTTAAAATTGTTTTGTTTGATGCTTCTGCTTGCCCATTCCCTTGTGGATAGTAGGGTGTGGAAAATTTGTGTTGGATCTTGAATTTCTCACATAGCTCTTGTACATCTTGATTCTTGAATGGTCATCTATTATTAGTGATAATGGTCATGGGTATGCCATAGCGACATATGATGTAGTTCACGATAAATGCAACAATTTCTTTTCATGTGATATTAATGAGACGTGCTACCTCAATCCATTTTGTAAAATATTTTGTAGCTACAAGGATGAATTTGTGACCATTGGATGAAGGAGGATGTATCTTTCCTACTAGATCAAGACCACATTGGCAGAAAGGCCAAGAGGTTTCCAAAGCATGAAGCTCTTATGTTGGTGCATGAATTAAATTTCCATGGATCTGACGTTGTTTGCATGTTTTAACTATTTGAAAAGAATCTCATTCCATAGTTGGCCAATAATAGCCCAAGCGTATGATTTTTTTTGAAAGAGTAAAACCACTTGAATGAGTGCCACAAATGTCATTATGGCCTTCATTCAAGGCCTTCTCAGATTCTTCTTGCTTGAGACATCTTAAGAGAGTATCGTCCAGACCTCATTTAAAAAGGGTATCTATGACAAGAGTATAATGGGAGGATTGGAAAATAAAGTTTCTCTTTTGGTTCTTTGACAAGTTAGTAGAGAGGATATTATCTTTTAGATATGTATAAGTTTGGTCATAGAGGGACGAATCATGCCCTACTAGGTGACAGATAGTTTGGGAATCAGGACAATTATGAGTAGGGTAAAACAACTCTTCCACCAAGAATTTGTAACACTCTTGATTTTCCTGTGTCTGAAGGAGAGAAGCAAGTGTTGTCATGGCATCTACTACTTTGTTGTCATTCCTCAGAATCTACTCAAAATTTATTTTGACAAAGTATTTCTTGACATCATCAACCATATCCTTATAAGGCATTAACTTTTCATCCTTTGTTTGATAATTGGCATTGATTTGATTGATGATGAGCTGAGAGACTCCAAAGACGTGAAGTTTTGTAATGTTCCACTCTATTGCCATTTTGATTCCTATGACCAAAGCTTCATATTTTGTTGTATTGTTGGTACATGAAAAGCTTAATTTGTACACTTTTGGAATTTTTTGACCTTGTGGTGTGATAAATAGAATTCTTGAACCTATTCCATGTTGTGTATATGAACCATCAAAGTGTAATTGTCATGTCTTTGTGGTGACTGTTAGGATATCAGCATCAGGAAATTTAATAAATTAAGGATGATCATCTTGAAGTGGTACCTCTACTAGTTGGTTTGCAATGGCTTGCCCCTTGATAGATTTTATGTCCACATACTAAATATAAAACACTCAGGATCATGATCCATTTTGCTAATCTTCTTGTTAATGTCGCCTTGCTGAGCAAATACTTCAATGGATCGATTTTAGCAATCAACTTGATGGAGTGAGATAGTAGATAGTGTCTCAATTTTTAAGAACCAAACACTACCGCCAAGCATGCTTTTTCTGTTGGTGAATAGTTGAGTTTGTATCCCACTAATATTTTGCTGATGTAGTAGATGGCTCATTATTTTCCTTCATTATCTTGTTGTGCGAGCTTAACTCCTAATGATACTGCGATGGCTGATACATATAGTAACAATAGCTTTCCTTGAATTGGTGACATTATGACTAGTGTTTGCATGAGATATTCTTTGATTTTGTTGAATGGTTCTTCACATTGATTATCCCATTTGAAATGGACATTCTTGTGCAAAAGATGAGTAAATGGTTGACATTTATCTGCTAGTTGAGCAACAATCTTCTGATTGACTGTAGTCTTCCTTGGAGTGATATGAGTTGACTGATATGTTGGCATTTTTTATGATTATGTTGTGATTGTCATTGATGGACACACACTTGCTATAAGATCACTTTTTGAATGTATGAATTATGCTCAACTGGTATTTGTTTCAAACTGGTATTATGTTGTAGTCTTTAGACTATTGGTGTTTTGCAGAAAGTGTTTACCGATCTCAAGCGGCATGAAGATCTCAAGCGGCATGATGACCTCAAGCGGTTCAAGGATCTCAAGTAGAACGTAGCAAAGGAACTAGAAGTGGTAGTTATCATTTTCCCAGTCTTCATTTTTGGCAAACCGGCAATCTGTTTAATAGTTAAATCGGTATTACTCTAAGTTATCAACCGGTAATAGGTAAAGTTGTATAAACCGGTAATACTCTGTGATGAGTTACCAACCAGTATATTTTTGTGATGAGTTACCATCCACCAACACTTTGACAGTGATTTTGTGTCATGTTACCAAATGTGTCTAGATACAATGAACCTAGGAACTTGCATTGTAATCCTATTGGACCGACATAAAATCGGATTCCTTTTAAGGACATCATGTCTAGGGTTTTAGTGTGTGTGTAGTTGTTAGGGTTTTTGGTGGTTGATGAGTTCTTGTATGTGCGATCTTAACAGAGAAGATCAAGTTTGTGTGCTGTAACAAAGTGTGGATTTACTGAAGACTGAAGTAATGTTGAAATCCATTAGCAATGAGCTACCATGGATCTAATCAAGTAGACTGTGCCATTTGCTAGATCATTCACTTGTTGATTACTCACATCTTTGACAAGTCAGAAACCCTTAACCGGGTAGGCCAAGAAAAGCCTTTATAAATCCTCTAACAAGGTGATTCACATCTATGGATCCGAAATCCTCTCACAAGGTAGTCTTTAATCAGACTTATCTCCTAACAGAGATTGATATTCCTAACAAGATCTGTTCTAGTAAAGAACATTGTATGACCTTAACCGGTCTGGTTACTATTCAGCAGATAGTTACTTGTGAGTTTCATCTCACCGTGGTTTTTCCCATTTGGTTTTCCACATCAAAATCTCTTGTTTTATGGTGATTGTGCTTCTATGGGTAAATGCCTTACTTGTTGTTTAGTTTGCATTTGTGTTAACCGATTTGTTAGTTAAACTATTATATTGATTTGCTGCTAGACTGATAAAGTGTTTGAGTTCGGTATTTTTTGGTATACTAATTCACCCCCCCTCTTAGTATTCATCAATTGGTATCAGAGCCAACCTTTCTATAAGTCTAACCGCTTGGAAAGAGATATGGGGGAATACACTATGAGGGAAATCGGCTCACTCAGACTGAGAAAGCCTATGATGAACTTAAAGTCAAATATAAGGCCTCTCAAGCAAAAAGAAGAGAGCATGCTGAAAAACTGATGGAACTAACTGAAAATAGTTCTTCTAATGAAGTGGACATGGAAGCCCTAGTTCAAGAAGCTGAAAAATTGAATGAGTCCAATGCCAACCTAAGAAGGGAACTTGAAGGACTAACTATCAGAATGTGTCAAGAGCTTGAGAACCGGAGGAAAGCTAAAGATCTGGTAAAAGACAAAGATCATGAGATCTCCAAGCTGAAGCAAGAGATCAGTGCACTTACCGCTCATCTTCATGAAAATAAAATGGAAAAGGAAGAAATGCAAGGTGAACTACACATGGTTTTTTTTGAGAATGCAACCTTAAAGGAATCCTATGTTGTTATTACCAAAGAACTTACTGAGTCAAAGGAAATACTTGCCAAATTCAATAAGAGCACTGTCAAGCTAGAGCATAAGCTTGAATCAGCTAAACTGGTAAAGAATATCAATGGACTTGGTTTCTCTAATTATGAGGAAGGTGAGACCTCTAGAACAAAAGATGGAGCATCAAAGAAACAACCAGTACCAAAGGATTAAGGTAAGCAAAAGTTCAAACCTGTTTGCTTTAATTGTCTCAAGGAAGAGCACACTACCAATGTATGTAGAAGTAAGGCTTACAATAATTTTCCTTATTTTCTAAATGATAAGCCTAAACCCAATAGATTCAATGGTAATTGTTATGCATGCAACAAGTTTAGGCATAGAGCATTTGGATGCAGGTCTGTCATGCACAACACCGGAAGGTATCCTCAAAGGAGTCAAGGAGATTTTCCTAAACCCTCTGGGAACCGAAACCCAAATCAGTCTAATACCTATAATCATCAGTCATGAAGCAGTGACTATCAAGCAGCAACTGAGTTGAGAGCAACCTGTTTGATCTGTCATGGTAGTGGTCACACTGCTGCAACATGCAGAAGGAAGAATGGAAACATGAACAATGGACCTTGGAGAGCACCTGGAATGATTTGCTATCATTGCAACAAACTGGGTCATACAGCAAGATTCTGTAGAATGAGAAAGAATATATCGGAAGATATACCGGTCACTCTAGAAGGAAAGATTGATGTTGAAACTATTCAAGCAAATATGAAGAAAACCTAGAAGAAGAAGCCAGAAGAATTGATTCAAGAAGAACCGGTTTCTGCACCTAGTGTGGAAGTCACTGAACCGACAAACTAAGTATCAAAAAAGCTTAGGGGGAGAAAATAGTGAAATGTTTTGAACCCCCAATTTATACCGGTAAAAGACCTTAACTGGTATGTGATCCTATCAACTGGCAGAAGACCGGAAATGGTAAAAGGCAAATTAGGGTTTACGCCCTAGTAGTGGAGCATTTATTATGGTAGGTGAAGAACTTGTTTAAAAATATTTTTCAAGTCATTTTTCACTTCTCAGTTCTCAAGCAAAGAAGTTTTTTTAGCACTGAGCGATGAAAAGTGATTTGGATTGTGATTCAAAGAATTTTTAAAACCTTGAAGAATAATCTGAAGCTAATATCAATTGATCAAGTGTAGAACACAAAGCGGTATTTCAGCAATCAAAGGAGTGTATGGCGAAGTGTAATTTGCAAGCCCTAAATTTTGAATTACAAAGGTATTTCTCAAATTTTATTTGTTTATCATGGCTTTTGCATCACACTCTAGCTCTAGTGCACCCATTGATTCAGTAGACTTCATTCAAAGAAAGGCAAAATACAATGCCCTATCTCAAATACCCGTTGGTGTTATAGTGGAGGAAGGCATTTCTGATTACATTGACTCTAAAATTGAAGACTTAGGATCTCTTGTAATCCATTCCCAGTTGAGTTTTTTATGCAGGAAGGACAAGAAGATTAAACCGGAATTTAATATCCTGGAAAAGAAGAAGCTTCACAATGCAGTCTATTTCCTTGAAGAGTTTTCAGATGATCACATCTGCATCATTCTAAGTAGAGTGCACGGTGATAAAATGTACGTAGAGCGAACGCATGACATCAAACTAGAAGTGATTCATGTCGTCACCGATTTCTGTAACATCAGTGAAGTGCCAGCACTAAGGAAGATCAGCAAGACTGAAATGACCAAGCTCACCGGTTCTGTGAGTGACCAATGGGGAATGACCATCAATCCCATCAAGGATGATCTAGTCAAATATGTCTGCATGGTAATAGGTTACCAGACATTTTATGCGAGCATGATCAACTCTGTCTCTACTGCAGCGGTAAATGCTGCCTACCGAATGATCATGGAAGATGCATCATTTGGCTTATATACCTGTATGCAAAGGCAACTTCTAGTGAACCTAAAGTCGATTAAACAGGACAAGGCCTTGAGATTTAAGTTTGGACAACTATTGGTTGGGTTGTTCTTCTACTTCCAAGGTTACTTCCCAGGAGTCGAAGATATTCAGTGGTTTGCTGACAAACCGGTTACAAAGCAAATCAAGGAAAGTCTTCAAGCGGTTGGAACCGGTTATCCAGAAGTTCTGATATAATACTTTGATGAGTTCATATGCAAAATGAGCCAAAGAGTGAGAATATCAGGTGACATTGTCAAGAAATATGAAGATGACATATGCTTCACTATCAAAGTTGATGAGTGCATAATGGAGGTGGTTGAGCCTAGACAGGAAGAAGTGGAACCGATGAAATATGAGGTAATGTATGACATGCTAGATGGGTATGCCTCTACCCTACTCACGTCGCCCCTTGATCCAAAGGTAAAGAGAACCGACACCTATTTGGAAAGGGTTACACCGGTTAAAGAACCGTCAGTAAAGAAGGGAAAGGCAGTGCCTTCAGTATCAGCACCGGTTACCACAACAAGTCCCAAAGTGACCAAGTGGTCACCAACAAAGAAGAAACCAGAAGCTGCTCCTGCCAAAGTCTTTGAGAGAAAGCGGAAGACAAAAGAAAAATACACTAGACTTAGAGGACACTGTGTTTGAAGAACAACCTAAGAAGGCTAGGCAAACGAGGAAAAAGATAAAGAATAAACCTGCAACATCTGCACAGGTAAATATTGATATTTCCTCCTACAAACCTTTGACACATTGTCAAAGAACTATTAAGAATATTAGAAGAAAAGTGCTTGGTGATTTGAAAGAGTGCTTTGATGATTTTAATGATGATGAAAAGAAAGAAGTTGAACAGGAAGTCATTAATTATTTATGTATTAATGACCGGTGGCCATCAAAAATTAGATTTGTGACACCTGATTCTTTATATAATTCTTTAGATAACAAATGGTGCATTGCCATAGAGAAGGAACAGGAAATAACAGAGGAAGTATTTGCACAATACTTTCCTGATGTGCCTAAAATAGAACTTTATGAAGTGGTGGAAAGATATAAGGGCCTCTTCTTCATGAGAAGAAGGAGACTCCTGTTACTAGAAGGAAAAGTCCTGAAAGTGGTAAAAGATACCCACTCCCTTTCTCAATCTGCTCTAAAGTTGCACCAAGTGGCAGAAGCCAACAGGAAAGTTGAGAAAGAACCAAAAATTAGTCAACTCAATGAAGTGTATGGCAGTGAAGGAGTATTGGTCACTGATCAAATGGAACTCATTGATGTTGATGCCTTGAATGGTGAAGATGTTACTCCAGGTACACCAACTGAAGTGGGAGCATAAGAAAAATAGGTAAAGGAAGAGAAGAAGCAACAAGAAGAAGGAAAGAAGAATCAAGCAAATGAAGAGGCAAAGAGAAAAGAAGAAGAAAAGAGGAAATAGGAAGAGGACAGGAGGAAAGAAGAGGAAAATAATAGACAAGAGAAGGAAGTGGAAAAGAAATGGAAGGAAGAAGAAAAGAGACAAGAGGAAGAGAAAAAGAAGAAGGAAGTAGAGAAGGAAGAAGAAAAGAAATAGGCAGAGGAGAAGAGAAAGGAAGAGGAGAAGAGGAAGCAGGAAAAGGAGAAGAGAAAAGAAGAGGAGAAGAAGAAGAAGGATGAGGACGAAGAGAAGCGGAAAGAAGAAGAAGAGAAGAGAAAAATAGAGGAAGAGGTAAAAAAGATGGCAGAAAAAGACAAGCTAAGAGTGAAAGAGAAGGAGGAAGCAGCGCAGAGCACTCAAGTGGACACTCCAAAGGAAACTGGTAGTCAAGCCAAATTGGCTGACATTACCAGTCCCATTGATCTCCAATCTGCGAATGAATCAAAGTTGTTGTAGAGCATTAAGCTTGCTCAAGAATGCCTGGAGGTGATAAGGAGGAAGAAGGAGCAAGATGTGATCCAAGCTACGATGGACACTCTTACTGGTTTGATACCCGGTACCAACCTCCCTAGTACCGATTCCTCTCTAGCCCAACTGAAACTCTTATGCACAATTATGGAGGACCAGGTATAAAGCCTGGAAGAGGTTGTTGAAGCAAATGCCAAGAAGGAGAATCAAAAGGCTTTGAACATTGCCTTGGTGAAAAAGTTACATGAGCTTCAGTCTGATCTGCAAAAGGCATAGAAGGACATTAGAGATGCAATGGATGAGGGGAAATTACTTCTCAGTAAGATATGTCAACCCCATCTATTCTATGATGATGTGCTTGCCCAGAAAGACAAACTACAAACTGATTTGCAAACATTCATAAGCACCTTCAAGATGCCATATGATTCCTTTACAGCTTATGGGAAAACCGTTCACCAGTTTCAACTTCAGGCTGCAAGAATTGATTTGGAGATCAACAACCGGACCAAGGATTTGTAGGAACTATAATTGGTTCTACTACCAAGACTACAAATACTTCAGAAGTGTTATCTCAATCTGGAAGCCTTGACGGTAACTCAAGAGATGAGTACCTTGGACACCATGGAGGAACAGGTATCCCAGATGCAAACGAAGAGTGAGTTTACTACCTCATTACTCGTGTCATGGTCCTTATCCATGAAGCAATTTATGTCAGACTTTAAATCTATTTTTGACAAGTTTCACTCTTTATTGTCATAAACATTTATTCAGCTAATAGAAACAGGGGATTATTCAGCTGTATTTTGTCATTGTTGGCAAAGGGGGGGAAGTATTCTAGTATTTAAAATTTTGATGCATGCTATGTATACATTGTATTTTCTGCAAAGGGATAGTGTATATGCTTAGGGGGAGTTATTTTGACTATGGAATTTTTTTTGTAAAACACCTAGATGTCAAAAAATTTCCTAAGTGTTGCCATCAATGCCAAAAGGGGACATTATTGGCATTTTTGATGATTATGTTGTGATTGTCATTGATGAACACACACTTGCTATGAGATCAATTTTTGAATGTATGAATTATGCTCAACCGGTATTATATTGTAGTCTTTAGACTATCGGTGTTTTGTAGAAACTATTTACCGATCTCAAGAGGCATGAAGATCTCAAGCAGCATGATGACCTCAAGCGGTTTGAGGATCTCAAGCGGAACGTAGCAAAGGAACTAGAATCGGCAATTATCATTTTTTGAGTCTTCATTTTTGGTAAACCGGTAATCTATTTAATAGTTAAATCGGTATTACTCTGAGTTATCAACCGGTAATCGGTAAAGTTGTATAAATCGGTAATACTCTGTGATGAGTTACCAACCGGTATATTTTTGTGATGAGTTACTATCCATTGACACTTTGACGATGATTTTGTGTCATGTTACCAAATGTGTCTAGATACAATGAACCTAGGAACTTGCATTGTAATCCTATTGGACCGACATGAAATCGGATTCCTTTTAAGGACATCATGTCTAGGGTTTTAGTGTGTGTAGTTGTTAGTGTTTTTGGTGGTTGATGAGTTCTTGTATGTGTGATCTTAACAGAGAAGATCAATTTTGTGTGGTGTAATAGAGTGTGGATTTACTGAAGACTTAAGTAATGCTAAAATCCATTAGCAATGAGCTACCATGGATCTAATGAAGAAGACTATGCCATTTGCTAGATCATTCACTTGTTGATTACTCACATCTTTGACAAGTCAGAAACCCTTAACCGAGTAGGCCCAGAAAAGCCTTTGTAAATCCTCTAACAAGGTGATTCACATCTGTGGATTTGAAATCCTCTCATAGGGTAGTCTTTAATCAGACTTATCTCCTAATAGAGATTGAGATTCCTAATAGGATCTATTCTGGTAAAGAACATTGTATGACCATAACCGGTCTGACCTTAACCGGTCTGGTTACTATTCTGCAGATAGTTACTTGTGAGTTTCATCTCACCGTGGTTTTTTCCATTTGGGTTTCCATGTCAAAATCTCTTGTGTTATGGTGATTGTGCTTCTTTGGGTGAATGTATTACTTGTTGTTTGGTTTGCATTTGTGTTAACCAATTTTTTAGTTAAACTGTTATATCGATTTGCTGCTAGACTGATAAAGTGTTTGAGTTCGCTATTTTTTGGTATACTAATTCACCCCCCCTCTTACTATTCATCAATTGGTATCAGAGCCAACCTTTCTATAATTCTAACCACTTGGAAAGAGATATGGGGGAATACACTATGAGGGAACTTACTCATCGGCTCACTCGGACTGAATAAGCCTATGATGAACTTAAAGTCAAATATAAGACCTCTCAGGCAAAAAGAAGAGAGCATGCTGAAAAATTGATGGAGCTAACTGAAAATAGTTCTTTTGATGAAGCGGAAATGGAAGCCCTAGTTCAAGAAGTTGAAAAACTAAATGAATCCAATGCCAACGTAAGAAGGGAACTTGAAGGACTAACTATCAGAATGTGTCAAGAGCTTGAGAACTGGAGGAAAGTTGAAGATCTAGTAAAAGACAAAGATCATGAGATCTCCAAGTTGAAGCAAGAGATCAATGCACTTACCACTCATCTTCATGAAAATAAAATGGAAAAGGAAGAAATGCAAGGTGAAGTACACATGACAATTTTTGAGAATTCAACCTTAAAGGAATCCAATGTTGCTATTACCAAAGAACTTACTTAGTCAAAGGAAATACTTGCCAAATTCAATAAGAGCACTGTCAAGCTAGAGAAGAAGCTTGAATCAACCAACACCAAAGGATAAAGGTAAGTAAAAGTTCAAACATGTTTTCTTTAATTGTCTCAAGGAAGGACACACTACTAATTCACCCCCCCCCCCCCACCTCTTAGTATTCATCATGATATTCTTGGGAGATGTCATTTCCATGATTGCTTTGACCTTGGTTGGATCAAATTTCATACCTCTAGTTGAAACAATGTATCCCAATAGCTTACTTGAAGTAACACCAAAGGCACATTTCTTGGGATTGAGCCATAGCTTGTACTGTCCTAACCGGTCAAATATCTTTTCCAGTATTCCTATATGTTCTTCTCTATTGTATGATTTGGCCAATATTTCATCCATATAGTATTCCTTGAATGTATGCATCATGTCATCGAATATCATTTTCATATCTCTTTGATATGTAGCACCTGCATTCTTGAGTCCAAATGGCATAACGCTCCAGCAGAGGGTACCCCATGCACATGTGAAAGTTGTCTTTTCTCAATTTTTAGGAGCTATTTTATTTTGATTATATCCTGAGAAACCATCCATTAGAGAAAACATAGAGTGTCCAGCAGTTAAATCCACAATGATGTCAATGTTAGGCAAAGGAAAGTTATTAGAGTAATCAAGTCTTTACTTGATTAGTTAAACAATATTTGTTTAATTCTTTAAGTTCACTATTATCTCTTTTTACACTTAAGCTAACATTAGGTGCATAATAATTAATTCTTTTATTAATTATTATGTGCAATCCTAGGATTTCCCTTTTAGGGTTTCTTGACCTATTAGAGGTTAATTTTCTTTTCCTTGTATTTTATCACATTACACATTTTGTGAATATGGAGCTCTCATCTTTTTGAGCATATTTTCTATGTATTGTTTTTTATGTTATTTGCTACTTTGCTTCTCCTTGTAACAGGTTATTCAGCTTGCAGAGATCTTTGGGATCCTATGGTGTTGTATATCTCAACTCTCACATGGTATCAAAGCTTTAGATCTATAGTTATATGTTCTTATTTTGAGAATTTTTGCATTGGAAGCAGATCTGGGGTTTTAGGAAGTTTTTTTTATGCACTTAGGGATAGGCCCTTTTTCTGAGCACTTTGGGCCTAAATGAACCTCACCATTATGCTTAGAAGGCCCAAAAACCCCTATAGTCGTATAAAACTTGCCTAGTTTTGACTCCTAAGCATCTGGGGGTAATTTTTCTTCAGTACCATGTCATACGACTCTGGCACGTAGTACGAAAAAAATTCAAAAACAAAATTGCCTTTTTACGACATGCAGGCCAATTTTTTGAAAAAAAAATAGAAAAAAAAGGTTTTTGAAAAATCAAAAAAAAAAATTGAAGTTGGGGTTTCGGAGGGTACCCCCTGAGAGTCTAGCCGAACAGACCTATCAACGCGGGCCCCTCCCCGCCGGCCTCCAGCCCCCGTCGGCCCCTGTCGCCACTGGTCGCCGCTCCACTACAGCCCACCTCCTCCACTCACGCATGCCACCGCTGCACCTCCGCCGCTCCACCCCAAAGCATTGTCAAAGCGCCACCACTGCCAGGCTCTACCACCAGACCTCCACCCTCTTGTATCTTTAAGGGGGGGTTCATTTTTTGGCCATATCTTGAGCATATGGATTCATTTTTTCAAAAACAAATAGGCATCAAAAAGCTAGTTCCAAGCTAGACCTCATGATGTTGGACTTTTTGCTTGATTTTTCTATTTGACTATACTTTTTTTTAGTCAAAGTTGGGTCTCTTTTTTGCACTTTCGAGACCGTAGAATAGGCAAACGGACTTCGTTTTGTCAAAAACAAATAGGTGTTGGAAAGCTCTCGGCATGCTCTATTCAAATATGTGATCTTGTTTCTCATATTTTTAATCAGGTACATGATATTTCAGTTTGAATGTGTTTTGATTATGCACTACTTCCTTCTCATCAATATGTACTAGGGATTGGGTTTATCTATTGTGGGGGTGTTTTTACTTGATTTCTGCCATTTATATCAGAAATCTAGAACACCAAAACTCTCAAAACAAATAAACCCTTCTGCATCTTCTGTCTATTCTAAAAGATCACATAAAAAAAAAAACCAACAAGCAGGTGCAGGTGTAGAGTTTTCATGGTAGATCCTTCAGTTGAGTTGTTGACATCACATAACTATCACACTTGGAAGCCCCACATCATGAGGTTTCTCCAAGAACGAGGTTTGTGGTCTTGTTTGGATGAGTTTCAGCCTCTATTTTAGCATCCTTATGAGCTTCTTCAACATAGAAACAAGATGGATGAGGCCATGGGTTTTGTCTCTTTGCATGTCTTTGATAGTCTTCTAATTCACCTTGATGAGTTTCTCACTCCTCGCGCTATGTGGTTGAAGTTTGAGTCTCTCTTCAGGAGGGTTAATGAGATTCAGACATTACAGATTGAGGTAAAGTTGGTTTCTTTTTCACCTGATTCCTTTCCCACCATTGAGGATTTTTTGAACAAGTTCAAGAGTACCAGATTTTTTCTCTAGGGATGTTGCAAGATCAAGACAGACACAGAGTGCATTCATTTCATTCTTTCAAAGCTTCGAGGTCATTTTCAGTTTTTTGCCTCTACTTTCTACTCCACCATGGATGGCTTGGGTGCTCATTTCACAATGCTTACCTTTGATGTTTTTTGTGAGCATTTGTCTCGTGAGCGGTCTCATCTTTCCTAGCCTGACATGCTCTCAGGGTCCAAGAACAAAGCATTGGTTGTTCAATCCTCTAAGGAGAAGCAAAAGTAGAAACCGAAGCCAAAGAATAATTCTGCAGGTAGTGAGCATTCCTCCAAGCCACCTCCTAAGTTTGATTCTAAACCACCATTTCCTCTAAAACATGGGAAATCTTCATGGTTGGGTGAGTCTTCCTCCAAGACTAAGAAGAAATCATGAGACACTTGCAGTTTTTGCGGCAAGGAAGGACATTCAGTTTCCAGATGCTGGGAACACTTAGAGGCTTTAGAGGAAGCCATGCAACGGCATCACATCTCATCACCTCAAGTGTCTTCTCCTTCCACAGGGAAAGGTCATGCTCTCACTGCTCAAGCTTCGACCTATGGGTCCACTTGGATATTATATTCTGGTGATTCTCACCATATGACTCACACTCAGCATTTGGTTACTTCTCTTGCCTCTTGTGGTACTTGACAGATTGTAGTGGGTGACTCAATTCAGCTTTCAATCTTGGGCTCAAGTTCTGCCTCTTTAGATGGGGGTACTTTGCAGGATGTTCTAGTTGTCCTTGACATCTTGATGAACCTCCTATCCATTTATCATATTTGCCATTTTGGCTTTGGTAAGACAATTGAGTTCTCACCACATGATGTGGTTATTCAGGACCTCCATGACTCTGATTTGGTTGTGGCTATTGGGAGTGTTGATATTGCATCTCGTCTGTACATATTTGATGGATTTGAGCCCTCTTCAGGTGCAAGTTTGTCTCTTATAGCACATGTAGATTAAGTGAGTAATCTTTGGCATGAGTGCTTGGGCCATGTCAATTACAGATATCTTTAGCAGATGAGTACACAGGCACTTGTTCTTGGGCTCCCACAAATTTCCTACACTAATGGTGTTTGTCATGGTTGTGTGCTTGGCAAGCATCACAAAGATCCCTTTCCAAATGGAAGAGCCCCTCATGCTTTGGCACCCTTGGAGTTGATTCATAGTGATCTCATGTCATTTCCCACTCCTTTTTTGGGGGCCAAGTATGTACTCACATTTTTTGATGACTTCTCCAGACGCACATGGGTGTACTTTCTTAAGTACAAGTCTGATGTCTTTGATTCATTTTGAATCTTCAAGACATTTGTAGAGAAGCAGTCTAGTTGTTCTATTCGGTGGATACATATAGATAATGGGGGGGAGTATGTGAATCAGACTTTCAGATATTTTTGCACTAAGCATGGTTTGCAGCATCAGTTTACTATTCCCTACAACCCTCAGTAGAATGGTGTCACTGAGCACAAGAATAGAACTTTACATGAGATAGTGAATTGTATGATTCAGTCCAGCTCCATGGATTCATCTTTTTGGGCTGAGGGAGTGGATTGTACCAACTATATTTAGAATTAGACACCTCACAAGGTGATTCAACAAATGACTCCTGAGGAGGCTTGCTCTCATGACAAACCTGATGTTTCTTTTTTCTGAGTGTTTGGCAGTAAGGCATGGGCTTTTATTCTTGATGCTCAGAGGAAAGCCATGGAGCGGAAGAGCCAACCCCTCATTTTTGTTGGCTACTATGAGGATGTTAAGGTGTATAGGTTGTTTGATCCTGATTCCAAAGAGGTCATGTTTCAACAGGATGTTCAATTTGATGAGCGCCTTTCCAAAGTGGATAGCCTGACTCACGTCTCTACTCCTTTTCTTACTCCTCCCACTTCATCTCTTCAGGATTATTTTTAGGATGATTCTGATGATGGTGATGATGATCCACCATTCCCACCTCTACCTACTCCACCTTAGATGCCCAAGTGGGCTCGCTTTACTGTTGAGGCAACGGGTTCTATGGTTGGTGATCCTTCTAATACTCATCGTACCTGTTCTCATACTGTGGGTTCTATTCTTTTGAGTCATGCCATTTTAGATGATCCTCAAAATATTTCAGAGGCTACAGGACACCCTGAGTGGGATCGTGCTATGGAGGAGTATTCTTCTTTGATGAGGAATCACACTTGGGATCTATGTCCTCTTCCTAAGGGCAGAAAGATGGTTAGGTGTCGTTGGTTGTATCACACTAAGTATGTCGTTGATGGTTTGATTGATAAGTACAAAGAATGTCTTGTTTTGAAGGGTTTCTTGCAGGTTGAGGGTATTGATTACTCCCAAACATTTGCTCCTATCGCCAAGATGAACTCTATTTGCTTTTTACTATCTCTTGCAGCTTCTTGGGGATGGCCCATTTTTCATATGGATGTGAAGAGTGCTTTCTTGCATGGGGACCTACAGGAGGAAATCTATATGGAACAGCCTCAAGGTTTTGTGTAGAACATTTCTTTGGTATGCAGACTTTTTCATTCATTGTATGGTCTCAAACAGGCCCCTCGAGCTTGGTATGAGAAGATGGATTCTTTCTTGATCTCCACTAGTTTCACCCGTAGTCATTCTGATCACACAGTGCATATTCAAATTCTTGAGGGTACAATCCTGATTCTTGTGCTATATATTGATGATCTCCTTATCATAGGTAGCTCATCCTCTATGATTTAGCATATTCAACGAGCCTTGATGGACCAATTTGAGATGACAAATATCGGTCTTCTACACTATTTCCTTGGTCTTCAGGTGATTCAGTCTTCTGATGGGATCTACATTTACCAGTAGAAGTATGCTCTTGACATGCTTCAGTGCTTTGGCATGCTTTATTGCAAACCTACTCCCACTCCTTTTCAATTAGGGGTTGTTTTGATTACTACTTGTCCCACTCCTTTAGTAGATTCTACACTTTACAGGCAATTGGTTGGCAGTTTGTTGTACCTAACTCACACCCATCCTGATCTTTCCTTTGTTGTTGGCCTTGTCTCTTGATTCTCCCATGATCCTCATTAGATTCATTGGCAAGCTGCTAAACATATTTTGTAGTACATTCAGAGCTCTATTTCTCATGGCATTCACTACACATTAGGGGAACCTCACATTGTTGGCTACACTAACTTAGATTGGGTTGGTGATGTCACTGATCGAAAGTCTACTTCTAGCTTTGTTTTTTGTCTTGGCTCTAGTCCTATCACATGGCCTTGCAAGAAGTGGATTGTTCATGCATTATCCTCTATAGAGGCTAAGTACCGAGTTGTTGTGCTTTCCAGTCAGGAGATCTTATGGCTTCGACAGTTGATGACTAAGTTTTTTTTTCCTCCTAATAGTCCCACTGTTCTTTCATGTGACAATCAAAGTTCTACTCATATTTCCCACAACCCAATAGAGAATCAGCGAATGAAGCACATTGAGATTCACATACATTTTATCCGCCAGTTGATTCAAGATGGTTCGCTCATTCTAGAGTACATTCCCACTACCAAGCAAGTTCTAGACATCTTCATGAAACATTTTTCATCATCGTGCTATCTTCAGTTGCACTCTATGCTTGGGGTGAAGGAAGTTGTCTTTGGGGGGTCTTTATGAGGCCTTCCTTCTTCTTCTTCTTTCAGCATGTTCTTTTATCTCTTTTTGGAGAGGAGTTTTTTCCCACTAGGTTTTCTCCTTTTTTCTCTGTTTCATAGAGATTTCATTGTATTTGGATACTCGATCAGGCCTTGTTGTTGGGACCCATCTTTCCTACTTTCAGTAGTTGTTCTAGGTTTTAGTTTCTCCCTAAGTCTAGCTTAACGGGGGTGTTACAGTAATCAGGTCTTTACTTGATTAATTAAATAACATTTGTTTAATTCTTTAAGTTCCCTATTATCTCTTTTTACACTTAAGTTAACATTAGGTGCATAATAATTAATTCTTCTATTAATTATTATGTGCAAGGCAAGTTTTTCCCTTTTAGGGTTTCTTGACCTATTAGAGGTTAATTTTCTTTTCCTTGTATTATTATCACATTACGCATTTTGTGAATATGGAGCTCTCATCTTTTTGAGCATATTTTTTGTGTATTTTTTTTTTGTTATTTGCTTCCTTGCTTCTCCTTGTAACAGGTTATTCAGCTTGCTGATAACTTTGGGCTCCTGTGGTGTTGTATTCCTCAACTCTCACAAAAGTCATCATTTGGACATGCATTATTAAGATCTCTAAAGTCTGTGCATACTTTGATACTTTTATCTAGTTTGGAAACAAGAACGATATTTGATACCCATTGAGGATACACTACAGGTCTGATGAATCCTACATCCAGTAATTTCTTTAGTTTTGTTTTGACAAGAAGAGCAATATGAGGATGCATCTTCCTTAATTTCTGTTTAACTGGTTTCACTCCTAGACTGACATTTAAGTGATGCATAATAAGATCTAGATCCAACCCTAGCATGGCTGCATATGACCAAGCGAAATTGATTTGTCGTCATTTGAAGAATTCCATATATTGTTGCATTTCTTGTTCTAATAGAGAAGTTGTTGGATGTAGACTCTTTGGTTGCTTTGTTGTCCCAATGTTAACTGCCTCTATTGGTTTGATCAAAATGGATGACCTTTCTTGATAGTATTCAGGCAAGGTGTCAAATCTCCCATCTTTTGGTGCCTCGAGGAGGTTTTCGCCGTTAGATGCATCCTTTCTTTTGAATTTTTCTCAATCTAATGTTGCCAATAAATGGTTTTTAGCATTAGACCTGATATTATTTTCTTTATTTTCACTTTTGTGACTGAGAGATTTGGCACACACTTGACTGGAAGATGCATTGTTGAAATTCCAGGTGAAAGTTTTTGCGGGTTCGATTGCATTAAGATATAAGGATATGGCATGGTCATTAGGAAAGGTATCAATGGCAGTATGTCTTTCATTTTCCCAATCAATAAGTTAAGGATGGATTAGAGGTAAGGGGTCCTCAGTTTGAGATTCTTCAAGGGTATTAAGGGTCATGATAGAGATGTCAAAGTTTTCGATATGTATTTCAATGTCTAGCATGATACTCTCATCAGGATGATCTCGTGCAAGTAGCTCCTGATCATCCTCAATTAAGTCCAAGTCAACTGAAAGTGATTCTAATTTAGGTGGGCTAGTTCCTAATGTTTGCCCTGGATACGTAGGAACTACATTGACACCTAAATCTTCTTCAAAGCAATTTTCTTCTACTGATTGTTCAAAATGATAGGAATCCCATTCCCATTCATTAGAATTTGTCTCACTTGCAGCTTGCAATCTGCAGATTTGTCCATATAGCATTTGATTTGTTTCTTTTGTTCTTCTTTCTATATCTTTTCTTCTCTCATATTTAACTTCCTCGGGGTTGATATTGAGTTTTGTCAACCTTGATATCAACTCTCCTTGATTTGTACCAGCTTCTTGTTTGTTTTGATTAGGAGTTAATGCTACTTGGGAGGTACCTTTAGTATGGTTTTCCTATTGATTAGAAGCTTTCTTCTTTTTCCATTTCATGTTTGTTTGTTCATGTTGTTTGGAAAATGTTACTTCTTTCAATTGCAAGTTGTTCTTGTTTGTTTTCATGTTCATCTTGTTGTTGGCTAGAAAATGTTTCCTCTTGTAGAGTAACTTGTCCATACCCTAAGCCTGATTTGTTTGTAGCATGTTGAGTATGAGGTTGTATAGGTTCTGGGAACCTTCTTTTCTTTTTCCTACAAGACCTATTCCAGTGTATCCCATTTTCTGAAGAACGTTAAATCCTTTTCCATATTTTTCTGTAGATATTCTAACATTGTTGATCTTTTGTTGGACTTGTTCATCCTTATATAGCCATTGTAGCACATCTTTGTCTTTTGTTTCCTGTGATAAGGTCCCAGCACTAACAAATACTCCATCAAATATTGGAAGATGTTTCAGAATTGGTTGTTGTTTAGAATTTGATGGTTTTTCATAGGATTTAGGAAAAAGTGGTAACTATGATAGCGAATATTCCTCATTCCCTCGATCTCTTAGCTGCATTTGTTTTTCCATGCTTGACAAAATTGAGGCAAATGATTTTTCCTTGGATTGTGTGTTTGAAGATGATGCCTCCCTATTATGAGGAACAATGACCTCTTGAACTAGTTTTAGATTACTACAGTACTAGAATGGATTTGAATCTGCTGAGATCGTGATTTCCTACTCATTGTATGGAAATTTCACACACTGATGATATGTTAATGGAATAGCTTGTATGTCATGTATCCAGGGTCTTCCCAAAAGTATGCTGTAAGATGTCCAATTCTAGAACTTGGCATGTTGTGTCTTTCTACAAAGGTCCCACTCTGATGGGTAATATCACAATTCCTTTGGAGGAATGCTCTTCTTCATCATATACTTTGGTTGTGATATTTTTCCAGGGATCAGCTACATCTTTAGAATAACCTATAGCATGAACAAGACTTAATGAGAAAATGTTTAGGCCAGCTCCCCCATCTACTAGGACATGTTTAACGCACGTCTTGTGAATAAGGACTTCAATATGCAAGGGAGAATTATGGGGATGTTGCAAGGACATGTCATCTTCTTTAGTGAATGACAAGCAGTGAGGGGTTGTCAGGTGTCCCACCATGGTTTGGAATTGATCTACATCAAGATCTTTGGACATTGTCGTGTCTACTAATGCTTTTTCTATAATTTCTTTATGTGCAGGTGAAAGCCTTAATAGTTCTAAGATGGATATTTGTGCAGGATTTTTCTATAGTTGATCCACTAGACTATATTGTTTTGAAGTAGATGGCATGTTAGTTATAGGACCTAACAAAACAACTTTGGCTTTGCTTCTTGTGATAGCATGAGCAGGTTCTTGATGTTGTTTCTATTTAACCATAATCACATTTACCACATTGTCATATGCATGAGCATAGTTCACCTTTGCTTTACCCTTACCATTATGTGTTGCTGATGATTCACCCTTCTCATAGTTTAGAAGTGGACTTTTAAAATTTATATGAGATTCTTTTGTCATATGTCCATCCACAGTTATCACTCCATTATCAATGAAATCTTGGATGACATGTTTCAACTGCTGACATTTATTTGTGTGGTGTCCCTTGTTTCAATGAAAATCGCAATAATGGTTGTCGTTCCATTAAGAGGGTTTCACTTGAGGTTCAAAGTTTCTTCCTTTTAGAAAAGTAATCAACTTTCTTGCGAGAAGCGTCTTTAATGTTGACCCAAGTGATTCGCTAATGTTTGTAAATTTCCTTTGCAAGAAATTGTTGAAAGTTGATTTTTGGCGATTGTTGTTTTGTTGAGCCATTGCTGAGTGATTGGATAAATTGAAAACTAGTTGCTTTGGTTTTACATTGTTGTTATCCACTATCCCATCATTGATGAAATTTCAATTTCTATTCCAAAATTTGGTCTGATCATTGTAGTTGTTAGCATTGTTGTTAGGAGGATTAACTCCTTCTTTGTAGAACTTCAATTCACCCTTCTTTACCATGGCTTCCTCCATTCTGATTCTTTTATTAATCATCTTTTCAAAAAAATTGATGACATTGCATTTTTAGATGATAGTTCATTTGTCTATTTAGGTTGTCAATGAATATGTCCATTTTCTCATATTTTGGCACCGTACGAGGATATCATGAAGCTAAACGTCTCCATCTATGTAGAAACATCATGAAAGGTTCTCCACTCTTTTGTTTAGTATTACATAGGTCTAGCATTGTGACCTCATGTCAAATTTTGTAAGAGTATTGTGAAACAAACTTATCCACCAATTCTATGAATGATCTAATTACAGGTGGAAGTTTGGAGAACCATTCCATAGCTATTCCACTTAAGCTCTTTGGAAATAATCTCATCAAGTATGTATCCTCATGTGCAAACTCCATACTCATCGTGCAAAATTCTCATTTATGATCCTGGGGATTAGTGCTTCCATACATTTATAATATCTAGGAGTTTCACAACCTATAGGAAATGGTGTCATGTTTAGATTTATGTCGAATGGGAAAGGACAGGTTTCTTGAAGTGAGTATCTTCTAATTGTTCCTCTTTGCATATCTTGAATCTGTGTTTGTAGCATTTGCATTTGTTGTGTAAGAGTTGTGAGAGGATTATCAACATGATTTATTCTTGTATTACCATGATTTTGCATTCTAGTATGATCTTGATCTCTTCTTATATCATCTTGACTCTTTCTTGTGTCCTCATTAGATTTAGCCTTGTTGAGAATTTCTAGTTCATCCCTTTTGGGAATGGAAGTTTCCTCATTAGTTCTTGTGTTATCAGGAATTGATGTGTCATCCTTTTTGTGACCAAAAATCTCCTCATGTCATTCGTTATCATGGAAAGGGTCACTTCTCTTTTGTCCTAAATTGCTCTAATCAAAATCTTGGGGGAGTGTAGCACCAGATTTTGCTAACATTAGGAAATATTTTTCTTTTTCTTGCTCCAATATTTTCTCCATAAAATTATTGAATTTAGTATCTTCTTTGATTTCTCTGATATGTTGATCTGCTATGTCTTCTTCTTGTATTTCATTTGGTGTTCCATGTTTCTATAATCTTTCGTCATTTCAAATGTTTCTATTTTTGTTTTTGTGATCTTACGTCTCTGCGCTCTAGTTAAAATGGGCATACACGTGTGTTGAATATTGTGCAAGGATTCAATTATCTAAGAGGTGTTTCGATAAGTGACCGATTGTCAATGTAGATATGATAGAGTGATATGACACAAAAAGATAATTCAAGTATTTGTAAGTTTGTAAGTTTTTCGATCTTAGGTTGGAGTGCAATGTAGATGATTTTGATAAAACCAAGTCCAACAGGAACGATATATCCTATGATATGGGATGAGGTTATCCTAATCAAACATTGTAGTTTCATGATAAAGGATGATAGATCCTTATGAGAAACTATGTTTTGAGTGATCAGTTTATCAAAGAAGGTGAAGATGCACTTTGAGATTTTAGATCTTGAACTTGTTGAAGACGAATACTTGAAAATCTTGAGGTGTCTAGCTCTAGAATCTGATTTGATAGAAGATAACTTGACCAAGCGAACCAAGAAGACAAACTAAGAATAGGCTGATAGATATCAGGTGTGTAGGCTCATTGTAAATTGACCAAGCAAACATGGTAGGTCTGAAAAAGACATCCAAGAAGATAGCTTTGGACTGACAGAGACAAAAATTCATACGACAGGTTACATAGTCCTAGATGACAATTCATATAGACCCATATGACAAAGGCATAATCTTGTATGACAATTCCCATAGAACCATACAACAACTGATAACACAAAATCCTCTGTTGACCTAACTCGTACAACAATTTAGACTGAACAAGACGATACACTATCTTTCTCATATGACAAACTAAAAAACTCATACGACTGAGGACAGAGTAGAGACAAAATTTTGACTTCGACGGATTTTTTATCAATGATGTTTGATGTTTTAGTTTTGTTTTCTAGTTTTAGACATCTGAGTTTCTATTTCAGGGATGAAAACACAACAAACACGCGATATGATAAGTGACCTCAAGCACAGCATGCTAAATCCTAAGGAAGTTGGCTGAGAGAGAAAACATTTGCTTGCAAACTCAGGTACATGCCCAATAGATAATCAGAATACGGTCGCTAAGTCTCATGCAATGGATTCTCAATGTCGTATTATCTAACTCCAATCGCTAATGGGGACACGATATGGCAAGTGTCTTGGGAGAGTTATTATCTCTCTTGCACAAAGATTATCCCCCTTTCAGAGGTGAACTGGGTAGCTTCTATCTTAGGGTTCATAGTAAGGATTTCCATTTGGAATTACCCCTTGTAGTCATGCAAGCACGATTAAGGCCTATAGCCCAACAAGGTACCAAAACAAGAAGTAGTCGTGCAAGTGTGATTGAGACCGCGAGGCCCTACTAAATATCTGATATGAGAGATCTCAAAAGAGAAAACTCAAATAATCCCATCCTCCAAAACTTTAATCCTGAGAGGCCTATTTTTTAGAGTGAGTCAAAAGCTTAGGTCTAGAAATGCTCACTTGGTTTGTTCTCACTGGGTGACTACTTTTTTCCACTATGACAGGCCCGATAAAGGTATTCAAATCTCAAACATAGAAGCACTGCAAGGGTCAGGATTTCTGATTGTTCAAATGGACAAGAACATACTCTCCTACCTTTTAAACAACTTCTCAAGCATAGAAAACAAGATGTTCATTAACCAATAGCAATTTAAGTGTGCCTAGAAAACTTTAAGAAGACACAAAGTTTGGTTGAGTTTTCCTTAGGCAACTTGCAAAACCAATACATTAGTAATCATGTTGTTTTGGAGTAATTGATTCTTTGGAAAGCATAATCTTTGACAATCATCCTATAAAAACCAATTAGGCTACTAGAAAACTCACAAACAAACCAGGGTTAGCATTAGTGATATCAAATTTCAAGCACAAAAACCCTAAAATGCAATCTATTTTGGAACAACAGAAGCAGAAAATCATACAAGTATCTTCACCTAATAGTACAAGTATTCCCAAATAGCCGCACGAGTGCACAAAGAAACTTGTACGGTACTGAAAAAGGTACTCGTACAAGATTCTGAAGTAGATACAACCACAAACCCATGAGATTGAATATTTTGATGATGCAAGAGGCCAAGAAATTAGATTTCCTGCCCCACGATGGGCACCAAAATGTCGTGTGTGTGAAGTAGGGTACCTGCAGCTGCAACACAAACACTCAATAGATCATTACAAGCATGGTTAGCAAATTGAAATCAAATGAAAGATAAACCATGACAAAGTGACCTATCGCCTCCTAAGAGATGCGCATGTGGATTTACTCTCAGATATAGATGATCAATCCCAACAACTTGACTACACCAAGACAGAGGATTTAAAATGATATGATATGAAAGCTAGATGAATTTATGATTAAAATATATTGATCCAAGAAGCTAATTATGCTAATGATATGCATTGATTATTCTAAATGATGATACAATTAAACTAGAAGATGATCAAATTAAGCTAGATATAAGATGAAATTGCCTATAATAATAATGCTTAAAATGATATGAGATGGGATCCTTTGTGCTCCAAAATGGGGGATATTCATAGGATTTCCAAGGCCAGGGGTGAGGTGGCAACAATAAATGGTCAAGATTGAGTCTAAAGATATCAAGGGTCAAATTAGAGGAGGTTGGAGAAGAGGTTGGAGGGAGGGACACTTGTCATCTATATGGTGACAAGTGTCAAGGAATCTTGCTCACAAGAGTGCAAGTGTCCAAGGGAGAAGACATGTGGCATAAGTGCCATGTGTCTCAAGGGGAGAATATCAAACCCATAGGAGGTTAGAATAAGGAGGTTAGGATGAGGAGGTTAGGATAGGGTTAGCTAAACCCAGGATTAGGTGGAATGGGTTAGGTTAGGGGGGTGGTTAGGTTAGGTGGTTATAAGTTAGGAGGCATGTGGGAAATTTGAATTTAAAAATTCAAATAATAGGAAAATGCTAATTAACTTTCAACAACTCATAAATTGATCTGTTTTAATTAATTAGGGGATTAGAAGAAATGAATTAAATGGGGGGAGGATTAATCAAAGGGGACTATTGAAATGAACTTATTAAATAAATTCTAGTAGTGAGCATTCTAGTAGTGAGCCATATTTGTAAAAATCACCTTAACCGGTGTCACCCTAAGAGGTGTTTTCATATTGAGATAGTGAGCCTAAGGTTTATTCTGACAATTCAATTGTGTGCTTCAGT
This sequence comes from Cryptomeria japonica, assembly GCF_030272615.1. Classification (NCBI taxonomy): domain Eukaryota; kingdom Viridiplantae; phylum Streptophyta; class Pinopsida; order Cupressales; family Cupressaceae; genus Cryptomeria; species Cryptomeria japonica. The sequence goes on along the minus strand of NC_081414.1, from coordinate 813,704,789 downwards.
GGTGGATTCTTTCTTTCTTATTCTTTTGGGTAGTGATCCCTCTTTCTTTTTCAAGCGGTTTTAGTCGGGTAGTGAGCCCACCTGCAGTGAGCATTCTAGTAGTGAGCCATATTTGTAAAAATCACCTTAACCGGTGTCACCCTAAGAGGTGTTTTCATATTGAGAACTAACATTCTCCATGATTTTTCCTTTCTTGGGTTTTCCACATCATATCTAGTGTTTCATGTGTATGATCTTTCAAGTTTATATCTGCTCATGGTTAAGTAGTCAAAGATTAGTTTACTGGATCTGTTTTTGTGAGAAAGGTAAAATAAATGTTAATAGACAATTGATTCACCACCTCTCCCCTCAGATGTCTGAATATTCAATAAGGTCTATATATGAAAATTGTCAAGGGAAACATTGTTTGAACCTAAATTCAAACTAGATTCTAGCATTTGGATCAAGTGTAAATAAGGAAACTAATACTATTAGCAAACTTTTATAAATCTTATTCTATGATCTAAATTTAGATGTAGGTTCTTTATTTAAATGGTAGAATATGAATAAAAATATTTAAACCTAAAGATAAAATATGACAAACATGATTGTTTTCAATGAAGAGTGAATAATAGATGGTGAGCATACTATTGTTGTTGTTCAATTGGTTTTGTTAAACTATAATTATTCTTCTATAGAATCATTGAATTAAAATCTATTCAATTATCTTAGGAGATGATCTAGGGCGATGGGAGAGTTAACATGACAAATTTGGACAACTCATATATAATTATCTACAATGAAATCTTTCAAATAATGATATATATGAGAGGGAACAATTAACAGTCATTTTGATTATAATGAAATAATTTATTTTTTTTAAATCTAAGGGTGATTTCACAATAATGTGTCCCACTTTTCAGCTAAAATGAGACATTGAAAGCAATATTTTTAACAATTTCTTAACTTTTTGTCACTTAGAGGAGAGGACCTGGTAGTTGAGCGTGTTCCAAAAATTGTTATAGCACTTGTTAATTTAATGTCCAATATTTTTAACAATATTACACCAATAGTTGTGTCTTTAAAGAAGTTAGTGTTAATGGTGAGTCTCCATAATTAAATGAAATGTATTCCTTAGATCTAAAAAGCAACAAGTCATGTGATGCCACATCAACGCAATAATAAAACATGACTTAGTGCTCAAGTATTGGCCTCAATTTTTTTTGGACCTTTTTGGACACCTTGGCAAAAAACATGTTGATGTGGCAGCATATTTGATGATGTGGCCTAGAAACCTTAGTTATAAGCAAGAGATTTGTCAAATAAATTGTAAAAAATTTGGAGTAATTTGAAATTTTCATGTAGGATTTTTAAAAGTATGAAGTTAGGGTTGTCAACTACTATGTCATCTCCCCTATAGCAATCAAATTGTTAAGAACTTGAAGATGATATGTAGTCAATTTTGAGATTTTATGTATGGATTATAAATATATATTTTTGACTTGTAAAAAAAATATGTAAGTTTTAATAACTAGTTTTTATAATTAACAACAATTTCAAAAGTGACATTTAATCCATAATTCGTAACATTTTTTACAAAAAAACTGTTAGGATTTTAAAATTTCAAACATTAATTAGCAACACAAATACTAATGTGGAAATATTTTTTGGGTATTTTTTATTATATATATTTTACTTATTATTAATTTTTCAAGTGAAATTAATTACAATTTACACTAACTTTTTTTTATTGTAACAAGGACATTACTACTTGTATTAGCTAGGGCCTACCTCTCTAAATTTGATTGAAAGGTGGGCAGGGAGGTATTGGGAAAGGGGTGAGAATAAGAAGTGATCGGCAATGGAGGATTTCTCACTCCGGAATTGGGAGGCTATCGCCTAAAATGAAGAAATCTATATTTTTTTATACTATTTGAAAGCTACAATCTAACATATTATCTTGTCATGTTGACTCCCTTTGTTGGTGTAACATCATAAATTGTACACCTTTAATTAGCATGCCCAATTCCATGCTTCATTAGCACTCATTTTCGTATTTCTCGTTATATATGCACTTAATTAATAATTAATTTAAAATATGAATCTTTTCTTGATTCTCACATCATCACACTCTCATTTGGGCCTTTAATTTTAGGTGTACCCTTTATATTTAAATTGTCTTGATTTATTATAGTTCCTATCCTATCTTAAATATCAAGACATATTTGTCTTATCTAAACATCATATATTGTCACACAAACTTAATTCCAGCATTAGAACCCTATAATTCTACATCCCTAAAAAGTCAAGCTGAAAGTATCAAGACTAGGACAAAAATTGGCATGGTCCCACTCTTTATGTCTTGGATTTCAAGAGGATAATAAGACAGTCCTATCCTAATCAAAACTAGCTTTGTGAAAATAAATAACAAACCTAGGTTGTTCATTTATCTAATCAAACCTAGAATCTCATATATAAATAGTTATTTTCCTCATTTGTGAGATATTGCAAGCATGTACAATATTGATGCAAAATTGGAGATATCCTTATGAAGTGAAGGTGTTGCTTTTAGGAGAATTCAAGATCTACAATTCATTATTCATCAACACTCATCAACCATGGAAGCTTCAAGAGATATTAGAGAATAATAGGAAATTACTGACTAATGATTGGCTTGTACCTCTTCCTAAAGATTAGGTATAATTTGGTGTTGTTGTCATATTTCTGCTATTAAACTTTAGATATGACACTTTATCATTTAATTCATTTATGGATTAGCTCATTCACACCAATATCATTTTTGGGTTTTTATCTTACACACTTGAGTATACTCTAGTTTGCATTTACTTACCTTAGCTCATAGCAATCTTAGACACACTTAAGATTCAAGAGTACATACATTATTCCAATTTCAACACCATTCATGGTGGTGGAAATCACCAAATAGGGGGTTGACCAAGGCAAACCCTATGTATCCACCACCATACCCTCTTTCTATCTTGCAAGTGCAGCTACAAGTTTTCAACAAAGTCACTGAGATAGAAGAGTAATAGTAGACAATCACAAAGTTGTATCAAGAAGCAAAACTAGAAAAACCCTAGACCAAGGTGTGATGGGCGACCTAGTCCTAGACCAAGGCGTTTTGGGCACCCTGGTCCTCAAATATCAATTTTATATTTCAAGGGTGCAGATAGTATGCTCTCAAGAGGTTCCAGTTAACTTTGTGTGAAAAAGTGGGAAGACTAAAACACTCTGGGTGCACCAATCTTGTGAATTCATCCCTGAATTGTAGTCACAGGTGCACCTCTATATATTTTATCCATTTTTGTACCTATTGATGAGTATTTGTTTGCATAATAGTCTGTTACAACATTCTTAGTTTACATTTACATTGTAGTTAGATCTTAGTTTGATATCATCTCATCTCGAGTTCATACACTTTCCAAAGAAACAAAGGAATAGAAGCCCTAAGCCATGATTTAACTCTCTTTGAAAAGAGTTAGTCAAGTTCAATCCTATCCTTGGTGGCTTTGTATTCCAATGTTTATGTGAAAGTGGAGCTTGGCCCTAATCCTACCTAGTCCATTTTCATCTTAAACATTTTGGTGAACCCAACTCTTCTTGCATGTTTATGATTTTAGACCCAATTTTTGTATAAGTTTTAGATGTGCATTTATTCATGGATTTTGTACTTGCATTAGTAAAAAAATTTAAAAAAATTATAGTTCTCATAGGTTATCATTTGAAAATTGTATTATTTTCATTTAGTTACTTTCATATTGCCTAGATGTGATAGTTTCTTATAGCTTCTTATGACCCTTCACCCCTCTCCTAAAGATCCTCCTAGGGACGTTTTGGGAAAAGAGGATGATTTCAATAAAACCTTTATTATTGCTCTCCCTTTTAAGGATGAAACATTAATAAACAATACTTGTTCCTCTCCCAAAATTGGATCTACCCATGAGGAAATCCTAGTTCAAGAAGAGACTATTAACACTTCTTTCAAAGATCTCCCTCTCAAGGATGAAGCTTTGAAGTATGATGTCTATCCTTCTCCTAGACTATGCATGTCTCATGAGTATCATTTGGTGCTAGAGGAGGATATTGTGGATATATTTCCTAGTGACACTATACCTTCTTTCCATTTTAATGATCATCTCGTGGACACCTAAAAATGTCTCATTAATCATACGCTAATTATTCATCTTATTAATTAAGTAATTCATTAATTATTTAATTAAACTAATTAATTCTTCTTACTAATTCAAATCATCAATTTCTACATTACTAGTCATTCAATCTCTATCTATTAATAAATTCATCACTACCCCCTTTTTCAAATATTAATTATTTAATTAATTATGATTTATTCCTCAAATAAATAATCTTTTTTATTTAATTAATCCCATTTCTAATGTTTAAATAATTTCATTTAAAATTATTTAACTTAATTAACTTATTCCTCCAAATCCCAAAATTTGAATTTCAAATAATTGCATCTAATTTCATTTCTCTCAAATTCACAATTCCCCAAATGTGGATTTCAATTAATTTCATCTAATTTCAAATCATCAAATTAACATTTCACCAAAACTGCATTTCAATAAATTTCAGTTAATCTCATGTGCATTTCAGTATTCAAAAACCCAAATTCAAATCAAAATCAAAATGAAATTGAAATTCAATTCAATCTCCTACAACACATTTTGAAATCGGAACTGGTTGACCAAATCAATTATCTAATTAGTTAACTCAGTTAACTCTCCAATCACCCCTTTTCACTCCAAATTACCTTGTTTGACTAATCAATAAAATTAGTCATCTCCTCAATCAACTCATTCAACTAGATAGAATCTATTCAGTTCACTATCCAATCTATTTAGTTGAATACTCAATAAATCTAAGAACGAATCAATCAACTCTATTAACTAATCAATCTAAATCAGTTCACTCACAATGAGGACTTGAGTTCAAAATCTCTCCCCATCTCTCTTGAAAATCTATAAAAACAACATCAATTTCTCAAATCAAGCTAGAATCATAGAATCTAGAATCACAATCTTCAAAATATTTGTGTCAATCATATGCAGGAAATCCCAGTGCAACACTTGAGAGCCACCTATCACACAAATTGGAGAAGAGCAATGGAAGCCTTGTTACATCAATTGAGAGAGTTTAATTAGATTCTATTCATTATTCAATTGATTTAGCATTATTTCAATATCATTTAGGAGTTAATTGTAATTGGATTTAGAGTTGTGATTTGCTATTTTACATCTGATTATCTTGATGATTAATTTACCCCTAAGAACCAATGGTGAACCCGATGTGAACATAACAGCATTTAACTTTGTGATTTGACTTCTTTTTTTTTTGGCGAAAATCAGGAAGGGCTACGCATTTTCTCATAATGATGTGCATTCGCTAACACTAGGCATTCGCCTTCACATAAATTCACAATCGCTCACATATTGATTCGCATTCGCTTAGCTTCTTTTTTTTTAATTTCTCTTGTCATTTTTGTTCCTGGTCTATTTGCACTACTAACCCATCAATCTTTTTAAATTCTAGAAACTTTCATTTTTCTGCATAAAATGCATCTAATCTCATGGCAGGAAAAATAAGATTCAAAATTGCATGTACAAGAAGGAGATCAGAAGACAGAAGATAATAGAGAGCTTACCAACAAATACTCAAAGCAGAAAATAGGCTCCAATACCTAGAATATCAGGCATCTTTATCTCGATACTACAACATCGTGTACAAATATTTGTAGAAGTATGACATACATAACGATACTGAGATCATGGGAAATATCATTATGAGTGAAGCCTTTGTCTCATAAGTTCTTTTTTCTTTTAAATTTTATCTTATAACTAATTTGCATTTGACTAGACGTTACACTGCATTTGCTCAGATAGTGCACTGCAATAGCTATGATAGAAATTTGCATTTGCATACCTAGAAATTTGCAATCGTTTCAATGTTGATTCGCATCTACTGGATTCTGTCAAATTATTTATGTTCTTCATTTTCTCTAATTATGGCATTTTAATGATTTTTTTTTACAGACAGTGAAACAAATTTTGTAACCGAAGAAGCAGAATTAGGCTGGAGAGCCCACAATGTGCTAACAATTCTCATGGTTTCTTGCAGGGATAGTTGGACTTAGTTTATCTAAATCTTTCTTTTAGTGCTCTTAAAAAGAACAACACAAATTTCACCATTGCTATGTCAGTTAAAATGAACACCATGTCTTTTGGAGTAACATCTCCAAGTAGCATAGATAATTTTTCGATGAAGGCTTAAAAAGAACTTTTTCTTTCTGTGTTCTCAAGGTGATAGGCATATGCACTCCCCTTAACTAGGTGACCAAAAAGCCAGACCCATCTTTTTCATGCTTTCTATCAATTATGCATTAGGATAAAATATTTAGAAGGCCTGCCTCTTGAGTAGCCCATAAGGACAAGTGAGAGGGAATGACCTAAGTGGTAATGGCTAACGCCAAGTATTCTAAACCACTATAAAATAAATGTGTTTGCAATGAAAATTATAAGCAACGAGTGATACATGTTGTCATAATAGCATTATGCCTCCCGCGGTGCCTATATGGTACGAGAAAATCTATAGAGTATAACCTCTTCAGACTGGGAGACCTCCTTGATGGAGCATAACACGCTGCTGATTATGACCACCTGAATGGAAACTTGATTAAATACTTTAAGATCTAGAGGCCAAATCAAGTCAGTAACCATACACTTATACTATCATAGTGCAAGGGTGGGAAAGAATCCACCTCCAATACACTCACCATATATCTCCCAAGATAACGAGCCAATTGAGGAGCGATCCTCTTTGGTTTAATTTCTGAACAAAGGCAAAAAAATGGGCACGCCCTAGGGTGTGAAAGGGTTGTTTGAGATGATGGAGTGTCAAGATGTGGGTTGTGGTATTATTCATGACCTTTTGACCTTAGGAGAGTCTGCTTGATGTGTTATCGTTTGGCCAAATTTTATCGAAAACATTGGGATTTGAAAAGATCCTATCAAACATGCTTTATTTTGTTCAGTTTAATGTGTGTCTTCTTACTTGTTGGTGTATTGTAATCATTTTTAGAAAATCCTACCTCAAACATCCAAAACACAATCAGAGAAATCAATCAAATTCAACCTCAACTCAAACAAGTTTGTCAAGACCAACAAATCAAACAAAATTGCCACTTTTAGAGAAATGGAGAAAGCATCTTACATGTTGTGATCTAGGTCCAAACCAGTCAAGAAAACATCATGGAATGGTGTTATGCATTTCATAGGGAAGGTGAAGAATTCATCCCTTCCATTTTCCATCGTCATCCATAGAGATTTTAGCTCAAAAAATTAAGACTTTGCAACAACAAATGAGAGTCATGACTAGTCCTAATAACCATAGAGATTGGTTAAAAAAAATAATGAGGGAAGTGATAACCACTAGGGAATCATTATCAAGCCAACCTTCTTTCTCTTGTGAGACCATTCAAACATGCCAACCTTCATTCTCCAACAAAATCATTCCTTCTTCAATTCAACCAACATTAGAGTCATGTCAACCTTCTTTTTCTTTCAACCCGACATATCAATTATACCAATCACATCAACCCAACATTCAAACCCCTTTCAACCAAAATCAAATCCCTTTGAATCAAATTAAAATCCCATTCAACCAAAGTCCAAATCAATCATATATATCCATCATTTCATCATCCCCTGAAGTCACACAAGAGCAATCCACACCATCTCTATCCGATAACATAATCTCCCAAAGGCTATCCATCATACAAATCCAATCTAATCCAAGTCATGATGCTAGTCCTTTCCATGCTTTAGAAATTCAAGATCCAATGGCACCATACATTCCATTTCCAAGAAAACACACTTCAGATATTCTCATTCAAAATCATTATAGGAGTTGAGAAATACAACCCCACAGTAGCCTGAAGATCTTCTGCAAGATGAATAACATGTTACAAGGAGAAGCAATGAAGCAATAATCTGAAGAACACACCAAACACACAAAAAATATTCTCAAAAGATGAGAGCTCCAATTCACCAAAAATGTATTGTGAAAAGATAATACAATGAAAAGAAAAATAACCTCTAATAGGTCAAGAAACCCTAAAAAGGGAAAACCCTAGGCTTGCACATAATAATTAATAAAATAATTAATTAATATGCACCTAATGTTAGCTTAAGTGTAAAAAGATAATTGGGAACTTAAAGAATTAAACAAATATTATTTAATTAATCAAGTAAAGACCCAATTACTCTAACAATTGTTTCTATTCAGGTCAAAGTATTGAAACCTTACAAAAATCTCCCATGCACATCCAAACTCCTTCCCCGTATCAAGAGGGTGATCCAAAATCAGAAGAAATGAGTCATGAAAATTATTCAAAATCAAGAACAAACCCTTCCATCCTACCCATTTTTTTATCAAGATCCCACCTATCAAGAATCTTATGATAATCCCCTCATTCTTTTCTATTTCACTCATAATAATACCCTTTCACCTCAAGAACAAAGTATCCTTCCAAGTCCCATCCAACATCCACCTCCTAAGAAAGATCAGGACATCCCTTCCATCCTTCCTAATAATCCCTTTCCAAGTCAAGATCAAAGCAGCCCTTCACCTTCATGTCCTAAACAAGATCCCATTATTTCTCTAGATCATTATCAAGATACCTCCTTCCCTTCATCTCCATGTCATAATCCTTCATGTTCCTCACAAGATTCCCTCTCAAATGAACTTACCATTTCTCCTAGTCTCCCTCATGATCCCAATACCTCTACACAAGTTGTTCATGAACCCCTTATCAATGAAATCACCAATCCAGATCATATTACACAGAGCAACTTGTCAACAATTGTATGTGCGCCATCACCAAATGCCAATTTAGTGACAAAAACAAGCATAGAACCAATTAATGAGATCAACTCATGGTTGGCTTCATCATCCTCTTCAAGTGCATCAATAGAAATAGGTATAGCACCCACTCATGTCACAGCTTCAGAACTAGAATATATTTGCCTCATACACCCACACTTGATAGACTGGGGGCAACAAGATCTACCACAGTTGGATTGGTTTTAAAATAATGAGGCTATAGCAGAAACTGTACATGAAATACTCCTAGTTGAATATCCTATTGAAAAAGAAAGTTTATCCAACTCTTCAAACACATACCAATGAACTACCTACATAAAACTCCCCGGCCCTATCAATAGCATGCACCTAAAAAGATATTACATATAAGGGATGGGTTCATTTAAATTTTTAGTACTGCATTGCATCACATATCTCCATTTCAGAGTGCATCACAGTTGCTTGCATATCACCTGTTGAGCACTATTTTTTAAAAAAAATATAATAAAAATAAAAAATAATAATATATGTTTCCATAAGCATGAGGACTAATGGATATTTCGGCCAGTAAGCTATATCGAGCACTGCAGGAGAAGTTTCATCGAAAGAGCGTTTTCATCGACACAGGGCATATAAAGCATTAAGCAAAGATGTTTCGGCAAGAAGTTACCTTCGATGAACGCAAGAAACCGCTCATCGATACTCCAGGTTTCATCGAAAAGGTAAAAGCAAAAAGCGAAAAGGCAAAAGGTGATTTCGAAGGAATATCGCTACCGAAGAAACTCAAGAGACATTCATCGAAATGCAAGTTTCATCGATGAACGTGGTGTCGAACAAAAGAAAAGTTGTTTCATCGATAAAAAGGATATCGATGAAAAAGGGGATATCGATGAACACTCATAAGCCTTCATCGAAGAAAGAAACTCATCGAAAGTATGACATCGATGAAACTCACGAGCAACTTGTCGAAAAGGGGGACTATCGATGAAAAAGTGATTTCGATGAGTCTTAAAAGCGGCTTCTCGACGTAAGTTTTTCACCGAAAACAATATTATCGAAGAGAATGAGCTTTCGATGGAAGATTCAAACACTCGGCCGAAGACATGGGTTTCATCGATAATTTGAAACGCGCGCACTTTGAGCGGACTGTACTTCCCGCGAAGGAATTAAAGGCCCAGTTGAAAAGTGTCACATCTGCAATTAAATTTAAAACACTTGAGTAGTCGTTACAGATGCAGAACATTAACTGTACACAAGTTGCCCATTCAATTACAGTTAAACTGAGTGAATTTTTGTAAGAATCAGATCGATGCTAAGAGATTGGAAGCTGTGAAGAACTTGCAGAGATTTGCAAACGATAACCAGAAGAGTTGAGCATTCTACCAAGTAAGTGTTGTCTCTCTTATTTACTGTAACTATGGAACCTTCGTCTTCTTCTTCTAAAAAGAGTAGGAAAGGAAAAGAGTTAAACCCTGAAGAGAAGCCCAAGAGATAGAAGAAAGAAGGGAGAGCTTTGACTCAGGACTTATTAGACCAGTGTCCATCTTCTAGTGTAAGGTCCAAAAAGATTAAAAGTGAAGAAGAAGGATTAGAGGACAAATTTGAAAACCTAGGAGACATTTGGACTGAGATAAGAGGACATGAGTTATTTTTGTTCGGTTACAAAAGAAGGGATGCACCCGAACCCATTAGTAATCTGTGGAAGAGGAACTTAGGCAAGTTAGTAGTTCCAAATGTATTTGTAGACGTAGAATTAATGAAAGCTCTGGTAAATTGCTACAACCCAAGAACTAAAACCATATGTGATTACAGAGGGAATACATTAGTAGTAATCAACAAGCAGACTATTGATATGGTTTTTGATCTAGACTGGGAAGTCGAGGAAAGCATCGATATGAAGAAACTTTCACAGGAATTTTTTAGTTTGGAAAATATCTACAGGACTTGGAGGCTACCTATTCACAGGCCAAAAGTGGGTGGGTCATTTGTTCAGTTTGGCAAAAGTGACAAGGTGCCATTTGATGTCAACCACTTCCATCCATATTTCAAATATACGTATTATACTGCAGCCCAAGTACTAGGCATAGAGGCTCATCCACTCATGGATGTTGGGATTATGGTTCTGTGTGCTGATATTCAATCAAAAGACCCTAGGTCATTTGATTTTGCTACTTATGTTGCGGATACCTTGAATCATGGGCTGGAAAAAATGAAAGGAGACCTTGTGAATGTTCACTTTTCATTATACTCCATGCTAATGCATATTCTTCTTTATTGTGGACAAGAAATTAACTTCTGGCCAGATGAGTTCAGCATCAGGTCTTATGATAAGAATGGTCTGAAGAAGCATGTTCAGTTGTGGGTATCAGCATGGGACCAGAGGTTTATGAACAACCAATATTGGCATTTTCAAGAATACTTTGTGAAACCTCTTAGTGCAACTTTTGGACAATGCAGGGATTATACTTTGTCCCCTGAAATTAAGAGGTTCCTCAGGCCAAAGGATTTCTCTCCAGAATCACAGATTGAACATAATTGGGGTGATTGGTATTGCCATGATAATCACACAGAGATAAGGGTATTTGGATATGAAGGGCAACCGCACATGCTTCCAATTACGGTGCCAGACAGAGTGGCTAGCTTGGAGATTATAAGGCAATTGTCTATTGCCAGTGCTAAACATTTAACTGATTTTGGTAAACAATCTATTGTTCCAGGTCTATTAGTTTTCTCTGATTTCATTGTCAAAAGTTCGAAGAGTTATCATTTATTACAGAATAAATTAAATTACTATGGCATGACTCTGGGTGAGCCTAGGGAGAATTTTGATCCCGAAGGATATATAAGAGCTTCCAGAGCCTCACAGAAACTCAAAGCTGGGATACATATGGCCAAAATGCCAGACGACCTAATTAAGAACCTTGAGCGAGAGGAGGCCAAATCTTTAAAAGGAAAGAGTGAGTTAGTCTGGGAGGCCTACAAATGGAAAAGGGCAAGGGGAATGATAGATGGAGACCTAATTGGAAATCTCCAAGATCCTCTAGAGGTAGCTAAAAGGCTGCTTCAACATGAAGTTGAAATTATGCATAGAGTTCCTTCACAATTCCTTCGCTTCATTAATACTGAAAGGGACAGTCAGCCCCTAGCTCACATGTCACCAAAATCAACCGCCAGTAGTATCCCACCTGATTCTCCTAGAGAGGATTATCCTCCTGGTTTTGAAACAGAAATGAACATGGACACAGGAGAAATCAACATCAAAGATGTTGTTGACATAAGAATGACTGAGCATGAGGACTTCATTGCTGATGATGGATTCGCCTCCTCTAGGGAATTCCTTTCATTTCTATATCAATACAAAGGGGCTCATGTCAAACGAAGCATGGCTGGAAAACCAGAGGAGGAACAGATGAAGAGATTACAGGATGAAATTGATGTCCTCATGAAAGATATGACTCCTGAAAAGGGGAGGAAATTATTAAAAGAGGCCGGTGTGATCATCTTCTCTGGTTGGGATATCAACTCAGCACTCTTATTTGATGGCTTTTTGAAAAAACAAGATTTGAATCAGCAGGTATTACCCCAGGAGGTAGATAAACTGTTCCTAGGCTCTGGATATGATCCAGACAAAAAGGCTCTCTTACAGTGGGCACTATATCCAAAAGGGAAGAGGCCAATCATTGTGGATATAGAAGAAACCTTTGGGCATCTCATGGTTCATCAGGTTGGAAAGACTGATCCTAGGGTCACTGCAAAGCTCAACCTGGATGTTGCAAGATTGAACCTGGACCAGACAGAGTTTCTGGTCAGAGAGAACATTACATACAAGGGATTGTATGAAAAATCCAAGGAAGAAAATCAGAAGCTACAAGCAAAGGTATTGCAATTAGAAACGGGGACTCCTATCAGCGAATACACCTCATACCCCGCAGGACGCAGCTTGGATGACGTCTCTGATGCCCTATACTGGAAATATCAGGCAGAGAAAGCCAATAAACGCGCAGACAATATCCAGCAAAAGATGGACAAATTGGTCAATGACATCATAGGACATCGGTTTAACACCATGCTCTTACAGGTCGAACCATATTGGATAGTTTACAATGGAACAATAAAAGCGCTAACAGAGCATGAACGGTTAAGAGCACGATTGCAGGGGGTGCTAAGCAATGACGATTCCATGACGCCAGAAGAAAAGGCTGAGGGTAACGCGTATATGGATAATCATGTCAAACTCGAGGATATGCTGAGAAAAGATTTGAAAGAATTAGATGATGAAAAACCCGTTGGAATGCCTTCCGTCTACAAGGAAGGAGAGGTAATAACCTTGGAGGATTTGCGAAAGGAACTTGTCAGCGTCAAGGATTGGGCCTTGTCAGAAATTGATCGGAGTAAGGATATGGCCCCTACCGTCAACCAGATGATATTCAAGTACCTGACGCTAGGGGATGAATTAAAAAAGCAAACGCCTCGAATCAGGACATTCAAAGACGATGATTACATTCATCATTTGGGGCTTTTGAATCTCTTTTTGCTTAAGTTTAGAAACACTCGAGTTAACGACTAATATTTTGAAAAGTCGTGTCTCTTCGTGAAAAACTTTCGTCCTCATACATATATGAGAATGATTTTTGTAATGTAAGGATATTATTAGATAGGATTGAGAGCGAAAGAACGACAGCCTGTAAGTCTTTTGTGTACGAACTTCAATGGAATACAAATCTTGATCAATTGTTTCCCTGCATATGTGTTGTGGATTATTTCATTTTCTTTTGGCAATCGTCTGTGATATTATCTGATAAAGATAAGGTTATTCATATTCTTAAGATCAAATCTATGCTTTATGTTATAATGTTGCAACAAAAGTTTTGCCTGCGGATTGTAATTGTTCCTTGCAAAGCTTAATTGACTGGTCCCTAAGGGTAGGGTTAAATTCACTCAATCAGCACATAATATAAGCATTCATTTGGTTTTGAAAGAAATAGTAACTGACAGGTTCATAAGGGATGAGTTAAAAAACTGTCTCACAGATTCGCACTACAAGTCCTGAAGAAAATTGTAATGACTCTGTAACCCATGCAGTGAATAAGGCACTGGCTAAAATCTCAAGTTATACTCATCATTTCTTTTCATAATTAGTTATTTCGATAGCTACAGGAGTGATTAAGAAACACAAAGCAAAATAACAATCTTGAACTCGTCTGCTATATCTCCATTCAAGGAACTCATGCCATTTCAAGATCAAGAGATATCAGAATAGGATAACATATCTGCTATAAAAAGCACTGTTTATTGGAGACATTCAGTGAATAGGTATACCCGCCTAGGTCCTGCAGAGCCTAAAGAGAGAGAGTTAGTAACTAAATAGGTTCACTCTATAAGTTGGCCAAGTCAATTGGAGGGTTTGATCATAGGAGTTGGCATTTCCTTAGAACCTATCCAATCTGTTGATTTGAGACCCAACATCACCATTGCATAACATATAGTTACATAAAATTATTGCTTTCTCATATAGTTGCATCAATAAAGCAAGGCGATTGCATAAGTCATTCACCTGTTTGCACTGAAAGGAGCAAAGATGGTTTCATTTCCTAGATATTGGTACATGAAGTTTTTAGGAAGCCTTAGGTCATTCATCTTCAATGTCACCTTGTGATTGAGCTTTATCCATGGTTGTGTAGAGGTTTCACTATCGAGTCTTGTTACCCAAATCTATGGATTGCTATATATCTTACACATTAATCAATAGATCTCAATCATTACAGATACCTAGTTGGTCATGTGGCTAGTGAAAAATCCAAAATTCTACTTTAGCGTCATTGTAATCATCATACCCAAGTAGGTTTCATTACTTACAATTCAAGGCAAGAAATAAAAGAAAAAAAGTGTTATGCCAAAATCAATATCAAAATATCAAGGAAAAAGGAGAAAAGATATATAACTGAAATATCATGCAAAAATGTGCAATAAAGCTTCACTAAGGAAACATGCAAATAACTTCATCATGTCCTAACGAATACATCTTTCCTACAATGGGCATCTTATCAAAAAATCATCCTAGCAAAACTAATCATATATCTAAATAGCCATAGAAACCTCTTAGGACATGAAATCTGATAGGTGCCTATTTTAGGAACAATGTATACGTAAAGGCACGTTGTTTGATAAGGATGTTGAAAACTGATACACATTTGATTGATTAGGTTGTAGACTAGCTAGGTAGTTTGTTTGTTGATACATGATTTGTTAAGCTCAATATTTTGATATGTTTTACATTTTACGTTTGTTGAAATGCTTATAATTTGCAAAGGATAATTTATTGTGAAAATTGTGATTGATGTATTGTTTTTGTATTTTTTATTATTTTTCTATTTTTTAGGTTTTTCAAAGAGATTTTCGATGTTTAGGGTTTTGGTATTTTCTAATGTTTTTGTTTGAGTTTGAATTTTTCAATGTTTTTGTTTGATTTTTAATTTTTCAATGTTTTTTGGATTTTTTCATGACATTTTTATGATTTATTTATGACATTTTTACAATTTTTTAGGATTTTTAGGACTTTTTACGATTTTTTCAGCTATGCCCCTAGTATGCAGACCTACAAGGACATGATGATCTAGGCGATGTATATGGAGACAATGAATTTTTTATATGAGTTATGCTAATACAAGATGCATGATGAAGATGCAATTCTTATTTGAACAAGGATGATTGTGTGGATCTTTCATTCTGAAATGCACTAATTGGATTAAAGGTGCAAAATGTTTCAGAGATAGGAGTTCAACCCATTCTCAGAAAACCTTAGACCATCAAACCTAACACACTATGTAACCAAGATTTATGAATGGAGGCACAAAAAAATTCTCCATCAATTCTTGAAACTTTGATCTTCTTTTGCCCATGTGTGTGCGTCCAAGTTTATTTATACCCTTATAACCATTACAGACCCTTGGAATCCTATGTGACTAGCTACATGAGTTATTCTGACTTCAAAAGCAACCTGGATAGAGCCTCGCTGCCAGCAAGCTTTTAGGGCTCTGACGAGGTTGTACATTGTAATCTCTCAAATATTGTTCCATTTCCAACAGATGTTCATAACCCTGATGGAGTTATCCGCATGTTTCCTTAGTCAAGCTTTATTGCACATTTTTGCATGATATTTCAATTATATATCTTTGCTCCTTTTTCCTTGATATTTTGATATTGATTTTGGCATAACACTTTTTTCTTTTATTTTCTTGCTTTGAATTGTAAGTAATGAAACCTACTTGGGTATGATGATTACAGCGACGCTGAAGTAGAATTTTGGATTTTTCACTAGCCATGTGACCAACTAGGTATCTGTAATGATTGAGAGCTATTGATTAATGTGTAAGATATATAGAAATCGATAGATTTGGGTAACAAGACTCGATAGTGAAATCTCTACACAACCATGGATAAAGCTCAATCGCAAGGTGACATTGAAGATGAATGACCTAAGGCTTCCTAAAAACTTCATCTACCAATATCTAGGAAATGAGACCATCTTTGCTCCTTTCAGTGCAAATAGGTGAATGACTTATACAATCGCCTTGTTTTATTTATGCAACTATATGAGAAAGCAATAATTATATGTAGCTATATGTTGTACAATGGTGATATGCAAGCAACTATGATGCACTCTGAAATAGAGATATGCGATGCAATGCAGTACTAAAAATTTAAATGAGCCCATCCCTTAGATGTAATCATCCTAGCACATAGTAAATCATCCTAGCAAAACTTATCCTTGGCAAGAAGATTAGTACGGTTGTTGGCTTGTATGGTCAAGTTAGTCTTATCTTTCATTGATTTATCTTTTATTGATTTATGCTAGATCATGTTACTATGTTACTCAAGGATGTCCACAAGTGAGTAGAGGAGTTGTGATGGGCATGATCTTTATATTTTTTTGTTGTTTGTGGTGTGAACCAATGAAGTTTTGGGGAAAACCTTCTAGTCGGTATATGTGATTGGTACGTCCATTCGGCAAGTATCCTATGCAAAAATTGAAGTCGGGGATATCTATGCTTGTGACTACTGAACATACCTTGACCCCTGGCAAATGGAGGGTTCACTCCTTGTCTGCTATGTGTTTTTCGTTTGCAATGAGATATCTTTACATCTTGGTTCCTTATACACTGGTGTACAATGCTTCATTGTTACACAATAAGGCTCGGTGATGAATATGTGTTGCACTATGAATAAAGGCACAAAAGTTCATGTGTCATCATCAATCATATCATTTTATTTTCTCATCTCATCATGTTGATGCTATCTCAAAGATCCTTCTTATCTAACATATTCTACTCTCAATGATTTTATTTCAATTTCTACTCACATCTTTCTAATTCCATCTCAAATCATTTCCTCACATCTACTATTCTATCAATCAATCAATTCTATTTCCAATCATTCTTCACTTTCATAATATCTTCATCGTTCATCCAACTTTTATCAATCATTTGTCGTACACGGGATGTATCCTTATTGAAACCAGACATTTTGATCATCTTTGTCTTATACAGGA
The DNA here is from genome assembly GCF_030272615.1 of Cryptomeria japonica. NCBI lineage: Eukaryota > Viridiplantae > Streptophyta > Pinopsida > Cupressales > Cupressaceae > Cryptomeria > Cryptomeria japonica. Next base: position 813,687,364 of record NC_081414.1, on the reverse strand, counting down.
TGTGTCCTTCTTGAAACTAGACTTGATCTTTATCCTATCAATCAAATCAATCCTATCAACCTTATCATTCAATCAATCTACAAATCACTCCATCCATTTCTTTTTTCTAATCAAACCCATTCATGTCATCAGACTAACCATTCTTCCATCTTTCATCTAACATTCTTCTTCTTTCAAAAAATCATTCATGCCTTTAATGCATAAATAATCTCTCGAGGGGGCATTAACCCTAAGTGTCATCGGGGCATATTGGGCCATAATTTTTTTCATTTTCTTTAAAACATTATCGCTTCAACATTGTCTCAAAGAGGGGCAAATGTGGACACCTAAAAATGTCTCATTAATCGTACGCTAATTATTCATCTTATTAATTAAGTAATTATTTAATTATTTAATTAAGCTAATTGATTTTTCTTACTAATTCAAATCATCACTTTCTACATTACTAATCATTCAATTTATATCTATTAATCAATTCATCATTACCCCCTTTTTTAAATAATAATTAAATATTAATTATTTAATTAATTATGATTTATTCTTTAATTAAATAATCTTTATTATTTAATTAATCCCATTTCTAATGTTTAAATAATTTTATTAAAAATTATTTAAATTAATTAACTTATTCCTCCAAATCCTTAAAATTGAATTTCAAATAATTCCATCTAATTTCATTTCTCTCAAACTCACAATTCCCCAAATGTAAATTTCAATTAATTTCATCTAATTTCAAATCATCAAATTAACATTTCACCAAATCTGCATTTCAATAATTTCAGCTAATCTCATGTGCATTTTAGCATTCAAAAACCCAAATTCAAATCAAAATGAAATTGAATTTCAATTCAATCTCCTATAGCACATGTTGAAATCAAAACTAGTTGATCAAATTAGTTATCTAATCAATTAACTCAGTTAACTCTCCAATCTCCCCTTTTCACTCCTAATCACCTTTTCTAACTAATCAATCAAATCAGTCATCTCCTCAATCAACTCAGTCAACTGGCTAATCTATTCAGTTCACTATCCAATCTATTTAGTTGACTACTGAATCATTCTGAGTTAACAAATCAATAAACTCTGTTAACTGGTCCATCTAAATTAGTTCACTCGCAATCAAGACTTGAGTTCAAAATCCCTCCCCATCTCTCTTGAAAATCTATATAAACAACATCAATTTCTCAAATCAAGTTAGAATCAAACAATCTAGAATCACAGTCTTCAAAATATTTGTAAAAATCACATGCAGGAAATCCCAATGCAACACCTGAGAGCCACCTACCACACAAATTGGAGAAGAGAAATGGAAGCCTTGTTACATCAATTGAGGGATTTTAATTAGATTTTATTCATTATTCAATTGATTTAGCATTATTCCATTGTCATTTAGGAGTTAATTGTAATTGGATTTAGAGTTTTGATTCGCTCTTTTACATCTGATTATCTTGTGTGTAGGGGAAAAGCGAGGTTTATGCATGGGGTCAGAGTATGCTTGCACATCTCTATCACAACCTTGAGGAGTATGTATTCGGACAGGGTTGTAGTTTGATGACATGCACACTTCTGCAGGTGTGGATCTTAGAGCACTTCACATGCACCAGGCCCATCGGCTTTCCACTGAGTATAGCGAGCGAGCGACCTAGGGTGTTCGCTTATCCACTTACCAGCGAGTGGAGAGTTGGAGACTTGCTGTATTGGAGAGTGATTGTTGACAGACTGATAGCCGAGGTGACAGTGTGGAGACCTTACCTACGGATGCACAGATGGGATGGTATGGAGAGACAGTTAGCATGTCTACAGAGGAACCGCCTACTGCAAGGACGATACGCACACATCATAGTCCCTTTCTACTTTGACCGAGTACGGAGGCAGTTCGGATTAGAGCAGTGTGTTCCAGCCGATGTGCCCATCTACACTCGACACTCACGGGTCCTTCCCAGACTTGGAGCAGTAGCGAGACCGACGGTGGATGATATCGAGATGACAGACTTAGAGGGATCGGATCAGGATATAGTCACTGATTATTCTGCAGAGCCTGGAGCACAGCGCAGATATGTTTCATGGTTCATGAGATCATATCCGGGTCCTATCTTTCCACCAGATCATCCGACAGGCTATCCAGGCCCATGGAGACATGGAGACCGAGACGAGGACGAGGGATCCAGGTCAAAGGAGCCAGAGGAGGGAGAGGGTCATGAGGAGGCGGGAGATCCTGATCCACCTACAGGCGATCAGCCCAGTGACGAGGAGGAGGAGGAGGAGGAGGATGCGGATAGAGAGGAGGATGAGGAGGAGGATAGAGATGATGAGGAGGAGTCGGATGTAGCTCCCCACCATTCAGGAGACGATACCATAGCTCTAGATCCACCTCTTATTCCCCAACAGGGGGAACATGAGGCGATATGGAGACCTGTCACTAGTACTGTCCAGCCTACACCCATCATGGATAGAGTATTCGAGTGAGGGGAGCCTAGCAGTTCCCAGTCACAGATGCTACCATATCATGATCCCTACTGGCGTGAGGGAGATCCAGGTATAGTAGGTTTATATTGATTGATTAATGCTTTAATGATATAGAATGGTACTAACAAAAACCTAGTCTACTGCCATAGCTAATGTGCAAGAATGGCGTTCCTTGATTCAGCAGGCAATGACAGACATCTCTATGATAGCACAGATCCCTAGTTCCTCACAGATTACCTACAGGCCTCAGGGGAACGCAGGTCGGCATGAGGATTTGTTTTTCCCATTTCGATTACAGGTAGACATATGGAGGGAGAGAGAGAGAGTCCTATCCGAGGACCTCCAGCAGGTGCGGCAGAGAGAGAGAGTCCTATCAGAGGATCTCCATCAGGCACGGCAGAGAGAGAGAGTCCTATCAGAGGATCTCCAGCAGGTGCGGCGAGATCTAGTAGTGGCCCAAACCGAGGCTACCACCTATCGTGCGATCCTTATGGATAGGGATCGTAGGAGTTCCTCTCGGAGTCACTCATGATCTGTATCGCGCTACACCCCCATGGGTCCACCTCCACGGCCAGATCAGGAGGGAGCATCTAGTCGGCACTCTCCAGCCACTAGCCCTAGGGATAGGAGATGATTGTATGATGTAGGAGAGAGGTCACATTTTGGATATACAGTGACCTATGTTTGTATACGATTCACACACATATATATATACATGCTTCTCGTTTGTCTCAAATGTGTTATCTTTAATGCCTAAAACAATGTATATTTTGTTTTGATTAAATCTAATACATTTGGTAAATATACATGTATGTTCAGAATTTAATTTCCATGTGATTGATTTCTCAATGCTCCATGATTAAATTGATACATGTGTGACTTAATTAAAATATTTAATTAAGTGCTACATTGATGATAAGGAAGAAATATGCATTAAGTCTAAGAATCATATAACTAATGTGATTTAATTTTGAACTTAAACACAACATGATACGATTCTACTTAACACATAAAGACATTGTATAATATGCTAGCATAATGAAAATGTAAATCTTTTACAATTTACATAAATGAATTCACGACAAACTATAAAGTAAGAAGAAACGCTTGTCAGGAACGAAGCAATATAGATTAAACATCATAACATTTAATTCTACTTTGCTTTAATTAAGAAATACTAACATATTATCCAATGTTGAAGAATTGAAAAGAAGATAGATAAGAAGTGAAGAATTAAGCATAATATCTACGCAAGTGCATAGCATTGATAGGTTCTTTAAGAGGCGTACCATCTACATCCGCTATTTTGTAAGCACCTGACCCATAATCCTCAATGACGATATATGGTCCAAGCCAATTAGGACTAAATTTTCCCTTTTCGGCCGGCAAGGCATTCACATTGCGCTGATTCTCATAAAGGACTAAATCACCTACTGAGAAGGAGCGTTGAATAACCTTATCATTATAACTTCGCTGTAGAGTTTTGTGATACGCTTGAATATGCTCAAGAGCGTTTATACGCTGTTCATCAAGCATCTCAAGCTGTTGAAGTCATTGTTCTCTATAAGAGTCATCATCTACTATACCTTTAAGAGAAACCCTAAGTGATGGAATTTCTAACTCTAAGGGCATAATAGCGTCAGCACCATAAACAAGATTATAAGGAGTAGTTCCCGTAGCAATTCGTACACTCGTTCGGTAGGCCCAAAGAGCATAGATTAGCTGGTTACTCCAATCCTTACCATGCTTATTTATGGTTTTACGAAGAATTTGCTCAATTATCTTATTGGATGATTCAGCTTGACCATTTGACTGAGGATAATATGGTGTAGAAAATCGATGTTTGATATGATACTTCTCAAGGAATTTCTTCACATCCTTTTTCTTAAACGGTGTTCCATTATCTGAGATAATAGTGGAAGGTATCCCAAATCGAGAAATAATGTTTTCTAGAAGAAATTGACAAATCACTTCAGCAGTAGTAGAGCGAAGGGGAATAGCCTCTACCCACGTCGTAAAGTAATCTATTGCGGTTATAATGAAGGTGTGTCCTTGAGATGAAGGAGGAGAGATTTTTCCAATAAGATCCAAACCCCATGCGGAGAAGGGCCAAGAAGCTACTTGAGAGCGGAGTTCTTGGGCAGGAGCATGAATCAGGTTATTATGTTGTTGACATTGATGACATTTCTTAACAAATGAAAAGGAATCCTTCTGCATAGTTTGCCAATAGTATCCCATATGAAGCAACCTATGAACCAGGGATTTGCCCCCAAAGTGCCCCCCACAGGCACCTGAATGTGCCTCTTCAAGAGCAATAGGGATTTCCGACTTGTTAAGACAACGAAGGAGAAGACCATCATAACCCCTTCGATAAAGGACATTAGAAAGGATGATATATCTAGCGGACAGCTTGCGGATTCTAGCCCTAGTGTTCCTATTAGCAAAATCAAGAAAGGTACCATCGGTCAAATATCTTACAATATGCGAGAACCATTCATCTGAGTCTACAAAGTCACAACATGTTACCAAGCTAGAATCATCTTCAATAGCTGGAGAAATAAGATTGTGAATAACGAAGTTAAGATCGACCATAGGGTCCTCTAAAGATACTAAAGAAGCCACACATGCCATTGCATCCACATGTCGATTATCTTTTCAAGGAACAGGTTCCATGGTATAAGAATCGAAATTTCGTAATAAAGAGATAGCAAGGTCTTTATATTGTGATAATTTGTCTTGTTTTGCTTGATACATTCCTGTTACTTGTCTTATAATCAATTGCGAATCTCCATAGATATGTATGTGTTTTATATTAAGAGCGAGGGCTACTTTTATTCCCGCTATAAGAGCCTCATACTCAGCAATGTTATTGGTACACAGGAAATTTAGGCGATATGATAAGGGAATAGGTTTCTTTGTAGGAGAAACTAGAACAACACCTGCCCCCGATCTCGTACGACACTTAGAGCCGTCAAAGTATAACTCCCAAGTTTCATCTTTCTCTATAGAAAGAATGAAGTCATCAGGAAAGGACTCAGGGTTAGGGAATGAAAAAGGTGAAGGGGCCTCAACTAAGTGATCGGTCAACGCTTGCCCTTTAATTGCTCTTTGTGAAACAAATTTAAGGTCAAATTCAGTTAACATCATAACCCACTTAGCGAGACGTCCTGATAAATCAGTTTTAGAGAAAAGATGCTTCAAAGGATCAAACTTAACCATGACATGGACTTCTGAATTTAAAAGATAATGTCTCAATTTCTGAGTCGCAAACACCACGGCCAAGCATTGTCTTTCTATCGCAGAATATCGGGTCTCATAATCGAGTAAGGTACGACTTATGTAATAAACCAAACATTCCTTACCATCTTTATCATGTTGTGCTAATAATGCTGCGAGAGCATGAGAAGAAGCAGCTGTATATAGAAGAAAGGGTTTAGACGGTTCGGCAGGTTGAAGGATAGGAGGACTAGCCAAACATACTTTTAAATCTTCAAATGCCTATTGACAATCCTCATTCCATTGAAAAGTGATATCCTTCTTAAGAAGTTGAGTAAAAGGAAAGGTACGATCCACAAGTTGAGACACGAACCTACGAATAGCTTGAATCTTTCCTTGTAAGCTTTTAAGTTGAGAGACATTCCGAGGAGGTGGCATGTTAACAATAGCATCTATTTTCTTAGTATCCACCTCAATCCCACGATGCGAAACTATGAACCCTAATAGCTTTCCACTATCCACACCAAAAACACATTTTCAGGGATTCAAGCGCATGTGATATTTACGAATTCTTTCAAAGATTTGACGAAGGACTTTAACATGATCCATGCAAAGAAAGGATTTAGCCAGAATATCATCAACATAATCCTCTAAAATCTTATGCATATAATCATGAAAGATAAGGGTCATCGCTCGTTGATAAGTTGCACCGGCGTTTTTAAGTCTGAAAGGCATCATTATCCAACAAAACGTACCCCAAGGAGTGGTGAAAGCGGTTTTGTATTGATCTTGAGGGTTAATGAAAATTTGATTGTAGCCTGAAAAACCGTCCATGAAAGATAAGAGGGCATGTCCTGCCGTAGAATCAACTATCATGTCAATGTTTGGAAGAGGGAAATCATCTTTTAAAGAAGCTTTATTTAAATCCCGAAAATTAGTACACATTCTTATTTTGTTATCTGGTTTAGCCACAGCGACAATGTTTGAAATCCATGGGGAATAGTCAATAGGGTGGATAAATCCAGCCTCCAACAATTTTTCAATCTCAGCCTTAACAAGCAGAGCCACCTTAGGATTCATTTTTTGAATCTTTTGTTTCACGGGCTTAGCATCAGGAACTAAGACAATATTATGAGTAACAATCTTAGGATCTATACCAGGCATGTCAGAATATGTCCAAGCGAAGATCTCAGGAAATTCATGCAATAGTTCTTCATATTGTTTCTGTTCCTCTTCATCCAAACATTTTCCAATTTTAATGACTTTTTCTTTGTTGCAAGGATCCATCTTAACATCAAGGGTTTCACTTATGAGAAGATTACTTTGTTGAGGAGTATCCTTTAACTGAGGGAATTCTTTCACAATCTTATCATTATCAATCTCTTTTCCGAAATAAGCTTCAGTGTTCAAACAATAAGGGAGTCCCCTATTGTGATGATAACGAGGAAGAGTGTCATAGGCTCCCAAGAACTCAGCTAAAGCATCGTCGGTAGGGAAGATATCTAGAGCACAATCACTCGAAGAATCCTCATCAATATACTCAGGGTGTTGTATTGATAAAGATGTAGAAATAGCATTAACACTAATGCATGGTCTTTTAGAGGCTCTAGTACGTCTGCAGGGATTATAGCCAAGTCCAAAGGCATAATGTTGAAAATTAGTCTCTAGAGGAACTCTAATCACTTGTTCATTAGCACCACAAACTTTTCCATGATACCCATGCTTAGCAAAAATGCGAAAACCACGACCATAACGATCAGCCATTTCAGGAAGGGAAGGTGGTTTTTCATAAGACAAAGAATCAAACTCTTCATAATTATAGATGTGAGAAGAGGAAGTTTGAGAAGCGGCCACAAAGTTATTACTCATAGCTTCAGGCAGGGTTGATTGTTTTTTAGTTTCTTCTTTCTTTTCAACTTTGTGATTTTCAGCTTCTTCCTTCTTTTCAACTTTAAGTTCTCTAGAAGGAATCTTATATTCGCCCACAAAGGTAGGGTTAAAATCAAGAGATCCCCAATCATCTTCTGCGAGAACCTTCTCAGGATCAAAATCCTTTTTATGTGTAGTTTCAAGTCGAGAAGGATTTTCTTCAGGAGTTCCAAATTCATCCAAAGGATTTCGATCATCGGGAAGCGAAGACTCATCGATAGGTTTCTTGTTTAAAGAGTCATCACTAGACGAGGATGGCTTAGAAGAATCTCCTTTGGAATTAGATGTTTGTAGACAAGCTTGAAAATTAGTATCTCCTATCAAAGTATATGTCTTATTGTTATAAATGAATTTAACTTGTCTATGCAATGTAGAGGGGACAGCTTGCATGCTATGAATCCAAGGCCTCCCTAATAACAAGTTGTATGTTAGATTTCCCGGCATAACATGGATAGGAGTAGGCAAAGTAACAGGTCCCACTGTGAGAGGTAAGGTAATGATACCCAATGAAGTCTTAGCCACATTGTCAAAGCCACGAATGGAACGAGAGTCAGGCTCCATAAGAGATGTATCCACATTCATCTTATGCAATAGATTAATGCTACACACATTAAGGCCAGAGCCATTATCTACTAGTGTTCATCTTATAGCAGTGTCTTTCATGACAACCACAATCATCAAGGGATCATATTGTTGTTGGACTTCAGTAGTAGGCAACTCATCTTGCGTAAACACAATTTGAGGTTTAGGATTCATCACGGAGTTAACAAAAGATGCTATATTACTAGATGTATTCGGTGGAGGAACATTCAAATCTTTCAAGGCATCTCGTAACATTCCATGATGAGCGGAAGAAGTTTGAATCAAATCCCAAAGGTATATTTTGGCAGGGGTAGTTTTAAGTTGTTCTATGAGATCATATTCCTTACCCATAACTTGCGAAATACGGGGAGCTTGAGGAAGAATTGGTTGAGGATTAGGAAGGGACACTGGAATAACAGGAGGAGGATTAGGTTGCTTATTATTTCTGGTATGATAAGTATGGGCAACCGCATGATAACTCTCTCTAGTTATTTGTTTAGCATAATTGTAAGGACTTATAGGTTGTCTTCCTTGTACGATAATGATTGGTTTATTAGGAGTACAAAAGGAATCATGATCATACCTCCCTTGGACAGTAAGGAGAGGAGTCTTAGGAATTTGAAAGGTGGAAGAAGGATAAGCACCTTGGACTTCAAAGAGAGGCTTGTTATATTCATTCAAATTTATCATGTTAACCAATTTAGAGGTCTTGTTTTTGTTTATAGGTTTCGACAAAGCCACAAAGTCATCAAGAGCATCATCCAACAAAGCATGATCATATCGGTTAAAAGGTTTGTCTTTTGATTCAAAAGGAGACATCTCCTCATAGAGGGGATTATTGAAAACAACCATGTTACTAGATTCAGGGGAAGAGTGGATAGGAATGTACCCTTGAGAGGAATCATTCGACTTATCTTTCTCATCACACCTAAATGGCATAGTAACAAGGTTTATGAGTTTTTGGTAAAATGAAGGTTTAGCATCCTTAGGGTTTAAAAACTCATCTAAAGCTTCAGCTAATTCATCTTGGCTATACTCATAATAATCATCAAAAGCATGAACATTTTGCAAATAAAAATCTGACATTTTGAAAAGATTGCATAAAATTTAAACACACAATGCAAAGAAACAAAAAAAAAAAATTCTTTTTCTCTTTAATGTAAATGAGATGAAAACACACTAAATCTAGATCTAGATCTAACAAATGCAATGCAAGAGGAAGCAATGATAGATTCACGTCGGGTTCACCAAAATGTGTAGGGGAAAAGCGAGACTAGGTCAATGTACCCTAATCCTACCTTTTGACACACATTGCGGAATACGAAAGAGCCTAGAGATATCGCACAATTGGCTACTTCTTTTGGTGAAGGAGAGAGCCACGGGATATCTATTAGGATTTCTATTCCCTTGTTGAAATTGTAAGATTAAGTAATGTAAGTTCAAACCCTAACCTCAAAATGCAAGTATGAACTAATAACAAGTTTGCAGAACGGAGATTAAACAATGAACAGCTGTAAATACAAGGATGAAATAAGAATGCAGATATGTACCCGGAGTCAAAATCGGATTGAAACTGTTCGGGACGGGAGCGCGGGCGCCACTGTCCTGAAAACTGCACCGGAAACCACCATTCTGCACCCTGAAACACTGTCGGAAAGTTGTTGGAAAGCTGTCTGTCCGGAGGACCAGGGCGCCCAGCGCCTCTGTCCCAGGGACCAGGGCACCCAGCGCCCCTGTCCCAGTCTTCTAAGCTGCAATTTCACACAGGGTTCTGTCTCAGTCTTCTCTCTCCGGATCTGTATCCCGCGGCGTCGTCCGAATCCCGAAACCTGCAATAATATCTGAAAAGGGGGAAGGGCGGCTATATAGGGTTTTGCCTTAGTCAAACCCCCACTTCGGTGATTTCCACCTCCATGAATAGCCAAGTTGTTTTGTAAAATGTATTGTGTGTGCAAGGTCCTAAAATGCAAGAAAGCAAACTAGAGCAACCTAGAAAGTAAACCCTAATTGCTTGTAAATGATAATGCAAATGCTCTAAATCAAGATGCAATGTGATCTAAAGCATGAATAAATGATATATCAAAGCTTATGCAAAGACATGAAAACAATATGAAATCATACCCAACCCTCAAGGGAGGAGTACAAGCCAATCTTCAGTCGGTAACCTCCTATTGTTCTTCAATGTCTTCCAAGCCCTAAGTGGATGAATGAATTTGATAGATGCTTGATATAATGATGTTGAATGTTGTTGAAGTCCTCAAAGATCTGCTCTTTCGCTGCATATGAAGTTCCTGGAAACAAAAATCGGATCCTTTCAAATGAGGAAAGACAGCTTTTATGTATGAAACCCTAGGTCGTAAGTTCGTATTTTGGCCGACCTAGAGATTGAATATTTCACCAATTTCTTGGGGTTAAGCTTTATTTTATGATTGGATCGTGCTCCCAAAATTTCAGGAAAAATGTCCGGGACCATGTTGCACGGGCGCCATGGTCCCGACAACTTTTCACCAAATTTTCAGGGCCATCGGATATGATGATTTTAGAGAGAATCTCAAAGTTACAGGTGATTTCGAGATGTTTAGACCCCGAAACCAAGCCCCCAAGTTCGAAATAGGACTTAATTAGGGTTTTTGATTAAGTGGTGTATTGGAGGAATAAAATGCGAAGGGCGCGCTTTAGTGAAAGGGCCCAACTTTATGATGTAGAGAATGATGAAATAGGACCTTAGACCTAATTTATTTGATTAATTAAGTGCTTAAGGAGAAATGCAATGCAGAATGCAAAATGCACTAAGGCGGGTGCTAAACTAGGTGTGAAATTGTACCACCCTAGCGAGTGCGTACAATTTACGACGCTACATCTTGATGATTAATTTACCCCTTAGAAACATGTCCCTCTAGAGATAAAGCATTAATGAGTTATGTTTGTCCTTCTCCTAAATTTTGTTTTACTCATGAGGATACTTTGGAACAATAAGATGACATCATTAAGACTTTTATCCATGACAATTCTCTCTCTCCTAAATATGAAGCTTTAGTGGATAAAGAATTTAATCAAGATCAAGTCAATCATGTTGCTATCCACCTTTGTCAAGAATACCTACAACCTCATAACAAACCTGATTGTTGTTAAGGGTGGTAGTAATTCTTAAATCTCTCAACCTCCTAAAAAACTTGTAATTGTTGTTAAGGATGGTCATAATTCTCAGACTCCTCAAACTCCTAATCAACTAGTAATTATAGTTAAAGGAGGTTATAATCCTCAAATTCCTTATGTGTATGCTAATAAAATCCCTCAACAAACTTACAATGTGGTTTCTCACACATACAATACAATAAATAATAGGCAACCTAATATTCCCCCGATTATGCCTTCTTCTCTTCCTATTTCTCAACCAATACTTCTTCCAAGTCCTTGTCTTTTTGAACATCTTGGAAAGGAATATGATCTTATTGAAAAAATTTGAGTTGCTCCTACCAAGATATATGTTTGGGAATTGATTCAAACTTCACCCACATTTCATGAAATGTTACAATATGAGTTAGAGAAAATAGATGTCTCGCCTGTTGTAACGCCTACTAATAACATGACTTCTTTAATATGTTGTGCAAGTGAAACTAAGGTTGATATTGTGTTTTATTGAGATGTGTTTCCTCCTAGAGACTTTAAAAATCAATATGATCCTCTTATGATTGTTGTCCTTACCAATGGTAATTCTATAGGAAGAACTTTGGTTAACAATGGATCTGATCTTAATGTTTCTAGTGTTGAATTGTTATACAAGATCAAAGTAAATACTTCTCTTATTCAACCGCTTCTCTTTATATACATGGCTTTGATAATTTGTCTAGATCTTTGTTAGGTACTATAACCTTGCCCATTAAGGTAGGTCTTGTTATTTGACCTATGCCAATTCAAGTCATGCCTGATAAACTTATAGCTTTCTTCTAGGAAGACCTTGGATTCATGCTATGCAAGTTTTTTCCTTCAACTTTTCATCGCAACATCAAATTTATTTATAAAAATGAGATGTATTTGTAGTCACACAAATCTATCCATTTTAATTAAATGAATATTTCGCTATTTATTTGATTAAAAATCCACTAGCCATCAGTTAATTAAATTAATATTTAATTAATTCGTCCCCAAACATTCTTCTATTAATTAAATAAATTATTCAATTTATTTTAATTAATTCATTAAAATCAAATTCCAATTTAATTAAATAAATAAAATTTATTTATTTAATAAAATCCTCCTTTTCCTCTTTTAAATAAATTAAATAAAACATTTATTTAAATCATTATCCCCACCCCACTTGCATTTTTCCTACAAAAGCAACTTGCACATATTTATTGAAATAAATGAATTTTTATTTTAATAAAATCCTATTTTCCCTCACCCACCAAATCCACTTGCAAAAATCTAATCCCCTTCTAGATTCTTCTAACCCCTTCCTAATTAGCCTAATCCATCTCCTAAATATTGTCGCATTCCTAAGCAAATGGAGTCACTTCTCAAATTCCTCAAAGTCTTTGAAAACCATTAAAGGCTTCCAACTTTCAACCACTTAATCCCCAAAGTCTCCAATAACCATTAATGGTTAATTCAACCCTCCCACATGGTTAAAACATTTGTTTTGACTCAACCTCTACTCAACCCAAGGGTCTCATCAAGCCTTCAATGCTTTGACCATGATTATCTCTTAATCATTTGCACAAAGGTTTATCCTTGGATTAATTCCTAATCCAGTGGGTAATCCTAATTTAGACTTGACCCTTAGCCTTTAGATAACCATGAGGTCTTCTCAGGCCTTTAATGCCTCCAACCTCTTCTTTCAACCCAACCCTATGTTGACATTTGTCACCATTTCATTGGTGCAAATTGTGCACATGGATTCCCAACTTTCAAGCTTGGCCCTTGATTAAACCATTCAATCCTGGCCATCCATTGCTCCATTTTTCCTATAAATAGAGCCCATTCCTTCATAATCCAGATCCTGAAAACTTGTAAGCATTTAGACTATAGCCATTTTAGAGAGCATTTAGCATAGCATAACTAAATATTGTCTTTTTGGTTAAAACACTTCATTTTAGCATAAAAAAATAGCTTTTCATTTCATGTTTGGAGCTATACTACAATCTCAATCCTCCATAAGCATCCATAGTGCAAAAAGCTGCTGAGAGATACACTATTTTGGAACTTGGAGAGGAGAGGAACAAGGGAGAAGGAGCTAATATCATGCTAAGAGATAGTTGGAGATATCTCATTGTCTTTACTTCTTTAGTTAGATTCATTAGCATGTTTTTAGTGTCTCCTTTGGAATGCCTTCATATGTTTTGGTTTTTGATTGATTAACTCTAACATCTTGTGTGTTTTGTGTTGTTTGATCTTGAACTAACATTGTGTGCCATTTAGGAGGGCATCATTTGGTGAACCCGACGTGAATCGAACACGCAACCTTCTGATCATTTTTTAAAAAATTAACATTTTGCTTGTTGAAATTGCCACACAGGTCGCGCTTCGGCGCTATTGAACACGTTTTAACGCTATTGAACACGTTTTAGCGCTATTGAAACAATTTCTTCTAGCGCTATTGACTCTAAGATAGCTCTATTGAAAAGGTTTCAGCGCTATTGAAAACATTCCAGCGCTATTGTCACAGTTTCAGCGCTATTGACACACTTCCAGCGCTTTTGTCTTCTCGGGTTTTTCTTTTCTTTCAGCGCTACGGTGCGAATTAGCACTTCTGCTCACGCAGACTAGCGCTATTATGTAAATTAGCACTTCTGTAGAAACATAGACTAGCGCTATTGCGACAGAATGTTGTCCGATTCACTTTGTAACCAAAAAATCAAAACTTAGGCTTGTGGAAGCCCCCCCCTTGAGCATTGTTTTTTATTGACTTGTTTTTCTTTGTGCAGGTTAACAATCCAACAAAAATCACAAAAAAAAAAAAAAAATTCATTTAGTGCTTAAAAAGAACTTAAAAACACAACAAAAACAGTTTTTCATTGTTTTCTAGTTAGGCCTCATTTTCTTTGGTGCTTAAAATAAACAACACAAATTTTGCTTTCATTGCAAGTTAGGGATACATTTTGTTTTGGTGCTTAAAATCAACAAAACAAATTTTCTTTCTTGCATCAAACTTAAAAAAATCACAATCCACACTTCAATTTTTGGGCAAATAAAAAGAACAAACCACTTGTTTTGAGTTTTTGGCAAACAAATTTTCCTTCAAAGCAAAACGTGTTTTTCATTAAGTTGACCAGGATTTCCCAATTCTAGATTACAAAACACATTGCCTTTGAACTTAAAATGAACACCATGGTTGTTGGAGCAACATCTCCAAATAGTTAGATCATCTTTGCAAATGTTGGACTAAAAAGAACAAGTGAATTTCGTGTTTGGCACGCTTGTGCACAAAAGTCAGTCGAGTGGTCCTACCTCTAACACACACTATCCTCTCCCTTGGCTCTCGTGGTCCTAGGTGCAAGAGAAAAGTGTTAGTGACACTCAAAATTTTATCTTTTTAAGAGAGGCCTGCCAAGGGATCGATACTCTTGGGAACGACCTCGAGTGGTAAATCCTTCGAGCCGCTATAGAAATCAGGTGAGAGCGAAAGCTGTAGCCTTGGGTATAGTTGTTCCTACAGTGTAACTGGCCGAAAGGACAAATGGGCCCCACCACCAGTTACAAGGCTCTTAAGTGAGTCACTGCAGAATGAACTTATGTCCAAAGCCATCGAACATGACTAAACACCTTTAAGTAGTAGCCCACCTGTTCTATTGATTGAGGATATTTGAGGTATAATTTAGTGCAAGAGCATAGAAGGTTTTGCTCCCAAGATACTCACCATACATATTTCCTTGAGTAGAAACATAGCTTTTTGAAAAGTCACTTGTGGCTTGATAAAAGTGGTGACTCCCCCATCATAGGGATCATCTATTTGTTATGCTCGTGCAAGACTTAGTATATCACATCCTTACCTGCCACGGCGGGATTCATAAGGTATGTAGTACCAAAGTCGAAGAAATATCAAGATGTGGGCTAAATTTATCACAACTGGCCATTTGACCATAGGGATAAAAAGTGTTTGAAGTGTGTTCATTTTACAGACCTAGTGCAAATTGAGCCGACTTCAAGCTTTGGAACTACACCTTAAAATAAATCTAAAGGAAGGGTCAAAAACAAGTCCAAGAATTGGGTTGATCTAGACCCATACTCATTTGTGCCTTTGAGGCAACATTCTTGTGTTTGTGTTCTTGCTTTGTTCTCTTGTCAAAGAAAAATCAGAAAATCAATCCCAAAAACAAAGTATTCATCCAACATTTCTCAAAAAAACAAACAAAAATACCCAAAAACAAAGTCCAAACAACAAAGAGACAAAATTTATGACCATTCTTCACATCTTGTGCAAGAAGAAGTGTCATCAGAATATTACCTTGAAAAGAAGACCATTAAGCTCAAAGGCTTTGATCAAAAGGAGGAAATTCTTCTATCTCAATAGACAAATCTTTGTCTCACATAGAGTCTTTCTACATCGCATGCGTCTCTATCTTCAAGGTAAAACAAACGAGTTTGATTCCGAATCATTGAACCGCAGAGCTTTTATGTAATATAGAGCTCTGAGTTATCACAAAAATCAAGGAGGGAAGATTAATCCCAACTTCTTCCCAAACATCTGTATCACCTACAACCTAGCTCGAGAAGTGCCACCAACACCTGAAAGAGAAGAGGTAGAGTTTGTTCCATTTGTAACACAAAGTTTTTATTGAAGTTGAAAACAAAACATCCATCATCTCATTCATACATCATTATTCCATCATCAATTCATCCCAAAACTCTCAAAACATTAAGAGGTTCTTGTCCCAAGTTCTCTTTTAGATATTGCTTGAAATCAAACACATCACATCACTTTTAGATTGTTTCTACATCTAGGATAAGCTCATCCTAAGAGACACATCTACGCAGGTTAAAACTAGTTCATGAGTGAATCCTCTCATTGCTAGGTAGTCAAAATCTGTAACACATCTCAGATTTCTCTACACCTTATCACATCCAAACTCCTCAAACAAACAAGCAATTCAAAGAAGGAATTTTGGTTACATCTACCTTAAAGTGCTAGAGATCTCCATACAACACAAAACACTAAATCATCCATCTTTCATCGAACAACTCATCATCATCATCAATCAACTTCAAATACAAACTTGCAAACAAAATGGCTCAAACCCGATCGCGATCAAGGCAATGAGAAATAGAAATTGAGGAAGAAGAGGACAACCTCAATGAATTTCAAGAAGCACTTGGAGGAAATGTAAATGACGAAAACCCAAGTACTCCCACTCCTTCAACAATCGAAAGGGTTCAGCATAACCCTCATTTTAACAGATTGTTTGATGAAATACTCAGGAGCAATGCGGATGCTCACTTTTTAAAACTCGCTCAAGAAGGAGCCAAACTCCCCTCAGACTTTGATCTTGCCCAATTAAGACAAGCATCAGAAAGACAAAGTCGCCATGAGGAAGAAAGAGGTAGGAATCACACCAGATATAACATTCCTCGAGGTAACCCACCACCTCCTCCTCCAAATGAAATGGAGATGTTGTGGCAACAAGTCGAGAATCTCACCCAACAACTTCATAGTGGTGTTAAGACCAATATATTCTCACTTAATGACATATGTCCCTATCCGTTTGATAGGAATCTTTATATGCCACCCTTTCCACGAGGATTCGAAACACCAAAATTCAAAAAATATAGAGGAAAGGGGGATCCCCGTGATCATGTCCGAGAATTTCATTCTGCTTGTCTTGAAGTGGCTTATGAGGACACATACCTAATGTGCCTCTTTCCCCAAAGCTTGGGAGGAACAACCACATCATGGTTTTCCCGACTTCCAAGTGGCATTAGAACATTTGAGGAACTCATCCAGAAGTTCCTATCTCATTACTCTTATAATATTGAACACGACATCACCATGGCTGATCTATGCAACACCAAACAAAAACCAGGTGAATTATTCTCAGTATTCCTGCAACGATGGCGCCAAATGTCTAGCAGACGTTCTCTTCAGTTACCTGAACGAGAACTAGTGGAAATTTTCATTTCCAACTTAAACGAAGAAATGAAATTTCACCTGGATGTCAAAGACACAGACTCTTTTGATGATATGATCACCAAGGGTATAAAATGTGAAAGGGCACTCATCAAGAAAGGACTCATCAAAATCTTTAATGAACCAAAAGATGCTCCTCGCCTGCGCTTCAATAGTGATAAACCAAACTTCTGGAACAAGAATAAGAATATCGTCAACGATGGGGTTGTGGATGCTCGAACTATCCAAAATTCACAACCTGTGGTTCGATTTGCAGGACAAAATCCTCCACCTCAAAATAACACAAATGTTCCTCCTAATCAAGGTCGCATCACATCTTATGATGAACCAAGACCTTGTCCACAAAAACAAAAACGCACATACACTCCCTTAGGGGAACCCATTGAAACAGTGATGCGACAACTCATTTCTCAGAACTTGATCACTCTACCTAAACTATCGAACTAGGAGCCTCAAGTCAAACCGGCATGGTGGAGAGATATTGAACACTGTGAGTTCCATCAAGGAAGAGGACACAAGACAAGTAATTGTCACCGATTGAAAGATCTCATTCAGGATCTTATTGATCGAGGAGAAATTGAGATTGAAGGACATGACCCGAAAACAACAAATAATGATCATCTGATGTTCAAGAATCCACTTCCATCACAAGATCAAAGGGGTCCTTCCACTTCCAGGCGAGGCACCGATACCACTGATTATACGCAGGCTGCGTATAACTATACTGTAAATCACCTCTATGATGCCAGTGAACAAATTGCAACTATAACCTTCAAAAATCCCACCTCAAATTGCAATGTTGTTACACGTCGCGGCAAGGTCACCATCAAGGCAGCTCCACATGGCACCACCTCCGTCTCGAAGCAATATAACCTTGTGGAACAATTAGATAAAACACCTGTGCTCATATCCATTTTAGAGCTATTACGCCTATCGCCATCTCATAAAACAATCTTGGATCACGCACTCCAAGAGGTGTCAGTCCCTGCAAACCTGAACACAGATCAATTTCAAGCCATGGTTGGAAATCTCAAGTCATCACCTTGTCTCACTTTCTCTGAAAGTGACAACTCTTCTTTCCAACAACCGCATAACGCTTCGCTACACATTGAAGGCTTTATCAACCAACACAGGATCAAGCGAGTCTTGATTGATAATGGAGCAGGCCTGAACATTTGCACACTACAGTTGGTCACAGCATTGGGATACGTAATAGAATCAGTGGATCCTCGCAAGAAGATGACCATCAAGGCCTATGATGATGCAGAGCGTTCATCCAAAGGAGCTGTGGTACTACCAATCTGAGTGGGCCCTGTGGTAAAGCACATCATTTGTCAGGTTCTGGACCTTCCTCTGCCATATAATCTATTGTTAGGAAGACCTTGGATACATGTTATGCAAGCCGTTCCATCTACCTATCATCAATGTATCAAGTTTCCACATGATGGTACAGAGATCACAATCCTGGGCGATGCAAATCCCTTTGCATTTTGCCATAATATCAGCCATCAACCGGAGATTACTGTTCCTAATAATAGGGAAGCTATTTCTTCCACATCATATGTAAATCCTGCCTCTCTTGCTAGTTCGAACATCCCTATACCCAAGCAAGAAAAGCTTAAGATGAAAGTCACAGAGGAAGGTCCCAGGGAATATAACTTGAGTCAGCTCTTTTGTGTGGGACAAATGCCCACTTCTCCTCGAACACATGGTAAACCACAGCAGTTACTCCAAGAACCACTAGTCACGCCCGCATGTGCCTTGATGCCTTTCATCCTTGGGAAGAGTCAAGAGGAAGAAACACAAGATGAGGACCTAGCGGAATGGATCTATAAGGATCTCATCACCACTGATAAACCGCAAATGACACTTCCTATGGAATAGTATGGTAAAGGCCTCCTCATTATGCAAAGAATGGGCTATGATGGTCAGAGTGCTTTGGGATCCTACAAACAAGGACGACATGAACCGCTGCTGCCAGAGTTCAAACCCAAAGGTAATACAGGCCTAGGCTTTGAAAAAGAAGTCCTTCCTAAACTCAGATTCAAAGGCAAACCCAGCAAACCATTTTGCCCACCTACTACAAAGAGGACACCTTTCATAATCAAAGCACCATCAAGCATTATCCCCACTGCCCCATCAAGGCTCACGACTCCACCGCAACCATCACCAATGCCAAAAATCCCACCAATCGATCCAGTAATCCCATCCACGGCAGTCCTCACATCAATAAAACCATTCATAGCAGCAACTATATTGGAACCAGCAGCAACATCTATGACCCCAGCCGTTCCAACAAAAGCCACTAAGTCAACACTGCCGATACTTCCAGTGACAAATCCTTTAATCCCCATCACGGTTCCTGCAGCATCGATCACTACAAAGGTCCATAAACCAATCACACCTGCAGTATTCAACCCCAGCGACATCCCAGTATGGTATAGCAATCAGATGCTGGAAAGTGATTTAGAGACTGACTCACATGAGTGGGAATTTGATTCTGTACAGCTTAACACTTCAGATGAGGAATACACATCACCACCTCCGCCACACAAAGACATCCCTGTTTACGGAGAAGCACAGATAAAGACCACTTGGGTACCTGAGCTGGAAACATCTTCCACAGACCCTACGTCTCATCCTACGCCTGATTCTGACAGGGAGAGTACCATCAACGACCTTCACCACACTGTCTTAACCCTCACTGATACATCTCCCGCACTTAACTTAATCGATGAAGTAATGCCGATTATCCACCCTGAACTCATCGAATGGAATCAACCAAATCCCCCATGTCTTAACCTCTTCCAAAACAATGAGGCTATCATTGACTTTTTGGAATTAAGGGATAATCTACCAAGTGGGGATCACAAAGCTGGATTCGCCATTGAACTTAATAGCGCAGCATACTTCGGGGCGGATGCCAAACCCTTCAACTGCAAAAATATAACATTAAAACATGGATCTTCCAGTGAAAACCACACTGTGGCACTGTTTGATCCAACAAAAGTAAAAAGAAAGAGCGTATCCAATGGTGAAAACCTCTCTGAGGCGCCTGAGGGTGAAGGGTTTGACATTCTCCCTGCTAATACACAACAGGAACGATCAACGACCCTCATTGAGGAGACCAAAGAATACAATGTGGGGACTCCTGAAAACCCTCATATCATACATCTGGCATCTCTTCTCACTCCAGAGGAACAGCCTCAATTTATAGAGTTCTTCCAGAAACGTCAGATCAACTTTGCATGGTCATATGCAGACATGCCTGAGCTTGATCCTGATTTAGTTATGCATCATCTCACAGTAGCAAAAGGAGCCAAACCTGTCAAGCAGAAGCTTCGTAAAATGCATCCTCAGATTGCCGTGCTAGTCAAAACCGAACTCAAGAAACTCCTAGATGTTGGTTTCATTAGACCAATTGATTATGCAGAATGGATCTCCAACATTGTGCCAGTCGGCAAACCAAAAGGAGGCATCCGCATTTGTACTGACTTCAGAGATCTGAATAAGGCATGTCCTAAGGATGACTTCCCCCTACCAAATATCGACATCATAGTGGATTTGATAGCAGGACATGCCATGCTTTCACTCATGGATGGCTTTTCAGGATACAATCAAATAAAGATCGCACCAGAGGACCAACATAAGATAGCCTTCACATGTCCATGGGGCACATACTGCTGGAATGTAATGCCTTTTGGTCTAAAAAATGCAGGAGCAACCTATCAAAGAGCAATCACCACCATCTTCCATGACATGATGCATACTATGATGGAAGATTATGTGGATGATTTACTAGCAAAATCACTTACTAGAGAAGGACATCTTCACATCTTAGATAAAATCTTTGATAGACTGGAACAATACCATGTTCGACTCAACCCAAAGAAATGTGTCTTTGGAGTGACCTCCGGGAAGCTTCTAGGATACATTGTCTCAAGCAAAGGCATTGAGGTCGATCTAGCAAAGGTTAAGGCAATCATGGACATGCCACCACCAAGGAATATCAGTCAGCTAAGGACACTACAAGGACGGCTTCAATCCATCCGAAGATTCATTGCACAATTGGTTGATAAGTGTCACCCGTTCACACACCTGCTACACAAGAACATCCGCTTTCAGTGGGATGACAGATGCTAGCAAGCATTTCAGGCACTCAAAGACTATCTCATGAAACCACCATTGCTGATGCCACCAGATCCCAGTAGATCGTTGTTACTTTATATCTCAGCAACAAGTACAGCATTAGGTGTATTACTGGCACAACATAATGCAGAAGGCAAAGAGTGTGCTATATACTACATCTCTCGTACACTGGTTGGCTATGAACTCAATTACACACCTATTGAGTGAGCTTGCCTAGCAGTAATCCTGGCAGCCACTAAACCGAGACACCATTTATTGACACACAAGGTACAACTCATCGCAAAGATTGATCCCCTCAAGTACTTACTCAGCAAAGCAGCATTGACAGGCCACTTGGCCAAATGGGTAATGATTCTAAGTGAATTTGACATCGAGTATGTGGACCGTAAGGCTATCAAAGGTCAGGTTATTGCAGATCAGTTGGCCGATGCACCACTCATAGGTAATCATCCCCTCATTTCCAATTTTCCAGATGAAGAGATATTCATGATCACAGAAGCACAGCCATGGAAACTATATTTTGATGGTTCATACACTAGGCATGGCTCGGGGGCAGGCATTCTGTTTATCACACCTCAAGGTGATAGCATCCCGAAGTCTTACAGGCTCACATTTCCATGCACAAACAACATAGTAGAATATGAGGCTTTGATCACAGGACTCAGGTTAGCCGTACAATGGAAATTACAAGAACTACAAGTATATGGCGATTCCCAACTAGTCATTCGACAAGCAACAGATGAATATCAGACCAAAGATGATAAACTCATGCCATACAAGCAAATGGTGGACAATCTAAAGACATCATTTACTACTATCACTTTTGAGCAGATACCAAGAGATCAGAATCGAGCTGCTGATGCCATGGCTACCATCGCATCTCTCTTAGATCTTCCACAGAATTCAACACGCTACGAGTTCTTGGTAGAACAGCTTTGGATCCCTGCTTATGATATCCCCAAATCCGAAATGATATGTCGCCTTGTCGGTTCTGAATCCCCATGGTATGGTGAGTTCTACACCTATCTCCGCAATCACACCCTTCCTCCCAACCAATCAAATAACCAACGTAAAATGTTCATTCGCCAAACTGCTCGATATACCATTATTGCCGAAACCCTATACCGACGCGGACTTGATGGTACTCTCCTTCGATGTCTAGAACAAGGTGAGATAACAAAGGCTCTGGAAGCGGTACATGAAGGAATTTGCGGGAATCACTCAAGTGGTCCATCACTAGCCAAGAAGATCATGCGAGCTGGATACTATTGGCCATCTATGGAAAAGGATTCCTACTACTTTGTCAGGAAGTGCAAAAAATGTCAAGTTCATGGCGACCTAATACATGCACTAGCTCAAGAACTGCAACCAATCACAACACCGTGGCCTTTTTGTCAATGGGGCCTTGACCTTGTGGGTAAAATCCATCCATCTTCATCCAATGGCCATAAATTCATTATTACCGCCACCGAATATTTCACCAAGTGGATTGAAGCTGTTCCACTTACCCAAGTCACCGGCAAGCAGATCGCCTCATTCATCCTCAACTACATCATCTGCCGGTATGGTGTGCCCATGTCCATCATCACAGATAACGGTCTTCCTTTCAAAAATCAAGATGTCCATGAGCTTTGTGAGAAATTTCATATCCAACACCGCTTTTCCACTCCCTATTACCCACAAGGCAATGGTCAGGCCGAAGCATCCAATAAAAACATATTGAGAATCCTAAAGAAGACAGTCAATGATGTCGGTCGTGATTGGCATGTTCAACTGAATCCAGCATTATGGGCATATCGAACTAGCATTCGAACCCCTACAGGCGCAACTCCCTACTCATTGGTCTATGGTGCTGAAGCTATCCTACCTATTGAGGTTGAGATACCATCCTTATGGGTGTCATTGCACAATCTCATCGATGATGAAGCATACAGAGTATCCCGTCTTCAGGACTTGGAGTTACTAGATGAGAAGCAACAAGCTGCATACAATCACCTCAAAGCCTATCAGCAGCGCATGAGTAGAAGCTACAATCACCGAGTTAGATCTCGTACATTTGAGGTAGGTGATCTTGTTCTTCGAGACAATCCTCGCAACCAACCAAACAGAGAACATCAAGGCAAGTTTGAATCAAATTGGTTGGGCCCATATGTTGTCACTGCTGTATTCGGGTCCGGGGCATATCAGTTGGCTACACCAGAAGGAGAACCACTTGCAGATCCAATCAATAGCATGCACCTCAAACGGTTTTATACCTAAGCTGTACAGAGCATCAAGCTCCCCTGCATATCAGAAAATACCAAAAACATTTAGAAAATGTCCTAAAGAAAATACAAAAACATTCAAAAAAGTAAAGAAAAATCATGCATCCAAACGGTGAACAACCACTCCGATGGCACCTTGGGTAAGTGCGATGGTGAAAACCTGGCAAACAGGTGCCACTCGTAAAGGCAATGGCTCCAGTATCTTTCAGGCTCGTTGCGATCACATTCACGCACACACGCATCCATCCATCCCAACCATGGCTCGTTATTTAATCTGCAATTAAGACAGTACTCCATGCGTCTAGCATCCCACCTTTTCATAGTCAGGTCTAAAAACTGGGGACAATACCCTTATCCTAATGATGGAAGTGGATTCTACATTGTCTTATGATTCATTAAGTTCTTCATTCAAAGCAATCGTCAAAAAATCCAAAAACATTCAAAAATGACTCTCAAAATACCAAAAACATTAGAAAATGATTCACAAAATCCAAAAACATCGGACAAACCCATTGAAAATCACACAAAAACATGACAACACTTTGTACATCCTCATCCAAGCAGATACAAAATAAACATTGACAACTACTCACACAAAACCCATTTACCAATCAAACCAAAACAATCGACCTAAACAAACCAAACCTATCTTTAAACAAGGATGCATCCTTCCTTATCAAAACAAAGACAAGATGACATTTTCTTTGACAAGAAAATTATGTTAGGCTATCAAATACTTGGTTGATTTGTGAGTATAAACGTTTGTTTATCTGTATCGAAATCTTTTAGCATTGTTTTGTATCGTTTGCACATCATTTCCGATGAAGTTCTGGGGCATAAACTAATGGTGTCTACATGGGAAGTTCACTAAGCTACGTGATCTTATGCCAAATGCAAATCATAGATCATTACGCCTTGTTGACTACAGCGTATACCTCGACCATATGAACATGAACCATTACCAAGGATCCTTATTCTTTATTCTTTATGTATATATGCTGTTTGGTTGCAGGTACAAATGCTGATTCTCTAGTTCCTCTTCCTCCAAATAGGATAAAGGTTTTTATTTTCTTAGTACGGTATGAACTTGTCTCAGGATCTGATCGGCCTAAGATCAAGGAGGACGATCCAAGTCATGCACAAAAGGAGATAATCCTTGTCTGTTCCGCAAGCAATACTCTGGTCGACTTGACCCTTATATCAAGTCGTTTGTATTAACTTGCTATATTAAAATACATGAAAGAAATACTCAGGTCATCTTGAATCATTGTGTCAAGATGCTTGTATTTTCTTCCAACATTTTAAAGCTCAATGATGAAAATAGAGCACTATGGATCGTCATTTCACCTCATCTGTTTATATCTTGCATTCCGTTGCATATCACCCATCCATTCATTCATATGTACGCTTTTACATGCAAAAATGACCAATAAAGCTGGTCTTGGAATACAAATCACGACTGAGTACTCTGATACATCATCAATGCATCATGCAAAGTCTTAAAAACCTTGCATTCCTCATGGTCATATCATCATTACATTTAGGTGCATCTTGCATTACATCCATTCATGTCATTTTAAAACTTAAACATTGCATATAGTTCATTGTTGACATAAGTTTTCATTAAAATCATTTGCATCATTGCATCAATCATAAAGAATTAGATTCATTCATGAGATTAAATTGTCTTTGATTGTCTTAAATCATTTAATAAGCATTCATTTCATATCAATTATCCATTATCATTTTATTAAACTTTTTATCATTTATCATTTGCATTCATTTCTTTATAGTTAAAAAATGCGTTCATTCATTACTAAGTATCTTATAATGCTCATTTTTTAGGATTCATTTCACATCACATTCATTATCCTCTTTTTAATTGTATTAACGTACAATTATTACAAATATTAGTTATAATATCATCCCACTTTCATATTTAAACGCATTTTAGATTCATAAACCCATTTGTTTACACAACATTGGTCCATACCATCTCATATATCCATTTTACATATGCATTCCTTAAACATATCATCATATAAACATTTGTATTTTACATTTGTTTATCCGTATGCATTCATTTAACATATCCTCATATAAACATTTGTATTTTACATTTGTTTATCCGTATGCATTCATTTAAACACATCATCCTATAAATATTTGTACTTTACATTTTGTTTATCCATATGCATTCATTTAACATTTTGTTTATCATATAAACATTTACACTTAACATTTTGTTCATCTATGTTACAATTCATCTAAAACACATCTAGATGCATATTCATACATAACATCATTTCATTCAAACATCGTCACATAAATCATCGCATCATATTACAAAATCGGAAACATCAAAAACAAAATCCTGTTCATACATCAAAACATAAACATAAAGCATTACATCACAAATCAAATACATCTAAAAACCTACATTCATATGTTAGTATCTCCACATCATAAACCCATCATAAAAACATGCATAAAAGAAACATCTCATCAAATGCATACATATACACATATCCATCTAAAGCAATAAATCATCAACATGCATAAACATCCATACATCATCACATGCATAATCATCACAATATGGGATCTCCTCATATATATCATCTCATATCTCAGAGTACAATGAAGTCTACAAAATCGGCTACCAAGAGCCATCCAAGATACAGTCCATAAAAAGACAAAGATACAATACATATATGCAAACATGCTCTCTCAAATGTCGCTCTGGCTAGATGCTGTACCTGCCCCACCCCTACCTACTCCACCACTGGTACCGGCACCACCTGATCCATCTCTCCATGGAGGCCTCATCGAACCCCCAGTCCCTCCTGCATCCCCTGATCTCTCCTGCCGTAAAGGACCCATCACACCCCCACTGCTCTGCATCCTCTGCGATCGCTCGGATCTGGCCTGCCGCATCTGTGAGTAACTAAGAGCTCGCTGGTTGATCGGTACCACCTGCTCATATAACCCCCGCCAGTACTCTATCTCCGCCTGAGCTCGTCGCATCTCTCTCATAATCTCCCCTGAAGGCCCCTGTGCACCAGTCCGCACTCTCTCCTACAGCTCTGCCAATCTCTCCACCGTCGTATCCCTCTCCCGCAGCACCACTGTTAGCTCTGACTCACGTGCAAATAGCTGCACATCCCTAGCTGCTACCTCCGCCTCTAATCTCTCCACCCGGGTCTGCAAATAACCTATCATATGATCCCGCAGATCCCCAGTAGCTCCCTCCCCCATGTCCATGGCTGCTGCACCTGTATCACCCCCTCCAATAGGTCCCTCCCCTGCACCACCCTCTCCTGCACCTGTATCCATCGGGATCTCTCTCTCCATCCCCCTCCCACTCAGCTGCACTCCTCCCTGCATCAAAGGACCCTGTGATATCTGAAGCGGTAATCCACCTCTCCCTCTCCACTGTCTCAGCATCCCCAAACCTCCACCACCTCCTCCACCACCTCCTCCTCCTCCTCCACCTCCTCCTCCATCTCCTCCTCCTCCAACTCCACCTCCTCGGCCTCCTGCTCTCCGTCCTCGTCCCCTCTCATCCTCAAACGCTGGGATCAGCTCAGCTGGATCTGATATCCGTAGAATCGGGTGCGCCACCCGATACTATGTATACTCTGCTGTAACCCCTGCATCCACGACCCTCGATCGTAAGTCCCATGGCCTCGCCTGCAGTGTCCGAAACTCTGCTAGTGCCTGATCATACGGTAACACTGGACCCCATGCATACCGCTCTTGGATCACTCGTGCATACTCTCCTGATCCGGTAGGCAGTCCCTACTGTCGTCCAAACTGCCTCATCACCCGTCCTGGCACCTGTCTCTCCACATGATAAGAGGTCCTCCCAATGAGGAATCGGGTCATGAAGCAATAAGGTAGTGCCTCCGCATCATCCTCCCATGGCTCACACTCCAAGTATGGCCGCCAGATCACTGCATCTAGGTCATCCAATGCCCGCCGCCACCACTCTAACTTTCCCAAGTGGGGCTGACTCATCATGCCACTATACATAAACATATAGGGTTGGTCCACGGCTTGGAATCTAAGACTCACTGGTCGAGTCACTGGTAGGTGCTCCCATGCCCACACATGCAATAGCGTCATGCCCACTGCTAGAGACCCCCGCCCTCTGTACACTACCTCGTGTAACTCCTGATACATGTGCGCTAGCACGCACGGCCCCCAGGCATATCGGGTCCCCTCCGTCACCATCATCTCTATCACCTGTCCCCATCCCACCGCCAATCCATGTGACCGCCTGTCTGGACACAGAAGTCCTCCCACGATCCCTGACAGCACTGCTAGAAGGGGCTCATATAGTGCCGCTATATCCTCCCATGCGATCGAGCCATCATCGATGTATACATCCTCATCAAATATCCTCTGACAAGACACCGTCCCCCAGGATCGATCATATGTCACCAACTCCCCCCAAATCGGAATCCAAAGGATACGCCACACGTCCTCTAAAGTCACCGTCATCTCTCCCTGAGCTAGATGGAATGTGCACGTCTCACTATGCCATCGCTCTGCCAATGCTGTGATCAGGCCATGATTCATCTGAATCACGGGCATATGCATCACCTTGTAGAGCCCAGTAGCTACAATACAGTCTATCTCTATCTGAGTCAACCGATCTCGTAATCACTGTGTCGCGGGGTGGCGCTCGCGTAACTGCAACACGCGCAGATCCTCCTGCACATAGGCATTCATCCAACCACCATCAGTTGTTTTGTTATCAAACTTTCTTAAGTTTAAACCTAGACTATCATCAGATACTTTGATCAAGTATCTTCGGGTCTCAACAGGTAAGAAATCATGGCTGCCTAGACTTCAACAGGCATTTATCCTAACAAATGACCTAAGTCTCATCGGACTGCTATGGTTCAAAACAACTCCCACTTCACCTCGCCATCCATCAATCATTAGACATCAGGAGATTTATTTTGTCCACAACTGGGGCATCTCGTTATCCTAAGACAAAAGCGCTATTTTATCGACAATAACACTAGTTCTACACAATAGCGCTATAACCACATCAATAGCGCTCAAACAAGACTACAATAGCGCTACAAAACCAAAAGCGCTAAAACCGCTATACAATAGCGCTATTACGCGTCAATAGCGCTCAATTAACCATACCATAGCGCTAATTTGTCAAAAGCGCTAAAATTTGCATACACTAGCGCTAGTTCATACAAACGCGCTCAAACTAGCCTACAGAAGCGCTATTGCGGCACAATAGCGCTAATTGATGGAGCAAAAGCGCTAAAACCATAGTTCCAGCGCTCTTACTCCGACTTGACTTTGACTCAGCTAAAAACATACCAAAAATGCATAAAAAGTGAGTTTTCGAATTTGCGTACCGCTGGTCCGTAGTCGACTGGGCGCTGGAACTGACGGACTCACTCGAATCGGTGCTCGGTAATCGAAAACGGCATCTTTGCTGCTCCTTGCTCCTCCAAATGTCACTGTCAGAGCTCTAGTTTTCAACTGGTCGCGGTCACAAATGATCCTATTTTCACCCCTTTCACCCCATTTATACCCCCCGCCGTCACCGTAACTTCGCCCCGCTCATCGCCGTGGTCCCCGTGAACTTCCCGAGCCCCCCCCATTTCTCCATGTTTCCCCCGTTTTCTTCTATTTTTCCCCAGTATACCTAACTTCTTTTCTTCTATCACCTTGCCAATTTTCATTCTTTTTCGAGAGATCGTCCGATTTTTCGAAATTTTTCGACCCATCTTTCGAGGGGGCATACCACCCATTAAATTTACATTTTATGGGGCATTTCTTCACACCAGTTTTTCTTTCTTTGAAACGATGCGATAAACTACACCGTCTCAAAGAGGGGCAAATGTAGTCACACAAATCTGTCCATTTTAATTAAATGAATATTTCGCTATTTATTTGATTAAAAATCCACTAGCCATCAATTAATTAAATTAATATTTAATTAATTCATCCCCAAACATTCTTCTATTAATTAAATAAATTATTCAATTTATTTTAATTAATTCATTAAAATCAAATTCCAATTTAATTAAATAAATAAAATTTATTTATTTAATAAAATCCTCCTTTTCCTCTTTTAAATAAATTAAATAAAACATTTATTTAAATCATTATCCCCACCCCACTTGCATTTTTCCTACAAAAGCAACTTGCACATATTTATTGAAATAAATGAATTTTTATTTTAATAAAATCCTATTTTCCCTCACCCACCAAATCCACTTGCAAAAATCTAATCCCCTTCTAGATTCTTCTAACCCCTTCCTAATTAGCCTAATCCATCTCCTAAATATTGTCGCATTCCTAAGCAAATGGAGTCACTTCTCAAATTCCTCAAAGTCTTTGAAAACCATTAAAGGCTTCCAACTTTCAACCACTTAATCCCCAAAGTCTCCAATAACCATTAATGGTTAATTCAACCCTCCCACATGGTTAAAACATTTGTTTTGACTCAACCTCTACTCAACCCAAGGGTCTCATCAAGCCTTCAATGCTTTGACCATGATTATCTCTTAATCATTTGCACAAAGGTTTATCCTTGGATTAATTCCTAATCCAGTGGGTAATCCTAATTTAGACTTGACCCTTAGCCTTTAGATAACCATGAGGTCTTCTCAGGCCTTTAATGCCTCCAACCTCTTCTTTCAACCCAACCCTATGTTGACATTTGTCACCATTTCATTGGTGCAAATTGTGCACATGGATTCCCAACTTTCAAGCTTGGCCCTTGATTAAACCATTCAATCCTGGCCATCCATTGCTCCATTTTTCCTATAAATAGAGCCCATTCCTTCATAATCCAGATCCTGAAAACTTGTAAGCATTTAGACTATAGCCATTTTAGAGAGCATTTAGCATAGCATAACTAAATATTGTCTTTTTGGTTAAAACACTTCATTTTAGCATAAAAAAAATAGCTTTTCATTTCATGTTTGGAGCTATACTACAATCTCAATCCTCCATAAGCATCCATAGTGCAAAAAGCTGCTGAGAGCTACACTATTTTAAAACTTGGAGAGGAGAGGAACAAGGGAGAAGGAGCTAATATCATGCTAAGAGATAGTTGGAGATATCTCATTTTCTTTACTTCTTTAGTTAGATTCATTAGCATGTTTTTAGTGTCTCCTTTGGAATGCCTTCATATGTTTTGGTTTTTGATTGATTAACTCTAACATCTTGTGTGTTTTGTGTTGTTTGATCTTGAACTAACATTGTGTGCCATTTAGGAGGGCATCAGTATTCATTGGAAGCTAACACAAGTTTACAAGCTTGTTTGCAAAATTCATTTAAATTTCAAAGTCCTTTAAATTATTTAGTTCCTTCTCCAATAGAAGTTGAAACACCATCTCCTCCTAAACATACATTTTCACCGGATGGCATGCTCTTAGAAGATGATTGGGGGCCATTATATTTTATACATTCCTTTGTGACATAATATAAAGTCCCTCCAAGAGAATCTAAGACCAAGGAAGTTGATATAGTAGAGCCCAAAAAAGAGTCAACTTTGTCTAAACAACTTAGTAACAATTTTGTAGCTGCTTCTAGCAATTATTCAAAACCTTCTTCTAGGTCATCTCCTTATGACATTGAGACGTATGCAGCTCTGCCATCTCTTTATGATATGGAATCTCTTTATGGTTTGGTTTTAATATTCTATCCAAGAATGGATATAAAGGAAAATTTTGTGGTGTAAATAAACAAGATATTAGAGTTCCTTTAGATAATAACATACACCAAACTTCATTCGGACTTGGATATAATCCTTCAAAACCCACCAAATCATCCTAAAGACCATCTCTCAATGTTCTAGTTATATTTTATTCTAAATCTCTTTCTCTAGTCAATCCTCATATCATTGATTCTTATTCTAGCTCATTTGTGCTTGATATCTTTTCAACAGATGATTCCTTAGTTGATTTCTTAGGGGTTTATGATAACCTTCTTCAATATCACCATAACTGTGGATTTTCCTATTATTTAAATGTTGAAAGCATACTTTGGGAAAGATGTCAAATTATGTGATCTTAAATAAATGAATCAATAATTCCCTCAACCAGTGGATATTCCTCAACAAATAAATATCCTTATAAGTGATACTACTGATATTAAAATGGATCCTTACAATGATGAAAAAAACATCAAAATTTGGAAGTGCCTAGAAGATAGTGAACAAGAGGAACATTCTTCTCTTTTACATGAATTCCCTGAAATATTTTCATAGACTTATTAAGACACATCAGGTATTGAACCTAAGATTGTGACTTATAGCATTGTGTTGATTCTTAATGCTAAGCCCACTTAACAAAAGATAAGGAAGATGAATCTTGAGATAGCATTGCTTGTTAAGGTCGAGATTGAAAAACTCTTGGAATATAGCTTTATATGTGCTATCAATTATTCTCCTTGGATTTCAAACATTGTGGTGGTGGATAAACCTAATAATAAGACTAGAATGTGTACTGACTTTTGCGATCTCAATAAAGCTTCCTTGAAAGATGAGTTTGTTGGCATTATGTGAACCGGTATGAGGACATAATGACATTATGTGTTGTCATTGATGTCAATATGATGAAGAGAAGAGAACTGGTATAACACTGTGAACCGGCATTTGTGCCAAAGTGAAGCAGTGTGTTTGTTCAAGGTGAACTGGCATATGGTTATGGGAACCGGCACATGGAAGTGTTGTATGACTACCGGTTGGTAGTCTCAACTTCAGGGTTTCCAGTTGAAGTGCTTCAAGCCTGTGTGGCTCAACCGGTGACTTTGTGTGATGAGTTAGTATGATAGCGAAGAACATATCGTGTTGCCATGTAAGCCTTGTGTGCGTGAAGGATCTTACATGAAGGAGATTGTTCCTATCTACCTCAGGAATGTGTGAAGTCTATAAAAGGTGATAACGTGTGATGGGTTATTAGCTGCCATGAAATCAGTGGAAAACGAATGATGGAGAATGTCTTGAGATTGGATCAAGACTGTTGCATTTAATGCAGTGTGCTCAATGGTCAGGATTGAACCGTTTGAATTCCTTAACCTAATAGGTTTAGGGTTTAGGGTTTATGCTACCGACCTATCTGTTTTCCTATAAGGTCGATGTTGTGATTCTTTCTGAGGTTGTTGGAAAAATGTGTGTGTGTGTATCCAAGAGAAGAGATACGTGATTCTTGCCAAACCAAAGGAGAGAAGTGATACCTACAAAGTGTAAGTGCAGAAGGTGAAGAGGAGCTTAAGCAGATCTACATTGGCATTGAGTGTTGTTACCAGATCATTGTAATACCTATTGATCTCTAACCACTTCAACAGTTGAGAAATCCCTTAACAGGGTAGCTTTAACTAGCTTGTTGTAAATCCTTTAACAGGGTGACTCAAAACCATTGATTTCTTGAAATCCTCTAACAAGGTAACCTTTAACAGGGTTTAACCCTTAACCGGGTATTCTAGCCATCCCTTAACTGGGTGATCCCTAACAGGATCGGTTCCTAACAGAACCTATTGTATCATTCTTTAACCAAACAAGGCTCCTAAAAGAGCAGACTTCTAAAGAGTTCAAAAACAAGCTTGTGGGTATTCATCCCCACCGTGTTTTTTCTCAGTTGGGTTTCCATGTGAAAAATATGTGTGTCATGTCTGATGTCTTCTTCATGTGATGTTGTGTTATTTTTTGTCAAGCGGTGAATCGTGTTGATCTAGTTGCTTATATGTATATCTTTGATGGTAGATTACATGTTCACGCATTAGGGTGAAATGGAAATGAAGTGTTAGATTGTATGAGAAGATAAGTGCCAATCATTTTATGCTTGGCTCAGTTATTCTGGGTTTTGTCGGTTGTACTCTGTTTAAGGATCGGTGTTACCGTTTGTCTGTCAATGCATAGTGTCTATTGATAAACCAGTTTAAGAGTGTGTTTTTGTCTGTACTGATTCACCCCCCCCCTCTCAGTACCAATTTGGTACTATTCATTCATCATTGAGTTATCAATTGGTATCAGAGAATCCTCCAGGTCCTATGTGTTATAAGCTTAACCACTTGAGGTAAAGATCCCAATCTAATGATGAAGAAGGAAGGTCCAAAGTTTAACAGAGAAAATTTCAGTATATGGAAAGATAGAATGAAGATATACATCAAAAGCATGGGTGCTCAACACTGGAGCTATGTTGAGAATGCTTATGTTGCCCCTACCGGTACTCTCACCGATGACTAAAAGAGAGAGATGTAGGAGAATGGGCAAGTCATGGAAGCCCTAATTAGTAGTTTATCTAACATTGAGTTTATTGATGTCCAAGATAAGGTAAATCCCAAAGAAGTATGGGATACTCTTGAAAATATCTATGGTGGTGATGAGCATGTAAAACAAGCTAAGGAAGAAAGCCTTAGAGGGAAGTTTGAAGACATGTGGATGGTTGAAGGTGAGACCATTCAACAGTATGGAATAAGAATCAAAATTGTTGTTGGGGATATCAAGAGTGTAGGTGGTAAAATGGAAGATTCCACTGTGGTAAGCAAAGTCCTGAGATCCTTCTTACAGGTCTATGCAATAAGGGTTGTTGCTATTCAGGAGCTGAGATCAATAGACAAGACTAAGGTATCCCTAGACTCCATCATTGCAAAGTTTACAGCCTATGAGCTAAATAGTTTTGATGGCAGTGTTCAAAAGACAGAATTGGCTTTTAAAGCTTCTATTGTACCATCCAAAAAAGGAAAAGAAGCTAGCACTAGTGGTGAACCAAGACAGAGCAGAGAAATGGATGATGAGGAGATTCTAATGGCATTTGAAGCTCTCCTTGCCAAGAAACTTCCTAAAGGAACCGGCAAATACAGAGGTAAGTTTCTTTTGAAATGATTTTCTTGTAACCGAATAGGACATATTGTTGTAAACTGTCCTAAAGGCGACAACAAGGACAAACCGGGAAGGTTCAAGAAATTCAAAGGAAGAAACTGGAGAAACTATTTTGTGGCAGTTGATGAAGGTGTCACAGATGAGGAATCAGAAGATGAAGAAAATGAAGATATTGTGTTTGTTGATATCAAAGAAGATGTGTCAGACAAGAAGGCTCTTGTCTCCCAGTTTGATAATTCCAATGAGTGGATTATTGATAGTGGTTGTTCTCACCATATGACTAGTGACTGGAGCAAGTTTCTATCCTTTGAAGAGTATGATGGTGGTGTGGTTCGCTTTGGTATTGATGCACCACGCATGGTCAAAGGCAGAGGGTCCATCTCTCTGAATGGAAAGAGTAGTGCTGACAATGTGTATTGGGTTGATGGTCTCAGACGCAACCTTCTGAGTGTTGCCCGGCTGAATGACAGTGGTCTTACTCTGGAATTCAAGAATAGAGTGTGCAGAATCAAAGGAAAGAATGGTGAATCGGTGGCCACCAACATGCAAACCAAAGGTAACCTATTTCAACTGAATGCAAATATAAGTACATGTCTTATGGCTAAATTTGATGATAGCTGGATATGGCATAGAAGACTCTGCCATGTAAACTTTGATAACATTGTGAAGGCTAGTAAGATCAAGGCAGTTAGAGGGTTGCCAGTGCTCAACAAATCGGATAATACCTTGTGCAGAGAGTGTCAATTGGGGAAAATGTCTTCCTCAACCTTCAAATATAAACCTTTTACTGTTGACAATTTGCTTGATCTTGTGCACACTGATTTGTCTGGTCCTATGAAAACTAGGAGTGTGCAGGGTGATAGGTACTTCATGATTCTCACTGATGACTACTCAAGAATGATGTGGGTCACATTCTTGAAGGATAAGTCTAAATATTTTGTAAAGTTCAAAGCTTTCATAGCATTAGTGAAGGAAAGCGGTAAAAGGATCAAGTGCCTGAGAACTGACCAAGGAGGGGAATTCACTTCTGGTGAATTCAACAAGTACTATGAAGAACATGGCATCAAGAGGCAACTGTCTGCCCCCCGGACTCCACAGCAGAATGGCCTAGCAAAGAGGAATAACCAGACTATGGTTGAAGCAGCTAGAACCATGTTGATTCAAGGAAAGGTAGCCCACACCTTTTGGAGGGAAGCGGTGAGCACTGCAGTCTACACAATGAGCTAGGTACTCATCAAGAAAGGTAAGGATAAAACTCCTTATGAGTATTGGACCGGTAAGACACCTGTGGTTAGCTACTTTAGAGTATTTGGTAGCAAATGTTACATCAAGAGGAGTGAACACCAGAGAAAATTTGATGTGAAATGTGATTAAGGAATATTCTTAGGGTATTCCACCAAGAGAAAAGCTCTCAAGTGTTTCAATAATAGGACCCAGAGAATTATGGAAAGCATCAATGTAAGAGTTGATGAAACCTCTGAGAAAACTGAGGAAATCGGCAACAAGCAAGCGGTAAATGAACCGGTTATAACCTTCTGGGAACCAATTGTCAGTCAACCGAGTACCAGTAACAGTGTTCCTACACCGGCAAATGTAGGTGTCGATACTGATGGAGATGAGGATGAAGAAGAAAAGCAAGAGGAATCTATCAAGACCATTCCTCGGTATGTCAAGTTGAATCATGATCCTAAGAAGATCATAGGAGATAAGGATGCAGGAATCCTTACAAGAAGAAAGGCCAGAGAAAACTCATGTATGATCTCTGAATTTGAGCCCAAATCATTCAAAGAGGCACATAAAGATGAAGACGGGATCAAGGCAATGGAAGAGGAACTTGACCAGATAGAGAAAAATGGTACATGGTCTTTAGAAATCAGTGTGCACAAGATCAAGCAAATTGTCATTAGAAATAAGTTGAATGAGGATGGCACAACGATTAGGAACAAAGCCAGATTGGTGTGCAAAGGATATGCCCAAGAAGAAGGAGAAGACTATGGAGAAACATTTGCTCCTGTAGCCAGATTGGAAGGAGTTCATATGCTTCTTACATATGTAGCTTTTAAAGGTTTCAAATTATATCAAATGGATGTAAAATCTGCATCCCTAAATGGTGTGCTTGAAGAGGAGTTGAATATAGAGCAACCAGATGGGTTTTCCCTATCTGAAGACAGTGACATGGTATGCAGGATACATAAAGCCTTATATGGTCTAAAGCGGGCACCTAGAGCTTGGTATGAATGTATGCATTCCCATCTTGTGAAGATTGGATTTGAGAGAACAAGTGAAGATAGCAATATCTACTTGAAGTCTGAAGGAGATCAGATCCTGATCTGTGAGGTGCTTGTTGATGACATTATCTTTGGTGGAGATGACTAGATGAGTCATGAGTTTACAAATGAGACGAAGAAAGAGTTTGAGATGTCACTCATAGGGGAGATTAAGTTCTTCATTGGACTACAGATCTAGCAGATAAAAGATGGAATCTTTATCACTTAGTCCAAGTATGTCAAAAAGGTGTTGAAGACCTTTGGCATGGAAGATAGCAAACCGGTTGGTACTCCAATGGTGACCGGTTGTAAACTATCCAAAGAAGATGACTCGGCATTGGTTGATGAGAAGGAATACCGATCAATGATTGGTAAGTTGCATTATGTAGTGCATAGCAGACCAGATATTGCACATGCAGTTGGCATTACTGCAAGGTTCCAGAAAAGCCCAAGAGAATCCCACTTGGTTGCAGTCAAGAGGATTCTTATGTATCTGAAGGGAACTGTTGATTATGGATTGTGGTATCCATATAGCAAGGATTTCAACTTAAAAGTATACACAGATGTTGATTGGGCAGGTAATGTAGATGACCAGAAAAGCACAACCAGTGGTGCATTCTTTCTTGGTGGAAGACTGGTCTCATGGATGAGTAAGAAGCAGAGTTGTATCTCTCACTCTAGAGCGGAAGCATAGTATGTTGCAGCTTTCATGAACTGCACACAGACAATTGGATGAAGCATGTATTAAATGGCTTCAAAGTTCCTATATCTGAATTGGTAAGTATATTTTGTGACAATACTAATGCAATTAATATCTCCAAGAATCTGGTTTTACATTCTAGAACCAAGCACTTTGAGCTTAAGTATCATTTCTTGAGGGAAACGGTTCAGAACAAAGAGATTGCACTAGAACATGTTTCCAGTAAGGAGCAATTAGCAGA
This sequence comes from Cryptomeria japonica, assembly GCF_030272615.1. Taxonomy (NCBI): domain Eukaryota; kingdom Viridiplantae; phylum Streptophyta; class Pinopsida; order Cupressales; family Cupressaceae; genus Cryptomeria; species Cryptomeria japonica. The sequence goes on along the minus strand of NC_081414.1, from coordinate 813,649,559 downwards.
CATATTCACCAAGCCTCTCCCAAAGGCTACATTTATGTACTTAAGAAGTGAATTAGAGGTGTTGCCCCTTCAAGAGGTAAACTAAAGGCATGTGCTCCACATCAGTCAGGTATTGCATAATCAATTTTTTTTTGGATTGATGTGTTGAAGGATGCTACTCCTCAGGGGGAGCAACATAATGGAACAGGGAAGCTTGTGCCTCCACTTTGGCATTGTTGTCAAAGGGGGAGAAGATGTGAAGCAGAGAAGATATCTGCAGAAAATGGGGAGAAGATGTGAAGCAGAGAGATATCTTTGTATATTGCCATCGATACCAAAGGGGGATATTGTTGGCATTATGTGAATTGGTATGAGGACATAATGACATTATATGTTGTCATTGATGTCAATGTGATGAAGAGAAGAGAACTGGTATAACACTGTGAACTGGCATTTGTGCCAAAGTGAAGCAGTGTGTTTGTTCAAGGTGAACCGGCATATGGTTATGGGAACCAGCACATGGAATCGTTGTATGACTACCAGTTGGTAGTCTCAACTTCATGGTTTCCAATTGAAGTGCTTCAAGCCTGTGTGGCTCAACCGATGATTTTGTGTGATGGGTTAGCATGATAACGAAGAACAGATCGTGTTGCCATGTAAGCCTTGTGTGCATGAAGGATCTTACATGAAGGAGATTGTTCCTATCTACCTCAGGAATGTGCGAAGTCTGTAAATGGTGATAACGTGTGATGGGTTATCAGCCGCCATGAAATTGGTGGAAAACAAACGATGGAGAATGTCTTGAGATTGGATCAAGACTGTTGCATTTAATGCAGTGTGCTCAACGATCAAGATTGAACCGTTTGAATTCCTTAACCTAAAAAGTTTAGGGTTTAGGGTTTATGCTACCGACCTATCTATTTTCCTATAAGGTCGATGTTGTGATTCTTTCTGAGGTTGTTGGAAAAAGTTGTGTGTGTGTATCCAAGAGAAGAAATATATGATTCTTGCCAGACTAGAGGAGAGAAGTGATACCTATAGAGTGTAAGTGCAAAAGGTGAAGAGGAGCTTAAGTGGATCTACATTGGCATTGAGTGTTGTTACCAGATCATTGTAATACCTATTGATCTCTAACCACTTCAACAATTGAGAAATCCCTTAATAGGGTAGCTTTAACCGACTTGTTGTAAATCCTTTAACAAGGTGACTCAAAACCATTGAGTTCTTTAAATCCTCTAACAAGGTAACCTTTAACAGGGTTTAACCCTTAACCCGGTATTCTAGCCATCCCTTAACCGGGCGATCCCTAACAAGATCAGTTCCTAATAGAACCTATTGTATTAGTCTTTAACCGGACAAGACTCCTAACAAAGCAGACTTCTAAAGAGTTCAAAAATAAGCTTGTGGGTATTCATCCCCACCGTGGTTTTTCCCAGTTGGGTTTCCATGTGAAAAATATGTGTGTCATGTGTGATGTCTTCTTCATGTGATGCTATGTCATTTTCTGTCAAGCAGTGAATCATGTTGATCTAGTTGCTTATATGTATACCTTTGATGGTAGATTACCTATTCATTCATTAGGGTGAAATGGAAATGAAGTGTTAGATTGTATGAGAAGATAAGTCTCAACCGGTTTATGCTTGTCTCAGTTATTTTGGGTTTTGTCGGTTGTACTCTGTTTAAGGACCGATATTACTGTTTGTCTGTCAATGCATAGTGTCTGCTGACAAACCGGTTTAAGAGTGTGTTTTTGTATGTACTGATTCACCCCCCCGCCCTCTTAGTACTAGTTTGGTACTATTCATTCATCATTGAGTTATCAAAGTTTCCCCTTCTAAACATTGATATAATAGTTGATTCCACTACTAGTCATGCTTTATTATCCTTTATGGATGGCTTCTCCAAATATAACCAAATCTTCATTAATCCCCAAGATCAATATAAAATAGCTTTCACAACACCTTTGGGTATGTTTTTTTGGATTGTTATGCCTTTTGGATTGAAGAATGTTGATGTGACCTATCAACGTTCTATGATTTTTCATGATTATATGCATAAAATCTTAGAGGAATACATTGATGATATCCTAGATAAATTTGTTATGTGCCAAGATCATGTTAAGATACTTCGTCAAATCTTTGAATGAATTCATAAATACAACATGTGCTTGAATCCTCAAAAAATGTGCTTTTGGTGTACATAGTGGAAAACTATTAGGATTCATTGTTTCGCATCATGGTATTGAGGTGGATACAAAGAAAATAAATTTCATTGATAACATACCACCTCTTAGAAACATCTCTCAACTTCATAGTTTACAAGGAAAGGTTCAAACAATTCATAGGTTTGTTTCCCAACTCATGGATCGTACTTTTCCTTTCCCCCGGTTACTCAAGAAGGATACTACTTTTAAATGGGATGAATATTTTCAAGAATCTTCTAAGGATTTGAAAGATTACTTCACTAATCCTCCAATTTTACATCCTTCTATCCCTAATCAACCCTTCTTTACACTATTGCTTCTTCTAATGCTCTCATAGCCTTATTGGTGCAACATGATAGTGATGGTAAAGAATGTCATGTGTACTATATAATTTGCACTTTGTTCGATTATGAAGTTTGATATATTGCGATAGAAAAGAAATCTCTTGCTCTTGTTTTTGTGACTCAAAAGTTAAGACACTTTTTCTCAATGTTTAAACTAATGTTATCGTCAAATTTGATTAGTTAAAACATCTATTTTCCAAAACATGTCTTTCACAATGCTTAGCAAAATGGGTTATGTTGTTAGCCAAATTTGACCTTAAATTTATCTCTCAAAAAGAGATTAAAGGCCAAGCCTTAACTGGCCATTTAGTTCATGATCCTTCCTATTTTAATTTACATAATCAAGACTCATTTCCTAATGATCTTGTACTTACTTTAGAGGTGGATAAATCTTGGAAATTGTATTTCAATGGATCTACATGTCAGACTGGTTCAGGTGCAAGTGTTATATTAATACCTCCTCCAAGAAAACCATATCCCCTATCTTATCGTTTGGATCTCCTATGCATTAATGATATTGTTGAATATGAAGCCCATATTGCTAGATTGAAAGCATATTTATCCTTCAAAGTTTGACATTTGAGCATCTTTGGTGATTCACAATTGATTACAAGACAAGTTATGAGAACTTATGAAGATAAACAAGCTAAACTCTCCCAATACTGTGACTTAGTCTTATCATTGTTAAAGAAATTTGATTCTTACACCATAGATCATCTCTCACGGAAAGACAATCGACATGCAGATGCAATGGAAAGGGAAACTTTCCTTATATCCTTCAAAGACCCTTCCATAGATTATCAATTCATCATTCATAATCGCTCTTCACCCACTATTTTTGACGGCCCTAGTGAGATTGCTTGTTGTTATACCTTAGATTAGAATGAATGGTACTCTCATATTTTTGATATTTGCATGATGGTACTTTTCTTAACTCCATGAGTAAAAAAAATAGAGATAAAATTCAAAAACTTGCTACTAGATACATCCTTCTCCTCATTGTCCTTTATATAAGGGGTTATAATGGTCTTCTCATGCATTGTCTCAACAAATTAGAGATTCTCGTTGCCCTTGAAGAATCTCATTCAAGAGCCTGTGGGCAGTTTTTTGTGGTAAATATTTAGTTCAAAGGTTGCTCTGAATGAGATATTATTAGAAAACCATGGAAAAATATTCCTTTGCCTTTGTAAAAAAGTATCATTAGTGCTAGAAACATAATAATTTGATCCATTCTCTTTCTCATGAACTTAGAGCCCAAGTTGCTTCTTGGCCATTTTCTATGTGGGGTTTGGGCCTTATAGGTAAAATATCCCCTCCTCAATACTTCTATCATTATAACCACAGATTACTTTACAAAGTGGGTAGAAGCCACCCCTCTTCTATCCACTATTGTTGAAGTAATTTGTCAATTCATTCTAGACAATATTATTTCTTGATTTGGTATACCTTTTGTGTTGGTTTCTAATAAGTGTACTTCATTTAAGAATAAAGATGTGAAGAAGTTTCTCAAGAAATACTAGATTCAACATTGATTCTCAACTCCATATTATCCTCAATCAAATGGTTAAGATGAATCTTCTAATTGAATAATTGAGAAAATCCTTCGTAATATTATCAATAAGCATGGTAAGGATTGGCAAACTCGATTATCTTATACTTTATGGGCCTATCAAACTAGTGTCTGCATAGCTACGGGTACCACTCCTTATAATATTGTTTGTAGCGTTGATGCAATTATGCCTCTAGAGTTGAATATTCCTTCACTAATAATTTCTTAAGGGCATTATTGATGATGATGCTTATAGATAAGAATGTCTTCAACAGCTTGAAATGCTCAATGAATAGTGTATAAATGCTCTTGAACATATTCAAGCTTACCAAAAGACTATACAATGAAGTTATAATGACAGGGTTATTCAACACTCTTTCTTGGTTGGTGACTTGGTTCTCTATGAGAATCAATGCAACAGAAATGGTCTACCAAGAGAAAAGGAAAGTTTAGTCTAAATTGGCTTGGACCATACATTGTCACTACAGACTATGGATATGTTGCTTACAAGATAGCAAATGTGGAAGTTGTGTCTCTTAGGTAACCTATTAATGCTACTCACCTTCGTAGATATTATGCTTAATTTTCTCTCTTCTTTCCTACAAAATAGTATGCTATTATTTATTCATTATTAAGGTATGTTATATTAGATAGTTTTATTGTCTTACTATTTGGTGTACATTGCTTCATTCTTGACAAATTCAATCTTAGTTTTTTCTTGAATTCATTTTTCGTAATTTATTACTTGTGTAGATTACACTTCTTTATGTTAGCATATTGTTTAGTATTATTTGTGCTTGTTTTAATTAGATCGTGATGTGGTTCATTAGAAAACATGTTTAACTAGATCATATAGACATTTAATTTAACATAAGTACATCACATCCTCAATTGTAGCATTTAGTTGAACACTTATTAAGTTGTTTGATTAAATCACACATGTATCCATTTAATCATTATAGTATTAATTAGAAAAATATATGTTGGTTAAGTCATATTAATCATATATGCATTGAATGAGAACATACATGTACATCACCATATTTGTTACTTTTGATCAAAGCAAAAATAAAACACATTATTTTGCTTTAAAATAACAAGTATGTGATGCATCATCATATATTGGTTTTGATACAAGATATACATCATATCACCTCTCATAGAAAATGAAGTGACTCCTCATATCACACATCCTATGGATGATGGCTATTGATGCCCTCGGGCCCTATCTGTGGTGGTTCCATAGAGGTTTGGCTATGAGATGTCATGGAGAGCTAGTGACTCCTAGATGAGCTTCTCATCTCTCTCTCTCTCTCTCTTAGGTGATACCTCTATACAATGCACTCTCTTCCTTGGCCTCTACAATCTCACCTATAGTCACTCCCTCTACTCCCATGCAACCTCTAACTCTACCATCATTGTGTTGAATATATCCTTGTGTCATCCCACAATATGTCATGCTCTAGGAGTAATTTGTAAGGACTGTGGAATGTGCACCGATGTGGTGATATATTTGAGCATGTGAACTAAAAAGTCACACCACACCTATTGTCTAATACAAGATGGAGATATATTGTTAACATCATCACTTATATCAAAATCAAATCAAATCAAATCAAATCAAATTAAATTTATTACCTAGGTCTCCTACTTGCCAAATAGGATTTACTATGGCTAGGTGTTGATATACATCAATCAAGGGCATGGTGTTGTTCTCTTCATGCTTGTATTAATGGGGCATCTTTGTGGATTTTGATGGTGGTGCTGATCTCCATACTTTAAAAGTAGGTCTTTGAAGGTGTACATCATCATCATCATCACCCGCACCTTGTCATGTATCCTCTACATGTGGTGGATCTAGTATCTCCTCCTCGGCATGGATAGGAATCCCATCATGACCCTACTTTTGTTTCTCATCATGGCTCTTCTCTTCTCCCTCACTATCACTTGTTGGCTCCTCATGTGGTTCCTACTCTACTACTAGCTTTGGTGGTTTGACCCATGGTCATGAAACTCCTGTAAGATAATCTATCAAAAAGGCTAGGCTGGGTCACCTCCTAGAATCTCATGTATGCACGTTGAATGCCAACATCCTCCTTAAGTGAGGGAGCATATGTGTCATGCCTCTCCTCCTCCTCATCTTCATTTAAGCTATACATCCAGTGTTGTCATTCTAGGTCGGGCTCTAGGTCTCATAGCACTTCAAGAATGTTAGACATAGTTTGATACTACAGTGGGATAACCCTATACCTAACTAAACTAATGCATCACTCTATCATAATAAAGTGGCATGATGATGTAGTGATGGCGATCCTCTAGCAAGCAGTCTCATTGCATCTGATTTAATTGTCTCCTCTGCTCGTGCCATACATACATGCATTTATATGGCCTCCAAATGATATCAACAAGTTGTAGACAGTCCAATGTAACTCTCCAATAGATTAGATCCCCTCTCTTATAGGAATTCCCACATGGATACACATATGCTTGAGGCTAGTCAAAGATGATATCTATATGGTATATCGTGGGCCTCATACATGCTATATGTTCAAACATCCACACCTAAAGGAGAGTGCAGTTCATCAAACTCTTACCCTCATAGTTTGTAAACTTCTTTAAATCATGGTAGAGATGGGAAAGCATGCTACATCCCCATGAGAAAATTGTTCGAAGCTCCTCCCTCTCCTAAATGATATGAATAAGGCCTTCGGGAATGTGAGTTCCCCATCTATCAAGTGCAACTAAGAGTGCTATGATGCATATCAATATCTTTTGAACCAATTAAATATCTCCAGTGGTGTGCAATAGCCATCGTATAAAGATCCATCCTTGGGAATCTCTAGGTGTCACCTACCTTATGTTTTATATATGATCCTTCTTCACTCCACTGGATGAATGTGATTCCTATAATCTGATGGTATTGCCTCACACTAGTAGCCGCAAGATCGGATAGACATCCTCTAATGTGTTTGTCATCTCCCTCATCAAAAGATGGAAAGTGGAGGGATATGTGTCCAATCTCTCCATTAGGACATAAGCATAGAATCATGATATCACATATAAGGCATGCAATATGCCCAGTAGAATCCTACATCCTTAAGGAACTTTCTCTTATCCCTGGTGAGATCTAACTTGGCTACCAAAATATCTATATATGGAGCCTCTTCCATGTTCTCGCATAAAGGGTAGCTCTTGCAATCACATCAATCAATATTTATATCACATTCATAATATCTATCCATGCATTTGTCATTGCTATTATAATCTTGGATGTGCCTAGTGGTTCCCATTCAAGGACCATGGTGCCCCTATGGGACCATGGTGCCATAAGGGGACAATGGCACCCAGTAGGGACCATGGCTCTCTATCAGAGTAGGCCCACTTGACCACCTAGGGTTACACACAAATCAATAACTCAAAAATAGTAAAATCATACAAAGCAAGGTTAGTCACCCTACCTCGTCTTATGGGAGACCCTCCTCGACGAATTACCTCAGAGTTTTCATCCTGGTGGACCGATCTAGTCATCTAGAGGGCATGATCCCCTCTTGGTAGACCCCTCTGCATGTCAAAACAAAAAGTATGAATAATACAAATGAATAGTGAACATGTCACTATTTAAAGGTAATTTCTCTTAAAACCCTGATTTGGTATGGTTTGCTAATCCTCTCATATCTAGAAAACTCTGATTTTAGTGTCGTTTGTCGTGTTGGAATTGTGATTCAATTCTCTCCCTTACCAAATAACAATCGATTAGTTTTGATTTCATATAAAACCTTGTTGAGAGAATTTGTCATTACCATTTTTTTACAATTTGATGTGGTAAACATGATACCTTGTTTCTACCTCCTAATTAGCAAGCAAAAACAAGGGGTCAATATAGTTACCCTTGAATTTAATCATTCTTAGTCAGAATTATAGGAAACTTTTTATTTCAACTAACAAAGTGGTTTTGTACAATGTGGTTCCTAATAGTGTACTACAAATATGTTGGAGGCTTCATTTGACACTTACAAAAATATGTTTTTTCATGAATGATTACTTTTGTGTACTTTATCTTGCATATGCAAGTAGTGTGATATGACCACTAAAGTGGGGGCTAAATGTAATATTATAAATTATACACCTTTAATTAGGGTGTCCAATTCCACAATTCATTAGCACTAATTTTCGTATGTCTCATTATACTATTGGATATTGTTGAGAAGTTTGTTGGAATGATGTTTCGTCATTGATGTCAACATATTCTTCTGTGTATTCCATTGTTGCAGTCAGATTAAATGAGTTGGTTTAGCCAATGTGTTTCAGTTGAATTCTTGTGGATTAAAGGGTTTTGAAATAAGTATCTCTAGTTGATTCAGCAGAAGTTTCAGTGGTTTGCATGATGATTTGATCGAGTTGTATGGTTCGGTATTGCGATTGGTTTTTCAGTTATTCATGTTATTCAGTATTATGGATTTTGCTCTGCATTGCTCCAGAATTGCAATATTTTGGTTTGCGGATTTGGTAGAGTGTTTTCGACGTTTTGGTGTGTCCTCAATTTAGATGGTTCATGATTTGGATGTTCGCAAGCATATCTTTCAGTTTGACAGTTAGTTGAGTTAGTGTTCTTGAGGTTCAATATAATGATGATGAAAATTCTAGTAAGTGGTGATGTTGTGGATGATGTTGCGGTAATTCATGATGCTTGTGGATGTTTCTAGATCGTGTTATATTTGTGTTGGTGGTCCGCGTTGATCGTTGTGCGCGTTGGTGATGTTTCTCTTGGACCGATGGTGTTCTGCATGTTATGCGATATTCATGTTGATTGTGGTGTGTTGCGGAAGTTTGAGGCATAAGTCTTGGAGGTGTTTCATGATTGTGGTGGTGATTTCGGTCCATATTGTGACTTAGCCGACATTGTTTTGGTCTGCATATTTCATTGTAGTGCATGTGGTCATATTTTGTAATTTGTATTGTGGGTTGAGCCGACCTTGAAATATAGGTTTTAATGAATTGTATAAAATGATGTAATTTTTCTGTTGCGAATGTATCTGTTGGATCTGCAAGTGTGTGTAAAGTGCAAATAAATCTTTGATCTTTTGGTAGAAGAAGAGAAGTGTGAGACTGGTGTTGCAAAGCAGTATATGAGCTTAACTAGAACTGTAACCAGGCATTAGAAGATGCTATTTTTTCAGTTCATGAAATCTCGGATATAATCCAATTCTTTTTATAAGACAATGAGTCTTCCTCGGGGTTGTACCCCTTATTGTAATTTGAGCAGTGAGCTCTAGGTAGTGTGCCTAAATGCATGTGCATTCCCCATTGTAACATTTCATATACTTCTAGCAAGGTATCATCTTATTGTGGATAGGTTCCCACCATGGTTTTTCCCTTAACTAGGTTTTCCACGTCAAAAATATTGGTGTTATTGTTGGCAGCAACAATGAATGAAAACTGAGAGGGGGGGTAATTCAGTTTTCAACGGATTAAACCAATTAGGTACAATCTCATAATTCAATCAATTGCAACAAGAATAAAGATAAAGACAATAACAGCAACACACATAACACCAAGATTTTGACATTGAAAACCCAGTTAGGGGAAAACCATGGTGGGAACCTACCCACAATAAGATGATACTCTGCAGTAGTATGTGTAAATATTACAATGGAGAATGCACATGCATTCAGGCACACTGCCTAGAGCTCACTGTTCAAAATATAATGACCCAGAAGGATCCAACCCTCAGGGAAGGTTCACTACCTTACAATAATGATTGGACTACAGTTCGAATTACATGAACTGCAAAAATAGCATCTGCTAATGCTTGATGACAGTTCTGATAAGCTCATTTGTCTACCTTGCAACAATCTTTGCTCAATTAACCATACCAAAAGATAAATTTTCTTATGCACACATACTCTACTCTTTGATAATGCATACACTACAACCATACCCAAATTACATGAATCTAACACCTATTTATACAATTCATCAACCTTGACTACAAGGTCGGTCAAACCCTCAACCCACAATTATAAAATTACATCACATGTTACATAAATAAACCACCGAACCAATATAAGGTCACAGACGACATAGAATAGACCTAAACCAAATCTCCAAACACGCATCATCACCAGAAATATCGCCAAGATCAACCGCAACACGCTACACCACCAAAAATACCGCATAACACGAAGAATGTCACTGGATCAGCAAAATAACCAATACCGCGCACAAGGATCAATGCAGACCAATAGAACAAATAGGACACGATCAGGAAACACCAACAAGCACATTAGAACCATCCACAATAGTTGCACCAATGCCACAATCAAATCTTCATCGATCAACACGCTAACTCTCAAGAACACTCAACAGCAGCAATTCGGACTAGAAAGATAACTTGCGGAGCACCAAATCATGAACCATCTAAAATGAAGATACACATGAACATCAAAAACATTCTCCCAAATTTGAAACCAAAGATATGATCATACCGGAGCACAATGGATCAAATACCAAAATATGCCAACCACTGAACAGAAAAACTAAACTTCAAACTGGATCAAATGATATAATCAAGTAAACTTCTGGATCACTGAAACCAATAAGGAATGAAGTATTCCAACATCCCAAATAGATAAACCAACCATATCAACTCAATGCAATCACCGGAACACCAAAACACGAGAATATGTTGACATCAATGGCAACAACATATCCTAGCAGCAGCAATATCCAATAGTTATGTGTGTTATTGATGTGGTGTTGATTTGTGCTTTAATTGTTAATTATCATATCTGAGTTTAAGTTTAAGTTGTATAAAGTTTTGTGCAAACTGATTCACCCCCCCACCCCTCTTAGTTTGTTGCTTGTTGCCAACATACACTATGCATTATAGTACTATCATATGCACTTATTTAATAATTAATTTAAAATGATTCCTTTCTTAATTCTCAAATTATCACACTCCCATTTGGGCCCTTAATTTTAGTTGTGCCCTTTATATTTCAATTATCCTAATTTATCTTAGGTCCTACCTTGTTTTAAATCGCAAGACATATTTCCCTTATCTAAACATCATATATTGTCGCACAAACTTAATTTTTGCATGAGAATCTTATTATCTTGCATCACCAAAAAGTCAGGTTGAAAGTGTTGGGACATGACGAAGATTGGAATGGTCATGCACTTTTTGTCTCAAATTTCAAGATGATAATAAGATGTTCCTATCTTATTCAAATCTAGCTTCGTGGAAATAAATAACAAACCTAGGTTGACCATTTATCAAATCAAACTTAGAATCTCATATATAAGCAATTTTTTTCCTCATTTGTGAGATCTAGCAAGCATATACAATATTGATGCGAAATTGGAGATATCTTTATGAAGTAAAGATGTTTCTTTTAGGAGAATTCATAATCTACAACTCATTCCTCATCATCATTCATCAACTATGGAAGCTTCAAGAGATATTGGAGCTAATAGGAAACTACCAACTAATGATTGGCTTGTACCTCTTCCTATGGATTAGGTATAATTTCATGTTCTCGTGTTTTTGTTGCTAAGCTTCATATCTGACATTTTATCATTTAAGTCAATTATGCATTAGCTCAATTACATTAGTATCATTTTAGGGTTTTTCCCTAACACACTTGAGTAGACTCTAGTTTGCTTTTACATACCTTAGCTCATAGCAATCTTAGACACACTTAATATTCCAAAGCACACACATTATTCTAATTTCAATACATGCTATTCATGGAGGTGGAAATCACCAAAACGGGGGGTTGACCAAGGAAAACACCTATATAGCCGCCACCATACCCTCTTTTTATCTTGCAAGTGCAACTACAGGCTTCCAATAGAGACACAAAGACAAAAGAGTAATCAATAGACAATCACATACCTGTATCCACAAGTAGAACCAGAAAAACCTAGACCAAGGCATGTTGGGTGACCTAGTCGAAGACCAAGGTGCTCTGGATGCCCTCATCCTCAGAGATCAATGCCATGTTTGAAGGGTGCAGAGAGTAGGGTCTTAACAGGTCCCAAATAACTTTTTGTGCAGAAGTGGGAAGACTAGAATGCTCTGGGCGCACCGATTTCATGAATTTATCCCAAATTGCAGTCACAGGGGCACCTTTGTACCGTATGTTGATTTTGTACCCGGTGTTGAGTCTTTGTTTGCATATTAGTGTGTTATAGTATTCCTAGTTTAAATTTACTTTGTACATAGATCTTAATTTGATATCATCTCAACTTTCCAAAGCATAAAAGGAATAGAAGCCCTAAACCATCATTTGACTCTTTGACAATATTTAGTCAAGTTCAATCTTATCCTTAGTGGCTTCGTATTCCAATGTTTATGTGAAAATAGATCTTGGCCCTAATCCTACCTAATTCATTTTCATCTTAAATAGTTGGTTCAACCCAAGGTTTGAAACATAAAAAGTTGAGATAAATATGAGAACCAAAGTGGAAAGACCCATCCAAGGACTTCATTTGAATGACCTTCAAATAAAGGTACCTTAGTTCAAAAGTATCCAAAGACCACCATTCAAAGTTACCTTCAAACAAATGTGTTTTCCATGTTAAAATTTTTATGTCTCATACCATAAGTCATCAATCATCGTATTAGTTTTGTTATATAAACATATAAATTTGTAAAATGAAGACCAATTAGACATTTTTATACAATAATTTGTCCTACTAGTTGATATAAGTCAAAGTTTTATTATTAGTTAACAAGATTAATGTCTTATGCAACAAGTAGTGTCTCCATTGTTCTAGTGTATGAACTATAGCATACAATTCCATATTAAGTGTACTACCTCTTCTTGGCACCATTCAACTTTTCACTAATCTAGTAAACTAGCTTATCTTCTTGACTCAAAATGCCACCAATGCCTACTACTAAAGCATCACACTTGATAGCAAAAATATTTTTCAATTCTAATAAGCAATGTATTGCAGATTCCATCACCTTCCTTTTAAGTTGCTGAAACTTCTCTTAGTTGCTTCAGTCCAAGAAAAGAACTTCCCTTTGGTGCAATAAATCAATGGATCGCTTATTCTAATAAAATCTCTAATGAATCTCTTATTAAATTTTACCAAACCATGAAAACCCTCGATTTATTGTTATACTTTAATGGATAGGCCATTCAAGGATAGACTTAGAACATTTTAGCATTCATGATTAATCCTTCCATTTATTTCACGTTACCAAGGAAAACCAACATGTCTCAACAAAACTCACTTTTCTTTTACAACATTTTAATTTTACACATCTCAAATATAACTTGCAAATATTCTTCCAAGTTTCTACTAAAAAATGAAATATCATCAAAATAGATTATTTTCCCATGTAAGGTCTAAATACCTAGGTGATACATGCATTAGAGATTTTTAATGGCATCATCAACCATTCATATAAACCATCCTTGGCCTTAACTATCATCTTCCATTCATTCTACTCTCGAAATCAACTTTGGAGAAAATATTAGTACCAACTAAGCAATCCAATATGTCATCCATTCTAGCTATTGTGTGCCAATCTTTTATTGTGATCTTGTTAATGGTTCTAGAAACCACGCATTTGCTTACTTTTTTAGATGTGAGTAGAGCTGGTGTGTTACATGGGTTCATGTATTTTCTAATAATTTGTTGTCATGTCCTCTCAATCCTTCATTTTGTTTTGGTAATAATTTATAGTCAATTTAGTTAGGAAGCTTTATTATCTTGGCACCAAATCAATATAGTATGTAACAACATATGAGAAAGGTCAACCAACTAGTAGGTTATCTTGATTTATACCATAATATTCTACCAACAACTTTTGCATTTTTTGTTGGGGATTGGTAAGGGTTGGATCCCATTGATTTCTTTTCCTTTTTTTTAGGTATAATAGATAACAAGTTGCTCTTTTCACTTCTTTACATATTTTTTTCTGGTTCATTGATACATGTGACAATGCTAACATGTTAGATGTCTCTTGGTTTTAAGAGATGCTTCTTTCACATTTTACCTCATATATATTATTTATACCATGACATGTATCAATCAAAAACACTTCATTCGCATATGGACCAATTATGAAATCAACAAGAAAAGATTAATCTACAACTACTTTATGGTCCTTCAACCAAAAAAGCTTGTAAGGTTATATTTTGGAATTCAAGAAAGCTGCAATTTGTTCATGATTTTTGTACTCACCAAACTATTAGTAGATCCAACATCGATGATCACCTTGCATACTTTTTCCTTACACTTGTATTTCATTAGAAATACACTCTTCCACTTCCAATCAAGTTTGGATCCTTTTTTGTCCCTAGATATTATGTTTTCTTCTTAACATCAAGTTCTCTCTCATATCTACTTCAACTTCTTTTGTCAAATGCTCTTCTTCTTTGGTCACCACCATCCACACATGGTATTGAGAATAATCTATAGCCTTGTGGGCTACATACATATAAAACATCTCAAGGGCTTGCAATCTCATCTTCATCCATCACCTCTTATGCCCCCCTTCCTCGAAAGTTCAACTTCATATTATGTTTTTTATTACGTAAATATGGATTTTGAGAGGACCCAAACCCTTGTACAAAACAAAACCACTCAACAATAAATAGGAAACTAGGGTCTCAACCCTTTACAAAGCATTCATAAGACAAACAAAACAGGCCCAAGATGGCTAGATATGGTAGAGAAATGACACAACCAAAGGAGAGGAACAACAACAAACAAGCTATAAGAACATAGACAAAAGAAACACTAACAACCACCGAGATCCCATGTTGACAATGCCATGCCTAGAACAAGTATAACTATCACCTAGAACACAATCATGAGTTTGCAGTAGTGGTTTGGGAGGACCTTTCTTCCTCCTTACAATAGTCTAAGAGACATTAGCATCAACATCTATCGAATGATGTGGATTAGGGAGGACTCCCCCTAAGAGAGCCCATCAACATGAGAAGAACATTGAGGTGAAAGGTGACCATCCACCTTATGAGTCAAAAATCGATGTGAAGGCAAGGGCATTTCAACCTCCAATAAGGGGACGAGATATTCCACAACAAGGTTTGAGGGCATCAAAGCTACACTAAAAGAGACACGTCGTCATCCTAAGAGAAATCATCTAACGAAGAATTAGGAGTATGGGTAGTTATGTGGTCTTCATTAGCATCCTTCTGCCACATAGCTAGAGAGGACAATTTGTAGCCAAAAGAGGAGGCCCTCATAATCAAGAGGTTGAGTCTAAGGCCTATCCCCAACTATCAAAACCACATCTCCACTAAGAGGCTTAGAGATGTCAATATCCACTAGAATGCAAGCAAATTTTGAGTACCCCATGTATGAATTAGAATCATCAACTTTCAAGTACCAACCAATATAGTTATCAAAGGCCTCATATCATGAAACCTCCCAAAACTGTAGAGTTACCAAAGTCCTCATCACACTAGGTTTGTTATCACCCCTTTTTATCACAATAAATACTTTCGCCAAGGCAAGCTTGTATTAGAGTTTAAACTTAAGACCAATGACAAGTTTGGTTATACCATACCCTTCACTTTCCTATATATACATCCAAATTTGAATTCCCATAAATTGCTCAATATAAGCCCACGTTGACTGATCTCCTTATTTTAAGTTCTGAAATTCTTCAAATATTTTTTATTACTAATTCATAAAGCATAATCAAGCTCTTAGATGTTTCAACATCCTAGGCCATAATATAATTTTATTATTTTCCTTGCCTTCTATAACTTTGCAATATTTACCACCATAAAACAACATGAGACTTCAATTTGGATGCTACATTTTTTACCATCATATCATCCTCCTCATCAATATCTTGTATCTCAAGATATTTCTACAACTCTTGGACCTAGTCTAGGAATAAATTGACATTGAGCTTGCCTTTAAAGTCTAGAATATTGACTCTTATGTTCAAGCTTTATCTAGTCACTACTTCAATGAGCCTCTTCGTAGGGTCTACCACCCTAGCAAAATTTTCCCAAGTTCTCTTGTTCCTCTTCAATCTCATATGGATGTAATCTACCTCAATTGCCTCTAGTCTCCTAAGCCATTCATCAATGTTTCTTCAAGGACCTTTGTTCCTCTTGCCCCTTCATCCCCAACTCGAGTAGACCCCTCTAGGCCATTGCAAACCACTCTAATATTAAAATTGGTGTTTGTATGCATTTGCACTTGCATGGTAGTCTCTAAGACAATACCCTAGCCCTAGAAGTATACTTCAATAGATTGCCATATTCCTACAACTCATACTCAAAACTATAAACACCACCAAAATTGCAAGAATTAGTGATGAAGGAACATGTTCAATTTATACCAGAAGATATGACAATGTTCCTCTTATACCTGATGAAAACAGCCAAAAAGAAAAAAAAAGAAAAAAGCACACGATGTAACAAAAAAAAATTGAATAACAAAATATAATCACACTCTGCAACACAACTAACATCTCCTATACGTCAGCCTATGATTCGTTGTTAAATTACTCTCATCAAAATCTATAAAAAACAAATTTGCAAATCAAGAAAAGAAAGGACCAAAACAAAAACCACCATAAAAAGAAAACCAAAACTATTTAAGAGGAAAACTAGTAAGTAGTTGGGTTCCTCATTAAAGGGCAATTACATTATTGTTTGAGGAAGGATAATTAATGGTGAGCTTGGGCAGGGCTTAGCCCCCTAAATCATTGTGATCATTCCCTAACTATCATGATTCTAAGTGGGGAATTAAAATACCAAGGTCTACCAAAAAGACCTTGTATGAGAAGCAATTAGTCTGCTACTTCCAAGCATGAAAACTGCAAGGATGATGATTCCACAAACTCTAGGGGAAATTACAATTAGCCTGCATGTAGATCACCTCAAGCAAGCCCTAGCATTGCTTCTCTAAAGGACATAGCCACTTTAAATATTAATCAAGTCCTTTTATGCTCGCCATTGATGTACTGTTGCAGCAACTTCACCCAGTGAATATTAATAAGGATAGTGAAAATTGTGGCCCAACTGTTCGTAACTACACGTTGATTTTTGAGACTTATAAATTCTTTTCAATTAGTAAGGACAATAGTTATCCCTGTGCAAGCAGATTTTTCATATTGGAATTTAGATCTATGAAACATAAAGAACATATCTTGGGATCTGGCCGAACAATTTTGAGTATCAGATTGTGGTTTCTAAACTTCAATCCCCACAATGATGCATACACTTGAGATTCCATTTAAATTAGATAGTTTCATTTTGGCAGGAGGAAGCATCCATCAAAATGATAATGGACATCAGAGGAAATACCTTGCAGTTGTCTGGCAGAGGTGGCTCTTGTACGGAAATGTCTACCCAATTTCAAAATGCATCAAATGAGTACTGAAAAGGTATTACCGTTTTTTTATAATTTTAGTGAAAAGAATACTCCCCCTTACTAACTGAGAAATAAATAGATGTACTAATTATTTTTCATTTTTCACTACAATTGTGTTCAGTAGCATTTGTGGGCAAATGCAAGCGATAAATAATATTTTCCACACCAACTTTCAAGCTCATAATAATACATTCTATTTGTATATCAATAAAAGAAAGAAAAGTTGGTCCTGAAATGAAATCAAATGAATAGGATCATCCTTCCCTCAATCAGAACTGCTACTAACAAAGAAAAGGATATACACAGGGAAACAAATATTCAAGGGTCAGTTTCCATGAACCATCGAACTAATAAATGTCTAGATTTGGACATTTTTTAGATAATAAATGTATTTTGGGTGGCTTCCATTTCCAGGGAAAATACCACATAAAACTCCAAATACTAAAAGCCATTGCAAGTTATACCCAAGACACAAGGAAGTAACCTAAAAATGGGAAGATAATGATAATTAAATAAACATTTTTTTTAGAACACTAAAAACAAAGAGACATAAACCTTGACAAAGAAATAACTGAATGCATGAGATGCATGAGATGCAAGTTCTCAACAGACAGCATACAATAAGCAAGCCAACCTAAAACAGATGTATTGTAGAAATAATCTAAACTCTATAACGAGAAAATACTGGAAAATACGTATATAGTATTCTTGTATCAACTACAAATTTATGCTTTACTTCATTGTGTAGTAAAACTTTTAATCACATCAAGTGTGAATTTGCACTTGATCTACAAAGTTTATGAGTTACGAAGTGAATTTCAACCAATTAAACAAAATAGAAGCTAGTATCCGGAATGTATCCGGAATTTTGAACTAAAATTACTAGTACAGACCTACAATCTTGCATATATGGGGAGTCAGCTTTATGAAAAATTGTACAGCTGTGGTAATTGGTAAATAACATTCATTCCTTTGCATCTTCTTCATCCTCTGCTTCTTTCACATTGATTGTGAAATTGTACTCTTGATCACACCCAAGATATGAATCGCACATGAAATATAGTGTATATGTCTTCTCTCCAAGCTCTGAAGGTGCAGTAAACTCAAGCTTGACTTTAGTCTTCCTCTGGAGTGATACCCTCTTAATGGCCAGCAACTGATTGCTTTTTAAATCCCCAATTACTAACCACCAACCTTCTTCCTTTGCTTTGGGATACCTCGGTGCATCAACTGGACCTAACTCCTGCCTACCTTCAAGATCTCTTTCTAGAGTGACCTGCACTGTTACATTTTCTCCAGCCCTCACATCATCACTCTCAACTATATCATATGCCAGATCAATGTTTGGGAAGCGATTACAAACACGAGCAATGTCTAACAGCTGTGAATCTGTCATCTGTAACAATTCACGCCTTTCATCATCCTCCATCTCAACTAAATCAAAAACAGTTTCTATGCTTTTCCCTGGATTTTCATGGCATTTCTTAGCAAGTTCCTTGGTGAAATGTGGAAGCTGCAACAGGACAGAATCACGGTCCCAGAGACCTTGTGTAACCATTTGGCTCAATTCCATTGCTGCAAGAGCTGGATTCAACCAGCCATTACTGGAAATAACATCCACCATAGCCTGAAGAAGACGGTTTGCAGAAAGAAGCACTTCTCGCTGATCTAGTGCTAGGTTGCCAGCTATGACATGCCTTGAGAAGTGGGCTTGCAACAATGCATTTGCCTTTACATGTGGATCAGTATATTTTGGTTTGTCGACAGCAAACTTTTGATGATTTATCAATTTTCTTATAGTTTCTTCTTCACCTGGCCGTATGGGAAGCTGTGAATACTCTGAAGCAGAAGCAAGAATTTCAAGAAGCCCCTTCAGTTTTGTCTTTGCAGTCAAGGATGAGCTAAAGAGTTCAATGGTGGTGTAGCTAATGTAGTAATAAGATGCTATCATCCCTAGGTTCAAAGGAGAAAGATACATATCGTCTTCTATGGCAACACATTTGCTTGATTCCAAATCACTTAATGTGCTCTCTATAATCTCAGAAAGGTGATCTGACAAATGCCTATGGCTGACACCCTGAAGATTATAGTAATTTGGATTCTGTGTGAGTCTTCGATAGAAAAATGTCCAAGTAAGATAGTCTACAGCATCCTGCTTACTTTCAATAGTGCCCACAACAACTTCAGCATTGATATGATCATGGAGAAAGTGATCAAGATGACTCTCAACAGGAAATGGCTCATATAAGAACTTTTTATAATATTCTTTACGAGGTGCATGGCATAAAATTACACATTTTCCAGCATTATCAAGCAGAGGTCTACTGGCACGCCCCATCATTTGGAGAAGATCAGTAATAGGATAGTCTGTGTGAGCATTTTCCCGTCCATCATAATACTGTGTACCCATGACAACAACCAAATGTGCTGACAAAGACAACCCCCAACTCATTGAACTGCTTGCAACACACACCTGAATTGCCCCTGCACTGAACAACTGGGCTACAAGTTCCTGTTCTACCAAAGTGAGACCTTCATGTAAATACCCAATTCCATTAGATAATGCATGGCTCAAAGTAGGTTCTTTCACTTTGGCAATGAAAGGTTTCAAATCTTCTTCAGTAAATTGAAGAAATTGGGATCTCTCCCCACCATCTGCATTAGAATAAGTTAACAAATCAAGGGCAGTAAGCCGTGCATGTTTTCTTGTTGGCACAAACACTAGAGCTGGTTTGCCTCCCTTTGCATGCTGAATTATCGATGTGTAAGTTGGCTTGGTCATCGCCTGCATTCGAGCTTCAAAGTTGGCTATATCAACACCCTGAATATGAATCTCTAATGGTACAGGGCGGACACCAGGGGGGAAATTAAAAAGCCCATGTGCAGTAGCTCCAATCCACTCACCAAGATCCTTAGCATTTGCAAGTGAAGTAGAAAGAGCAACAATGCGAATACGGTTTTCAATTTGACTTGAAATATACCTCATTCTAGAAACAATTACTTCCAAGATGGGACCACCCTCTCCACCAATTAAATGAAGTTCATCCACGATAAATAAGCTAACTTGCTGCACCTGTTTACGTTGTTTCCATCTGCGAGACAAAGCATCCCATTTCTCAGGTGTACTTATAACAATCTGACCTTTCTCAAGTAGCTTCAAATCAGTTGCAGTCTCACCTGTCAGTTCAACTACTTTCCATCCCAGACCTTTCCCAAACTTCTGCTCCCATTCATAATATTTTTCCTTTCCAAGTGCTGCTACAGGTGCAATGTAAACACATCGAAATGTACTCTCTACACCTTTTTGATGCAGTCGCAGCAAAGCAAACTCAGCACAAATAGTCTTACCACTTCCAGTGGGTGCCGCCACCAAAACATTATCATCTGAGTTATATAAAACTGTAAATACCTGGGTTTGAATAGGATTGAAGTGCCTGAACTGCTGATACAAAGCTTCATATGAAGGATTTCTTAATGCTGATACAGGAAGTGGCTGCAAATCCAGCAATTCAGTTGGAGGTGGATATTTCTCTGGCAGAATAAGATGTCTAAATGAAACTGGCAAAACAGTCTGTGATCCTAGCCATTTGTCAGAGACGACACGAATAAAATACTGGGGTGGAAGAGGTTCATGTATTGGGACAGTGAAGCTAAGGTTATGATCATCTTCCACATACTGCATCTTCAACATAAAATACTCGTGATGGAGTATAAATTCGCCATCATTGTCTTCCACTATAATCCAGAAAGGTTCAACATATCCATGAATTTTCTCATCCCACTGAAAATCTGGAGTGATTGTTAGTTCCACCTTCAATACTGTACGTGTTATTGGTTGTACATGGGCAGAAAGATCCAACTTTGGAAACTGATGAACAAATTTATGAATGGATTTTCCCATCTTTGGAAAACGAATGAGCTCTCCAATCTCCTGGGCTGAAAGATCATAATACCGATCCCAAGCTAAATCTTTCTTCTCAATTTTGGTCAAGATGTCATTCGGAATACCTTTGAATTGCCGGAGTGGAGTTTGAACACTCCACATGCGCTTTCCAACCATCTTGCATAGATTAAGTGCTTTCTCTGTTAACTGAGCCCATCCTCTTTTTAATACAATCTCAAAAAGTGCTCTCAGGAGGCGGCCTGCACTCTGCAACACATAACCAAATAAAAAAATAATTTAGAATTACACAGCATGCATCATCCAACAGCTTTCATAACAAATTGTAAATATATTGCTGAATAGTCAATATCAACAGTGTTAACATAAAACTCATCATTAGTTAGAAACAATTTTTAGTTGGAATTCTTCTTTAATAATTCAAAGAGGAGAATTTATTTCAGGACCCTTGCTGAAGGATTGTGAGCACACCATTGTGCAAAACATATATCAAAATAAAGTGTGGTAGCATATATGCAGCGTCATTACCTACTTAAAATAAAATCTTCTGCATTTCAAGTTAAAGATGCAAGCACAACATCTTCGAGCTGACTTTTTTCCTTGTATAAAATGTATCTTAAAGCTGACAACAAATTCTAGTTCTTTTCACTAAAACCCACATTGTGTAGTCAGAAAGCTTTTCAGAAAGCTGACAAGTGACAACAAATTCTAGTACTTAACCTGTTCAGAACGCTTTTAATAAGTTTATATTTAAAAGCTTAGGCTTTGCACACTGCTCATTAAGTTGTTCAAAGCTTGTCGTAGCTAAAGGCTTGAAGTGAATCACAATATTATATATAACTGTTTGTGGTGAACCTACATTTTTTTTTAGCTACAGAAACCAATTCTAATCATGAAACTGTTTGACAAACTGTTCAAAAATAAAATGTACTTAATGGCATCATAACACAAATTTATAAACACTAAAAGGCAAAAATTTGTGTCAAAATTTGTGTCATTAAGTAATAAGTACTATTTAAATATTTGTTATGGTGAAATTTGTGTGCTCATGTTATGCCACATTTAGTTTTGCTCACTAAAAATTTATGAAGAGCTAGCTACTCAAATCTTCAAGGTTATCCACTACAAAATTAATAAGGAAAGTAGCTATAATAGTAACTTCCCTGTATACATGGTTGATACTTGATATTGAAATATGTAATGTATCTAATAACAATCAAATTTATATCAAAATTGTAATGTCCCCAATTTCCAGCAGTCAGCCGACTCAGCCCAGTAAATAAAAAATATGTTTTACTAAATAAAAGTTATTTAATAATTGTCTAAAAGATTTGGGACCCACCTCAGGTAAGTGAAATTATTATTATTTTATAATTTTTATGGAGGCCAACATAAGGTAGGTTTTTTTGATTAAATAATAAATAAATTTCTTCATAAAACGGCTCTAGGCCGACCTGGGCTCTTTTGGCGGTTAATCGTCCATCATCATTTGTTTAAGAAGGTTGATTAGCCTGTAGAAGGCACCAAAGTTATCTAAGGTTCTGGCATTGCACGAATGCATCTGCTGTTCATACAAAATCCTGAATATCATTTTGGAGGTAGGACATATCCCCTATCGCCAATATGTCTCATTGTCCATCTTTACTCAGTTGATACATTCAGCTCGTTATTGGCAGCAGGCACACTAATTCTAATTTAAATTGCATTTGTTTTCAGGAGCAGATCTAGCAAGGGTTTAAGGAGACTTAGTCAGCAGATTACTAGGGACGGAGTCACACAGGATAAAGCCATACCTATTAGGCAATACCCAGAGGATTCCATGAGCCAAGAAGCAGATTCCATCCAGTAGTGATCAGCAAATTCCACCTTTTCTGTTGTCTACGACACGGCAAAGCCGATAGCAATTTTATTCTACCTATCAAAGTAGGCAATAGGCATCAGGTGGAGCAAGAAGGTCATCCAATAACAGAATAATAGGTGCCATTCTCAGGCACCTGTTGTCACAAAAGGTTCCACCCTTGCTGAGCTATCAACTCAGCAACCATGTGAAACATGGAAACAACCCCGAAGTGTGGGACCTTACACAATGGGGTTGAATCTCCAAAGACAACCGGCTTCCTTCTCAATCCAAATGCAGGTGTTGAACCAACTCAACACTCCAAATTCTACTTCTAAACCTATCCTAACAGCTTGCAAAGGAAAAGGGAAGAAAGAGATGCTTAAATGAAAAGAGGTGATGCACCAAGATAAGAGATGTTTCTCTCCCCACCCAGAAATGACACAAAGAGTCAATTGAAATACCCCAGAAATGCACATGCTTCAGTTGCATGAATGACCCTAACACTTATGTGAAGGTTAGAATTTGCTGAATGTCAAAGGGGAGAAGGTTTCCCACAAGTCACACTCAGAAACAAGTTAACACAGCATATACATGAGAGAAAGCCACAAAAAAATACACTTATAATGAAGGTAAGGAAACATAAACAACATGCATAAGTTGAAGGAAGGCAAGAATGATTATTTCGATTCATTCAGCGGCCAATGGCCAAACTTACAATAGCATAAATGCAAGAGAATATACAAGTCTTCAACAGAAGTGAAAGAGCATGAGAATAGCTCAAGCCAACAAGGAGAGAACCCTTTACAATGAGGCTTAACAGCCTTTATATAGCGAATTGGCCGCAAAGGAGAGACCAATCGTCAAGGGGAGGAACCCTTAACCTTGGCGTGCATAAAGGAATGTCAGTCAAGGAAGGCAGGGAACTGCATATGCCATAGACCTAACATGGTGTACATGCAAGCAACTTCACCATACCCTGACAAGGCAATTCCAAGACGAAAAGTACTTCTAGAAGGTGGATTGCCTAACATGAAAGCCATAAATAAGCATGGCCATGTACTCCACTTGATGGCAATCCTGCAAAAACATTAAATGCACCCCTGTAGCTTCATGAATGAAAGTGAACATGTCGCAGGAGTTGATGGAGCATTAAGAGCCTTGAGTGTTGATCACGCCATCTAGAAGTGTTGCAAGTTGTCGAAAGTCGAAGGTCAA
Organism: Cryptomeria japonica; assembly: GCF_030272615.1. Taxonomy (NCBI): domain Eukaryota; kingdom Viridiplantae; phylum Streptophyta; class Pinopsida; order Cupressales; family Cupressaceae; genus Cryptomeria; species Cryptomeria japonica. The sequence continues at coordinate 813,625,148 of NC_081414.1, read as the reverse complement.
GTCTTGCTGCAAAGGGAAGAGGAATCAAGGATTCCGAGGGCATGAAGGGGAAAAAATTGGGAAACCTAGGATTCCAGGATTCCAGGTTATGAAGGGGAAGAAATTAGGAAACCTAGGATTCCGGGGTCATGAAGGGGAAGAAATTGGGAAACCTGGGATTCTGGGGTCATGAAGAGCGGGATTCCGGGGTTATGAAGGGCAAGAAATTAGGAAACCTGGGATTCTGGGGTCATGAAGGGGAAGAAATTGGGAAACCTAGGATTCTGGGAGCATGAAGGGGAAGAAATTGGGAAACCTGCCTTCCGAAAAGACAACACTTAACACTTCATGACCATTGGCCCTGTCCTTGATCAACTGGGACAGCATTGGTCCATGGAACATATCTGTAATCGGTTCTCACTGATGGACCAAGGATGTCATAAAACTGACAACAGCACCCACCTTCAGCTTCCAATCCAGTTTATTCGATTATTTTGAAAGGCTTCTGTAAGATCTGCATGTAATATGTGAGTTTTCAGATGATTGTTTCTATTGCCTGAGTCTAGGCCTGTACCTATCTATCTGGAGCATGAATATTATTGACTGCTGTTAGCCTTTACTTCTAAAACTTCTGAAACAGCATGATGTGTAATTGGTGATTAGCATGATGAAGATTTGCTTTTCACATACTGCTTGATTCATATCTGAATATTGATTTGGTGAAATAGAAGAACTGAATACATTATGGAGTAACCTGTTACACTTGTTTCTGATTTATGAGGAATGTTGTTTAAAATCAACTTTGTTTTCAAAGCTGGTATATTTCAGTGGTATTAGAGCCAAAATTTCTGCCAGCTTGTGGGATGGTAGGGTTGATTTCAGAAATGAAAGAAAGGGATAATGAAGCTGCGGCCTCTAAAATTGTAGGATGGTATAACAGATATCAGAAGTTTTAAGAATTTACTAACGTTTCAAGATTATCTAAGTCTGACAGGAAATACTATACACGTCAATGAGGAAATTATCATAGTGTTCGATGAATACTCAAGTGAACCTTAGGATGTCAAAGCCACCAAATCTTTTGACAAGTACTAGATAAAAAAAAGGAAAGAAGAAATGGATGCTGAATCAAAATCTCAACCAGAGATGAAAGGAGGTCAAAATGTGTCTAGTCAAGAGGGAGTTGATGCTTGTGCAAACGATGAGGTTAAAAACCTTAAGGAGCTTGCTCATGACACAGGTCCTCAGTATGATGAATCAGAGTACTGTCTTAAAGACAGGTTTGATGGAGAGGCTGAAATAAATGAGAAGAGTGAAGAGAAGAAATATTTAAGACAAAAACTCAGAAGTTACTATTGAAGAAAGGATGGAAGAGAAAGAGCAATCGCGTGACTTGCAGTCTACTAATATTGAAGGAAAAGACGAAAACCAGTCAACACATTTCGAAGTTTGGACTCTCAGCCAAACATGTGGAAGCCCCAAAGAGGATGAAGCCATGCTCATAAGTTCACTTCAGCCTAATGTGGGTATGGACAAGCAAGAATCAATCCAATGTTTAGATTCCAGCTACATGCAAGGTATGATAGCCTATAGTGAGATTGATTTCCCTTGTTTCGTACACATTATTACAGCAGAAATATACTTGTTAAGATCATAGGAGGCATATTGTCTTAAAGAGCTGGAAAGGATTCCTTTAGCTGGTCATAAAGAGCTCGAGATGGAGGAGGAGGTGTGAACAATTGCAAGAGCTGATCAAGGAGCATCCACCCAAGTTTCAGGTATGGAAGAAGATGATATTGAAGAAATTAATTTCACTATCGTGAGAAGTGATTCAACTTAAATTAACCCCCATGTGAAGGAATTGCAAGTATAAAATGAAACCTCTGATGGTATTGGAGAGATGAAGGCTATACCTCATAGACTAGAGCAGGGGGGTGGCTCCCTTCAATTCCAAGGACATACATATGTGATGGTGTGGGATCCAGGTGATAAGGGGTCTGAGTCTTTGGGATTACCCACTCATCAATATTAAGGGTTTAGCAACACACATAGAAGATGGTGTACTAGCAAGACTACTCAAACTTTTCCCATATCTTCAATATCTAATTGAAACAGCTGGAAGGAGACTTTCACTGGAAGCCCTTCTGAAAATACCATATTTCCATTCAAATATAAGATAGGCTTACAGGTTCCTATACCTGTTCGCATCAGGGGAAGCACTGAATCGTCTAGTGGAAGTGATCTCTTTGCATCCACAATGCATGGTTCACACTTAACAATGCCAAAATGCTGGACTGTTGCAACCAATTAGAGACACTGTCAATCAGCTTATGGTGCCTCCTGGCAATGATTTGATGACAATAAATAGAGCATATTGATAAGCACTGGTAACATTACTCTTGTCTCAGTATTGGAATTGTTTATGGTTGATCAGACGGCTAAAGTTATCAAGAGTTTATCACATATACATACTCCATTTGAACAGGGCTCTTTGTATGTGGTTCTCCAACCCATGCATGTGCACTACCTAAAAAAATCGAGAAAGATTCGATGTATGGACAGGATGAATGGGTCCTGCCAGTCTTCCCTGGCCAACCTCATTATAATTACAAAAATCTCCATCATGCTGTTTATGCCATTAATCTTTCTACTGACCCCGGAATGAAAATTGTCAATAGTGTACAATACATGTTAGAGGATAATGTACCAATGAGGTTTGAGATAATCTTGTCTTCATCAATACCAGTTGCAAAAATTGAAGAACGTGATGGTGAAGGCCCTAAATATTTTGACAAAAAGCTGAAGATCAAACAATCCCAACTCACGAAGGTAAAGGTGGAGATTGATATCAATCCAAATCTGATCGAAGTGCTCAAACAATCTCTCACAAAAGATCCAAGACTTGATGTGGAGTGGTGGGTCATGGCTTTGTTACCTCTCAGCCACTACAATGATGTTAATAAAGGCGGACTCAAAGTAAAGATGAGCCATTTTATGTTGATTTTATGGTAGTACTCGTTAACCACAGGCAAACATCAAATCTGTTGCCTTCTCAACCATAGACGATAAGCTCTTATCATCACCCCCGAGCACACTACATGTCCTTCATGATATTCAAATTCATGACCTTGCATATAAATGAATCAATACCTCCTAATGGACCTCAAGTCGGCCATATACTTTTGGCATCAAGGATAGGGTTAGACCTATATATTACAAGTTACATATGAGTCTCCCTTAGTTGCAAGTTACATTTAACTTAATCACAAGTTACATATGATGCCCAATTAGGGCTCGACTATAAATGTCTTCTAAGGCTGGCAGGGCCACATGCATGCTAGGCGAGCTAGGTCGGCCCTAGAAGGGCTCCGACCTACCTACATACATCAACACTCACTCTTAGCTAGGGAGTAGACCTTCTCAAGATCCGAGATACATGGCTGCTCCCATGAAAAATGTAAATGAATACAACCACCATGGCTACTCCCATGGATGATGTTCACCATAGCTGCTTCCAAAGGGTGAACAACCACATCATGGAATTTCTTCCATGATACCCACCATACCTACTCGCAAAGGGTGGGCTCACCATGCCTACTCGCAAAGGGTGGAACGAGGGCTCTAACCTCAGACTTCTCCTAGAGAAGAATGCATCTCCACCATGCCTACTCGCAGAAGGTGGAATGAGGGCTTTCAACTCAAACTTCTCTCACAGAGAAGAATGCATTAACAAGGGATTGCACCTCGAACTTCTCCCTCACAGAGAAGAACTCATTAACAAGGGATTGCACCTCAAACTTCTCCCTCACAGAGAAGAACTCATTAACAAGGGATTGCACCTCAAACTTCTCCCTCATAGAGAAGAACTCATTAACAAAATTTTCATAATGACATCATCTCCACCATGCCTACTCACAGAGGGTGGAACAAGGGCTTTCACCTCAAACTTCTCTCGCAGAGAAGAATGCATTAACAAGGGATTGCACCACGAACTTCTCCCTCACAGAGAAGAACTCGTTAACAAGGGATTGCACCTCAAACTTCTCCCTCGCATAGAAGAACTCATTAACAAAATTTTCATGATGACGTGGCTCCCTCTGAAGCCGAAATGTCAAGCTCCCTCTGAAGCTAAAATGTTAGGCTTCCTCAAGCTCCCTCTGAAGCTGAAAACAATCTTCTAACCTCTTTGTCCAAGGTTACTTCTGACGATATGTCAGACTTCCCCTGAATGCTGATTCTTCCTTTGCGAAGAAGTGCAAGCAATCTTCCTTCCTTGAATGCAATCTTTGGTTCGTCCAACACGGCCGAGGGTGATCTACTCTATGCCCAGGTACACAAAGTCGCTGCAGTGCTCCATACTAGCAATCACTCCATTTCCCTTGAAGTACTTCCTCGCGGACTCGCTCAGGCCATTAAAATAAGCCTTAGCCAATTCCACCCACCTGCCAAGGCCCTCGCTCAGCAACTTCAAAATATGAATAGTGTCGACCTTCACACCATCGATCCCCCCCAGGACAAATTTGAGTGCAATGCATCATAAAGTTCCGCAATACGCTCCGGCGGAACGAGGCCCACGCCATTGTTAACAATCTTATCAACAGCCAAATCTTCCATGGTAAATTCCAACCCTAGCGAAAGCCTTGGGGTCAAAATTTCAGACAGCAAATTTGTACTCCAAGGGCGCACACTGCCCCAGTAGCCACAAAAAGCGTACCAGACATACACATAATCCAAACTATGAAACTCTGTTTTCAGATCCCTCACAAAAGCACAAGATCTACCTTCAAGCGGTTAAGCTCTATAGAAGGAACCCGCTTTGATACCATGTTGATTTTATGGTAGTGCTCGTTAACCACAAGCAAACATCAGATTTGTTGCCTTCTCAACCATAGACGATAAGCTCTTATCGTCACCCCCGAGCACACTACATGTCCTTCATGGTATTCAAATTCATGACCTTGCATATATATGAATCAATACCTCCTAATGGACCTCAAGTCGGCCATATACTTTTGGCACCAAGGATAGGGTTAGAACTATATATTACAAGTTACATATTAGTCTCCCTTAGTTGCAAGTTACATTTAACTTAATCACAAGTTACATATGCCACAAGTTATATATGACGCCCAATTAGGGCCCGACTATTAATGTCTTCTAAGGTCGTGTGATGTCCCCATCCTAGTCAGGGTTTTAGAGTTAATGAGTTAGCTTATTTTCTGGACCCTTGTAAGCTAACAAGTTATGGACAGAGGGTCATGGGGACAGTGGATGGAGGATGATGTTCTTCAATTCAAGGTTGGGTTCAGTTCAGGCTTAGTTTGAGCAGTTTGACTCCATTTGAGGGATTTGCTATTTATAGCATTTGGGTTATTTATAGATGGGAAGTTAATTATTTTTAGACAGGCCCCTAGTCACATGGGTTTTGGGAGCTTTATCTCCAGCTTCTGACGGTTCATCTTTTGGAGTCATATTGAGAGATTAATTTTTCAGTGAATTACAAACACTATTTAATTAATGACGTTTATTATAAAGTCACATTGACTTTTTAATGAACTATTTCACTTAAACTTATTTAAGTGACTTATTATTTTTCTCCACAGTTGGGCACCCATATTAGTAATGTTTTAACACTTAATGATATTTTTCAAACCCTATAAGCAACCCTAATTAAAAATCATGGGTTTTTGCATAAAGCCGCCCCTTGAGAAATCAAACTCATTAATTTGTTGATCATTTGATATCTCTTCCTCTCTGGGTTTTGGAGCTTGAGGGTTTCAAACTGGATTCTTCATTGGAGAAAGTCTATTCTTCAGTGCATGGTAATGGTGAGACTGTCAAAGATCAGTCGAATTGTTGCAGTTGTGGTTGGCTTCATTCAGAAGTCAAATTGGTGATGATTGCAGGCAGATTTGGCTTCTTACAGGGCAGATCTGTTGTAGGTTTTCTTATTTACTGTTATTGCTGTTAATTTTTTGTGGTTTGGAGACCTCCTTTCCCCAACACACAGCTTGCTCATTAAATTGGCGCCATCTTCTACTGTTTGGACGTCTTATTATTAAAATAAGACAGATCTGAATTGTTTCCTGAATAAAAATCAGAACTTTGTAAGTTGCTGATTTAATCTTTTCATTTCAATAAATTGGCTAAGGACCTACGGGTATGCTTCTAAAATCTCCAATTTATTGTTTCAGTTGATTATTTCATGTATTATTTTCAAAATGTGTTGAAAATTAAAAAACCCCTTCTGCAACTTCTGTCTATTTCTGAAAGACCATCTTTAATAATCAAAAATACAAAAAGAATTACAAAATTACAGCAAGTTGAAGAATTGAACCAGCAAGGGTTCATCACGGGCCGGCAGGGCCACATGCACGCTAGGCGAGCTAGGTCGGCCCTAGAAGGGCTCCAACCTAGCTACATACAACAACATTTTAGAGCCAATGCAAACCTTGAAAGGGAAATAGAGTGCTGCTGCTAAAGGTGAGCAGATGCATGTAGACGAAAATTTTGTTTGCAAACTCACCCCAACTGAGTGTTGTCAGAAGGAAAAGAGAGAACTCCTTGATGATCCAAATAACTTGGAAACACTTGTTTCTGTTTTCAAGATTATTGATTTGTTACATACTCAGACACTCTGCAAAGTGGGTGTCCATGCTAAGAAGATATGTAATGAAGAGGATACAAAGAAAATCGATTCAAAGTTGTCTCAATAATTAGCTGTCTTCCTAATAATACAAGTGTGACCTAGAAGCAGTAATCTGCAGTTGCACAGGCTCTATCAATTGCCCCAACAATTGTTTCATAACCTGCTTATTGACTTCAATGTCAATGGTTGGGATTCCAAACTCAAATTCAATTTAAGAACCAAAGACAAAGCCTTTCATCTTAGACACGTCATTACTTTATCTTGGGAGTTTGCCTCATCTGCAGAAGATGCCAAGCAAAGCTCCGAAATAGCCATTTCTTATTACATGAGAAGAGTGACGTCCTGTTGTGACGTTTTCACACATCGCCCCATTGCAAATGGGGACCCATGTTTCTTTTGCTCGTTTTGTTCGTTTTCGCTTTGCTTTTTCTAGGGTTTTGTTAGTTTGTTAGTTGTCTGGATTTAGGGTCAAGCCTTAGGGTTCTAATTACCGTCTTTTCGGACCAAAATCCAGTCGTTTTTGAGGGCTTTTGAGTTTCCTTTTCTAGAATGCAAATTTTGAATGAAATGAATTCGCCAGAATGGTCTAATTTTCAATTGGAATGTTGATGCAGAGCTTAAATTTGTCTAAGTGTTGAAGATGAAATGCGAATTTTTGTCCAATTGAATATTTTGACCAAATTTTGACTTTTTTGAATTTTGATCCTAGGCATTTCAAATGATTTGTTTTCGCCTTGTGAAGTGATAAAATGTGTAAAATCATGATATTTTGGCCTGTAGGAGCAAAATCGCTCCTGTCCCTCAGTGAAGGACGGGAGCTCGTTTTCAAATATTTTACTATTCCTGCAGGGTCAAGATGAATTACGAATTGGAAGTGATGGAGAAAGGCGAGATCTTTCCATTGAATATAAATTGAAGATTTTCATGAGCACAGAAATGCCTCCAGGGGAAAGATCGCTCCTGTCCCTCAGTGAAGGACCGGAGCTACAAATTCAATTTCGCCTTGTCCTTGCAAGATTTTGATGACTTAATGATTTGAGGACGTCCAAAGGAAGATGCTTTGCCAAATGAATATAATTTGAGATGCAAAAACGAAGGAGAATGACCTATATTGACCAAATCGCTCCTGTCCCTCTCCAAGGGACCAGGGCGAGGTACCTTGTAGCTCTCGTCCCTCTCCCAGGGACCAGAGCGATTTCCTTCATTATGCAAAATCCAGACAAAGGTCAAGGCAAGTTTACGTTCAAAAACAAGGAAAAACATGAGATAAATGCGTTGAATATAAATTGAAGATTTTTGGGACGTCCATAACAGTGCTAATTGCCTAAATCGCTCCTGTCCCTCAGTGAAGGACCGGAGCTACAAATCCAATTTTGCTTTGTCCTTGCAAGATTTTAACGTCTTGACGATGTGAGAAGGTCCAAAGAGGTACATTTTATCAAATGAATATAACTTGAAGTGCTGTCGGGGAGATCGACAGGGTAGCAAGTCCGGCTTGAGTGAGGTCCTGATCCTGAAATTTGGCTAAGTCTGGAATGTCCTGATCCTGAAATTTGACTAAGTCTGGAAACTGAAAAACCTCCAAAAACTAGATTTTGCAATATAACTCCTGGAGGTCTGAAACCACTCTCAAACATCCTGAAAGTATATATGGAATATAACTTAAAGTATAAGTGACATTTCCTTCTTTCACTTATACTTAAATGTTATATTCCATTAAAATTGTCCTGATCGAGAGTGCGAAAAGTCAAATTTCGCTCGTGTCCTTCTCCAAGGGTCCAGAGCGAAATGCGCTCCTGTCCCTCTCCAAGGGACCAAGGCAAATCGCTCGTGTCCCTCACCAAGGGTCCAGAGCGAAAATGCTTAGTTGAGCCATTCCTGACCTTGTTTGGACGAATCGAGACATCAAAGGCATGGTGAAGGACGAAATGAGCATGATAGAGCATCCAGACTTGATCAAAAACAATGAGATGATGAAGTTTTGCCTAGAGGGTCAAATTCGCTCCTGTCCCTCACTGAAGGACCAGAGCGAAATTCTTCATAAGGTACGATCTAGGCAAAGATCAAGCAAATTTTATGTTCGAAGGCAAGAAAGGAGGTCAATCGAACCCGTTGAAGACAAATTGAAGATTATCAAATGTCAACAAAGGACCAAAATGCTTAAGTTCGCTCCTGTCCCTCAGGAAGGGACCAGAGCGATTTTTGTTGTAGATGATTTTCTCGCCAAATTTCAACCGATCTCAAGGCATGAATGAATGAAAGGAGGCATTGCGAATCCGTTGAATATAATTTTCGAAGGTGATGAAGTGAAATGAGGCCCACAAGAGCAAAATCGCTCCTGTCCCTCAGTCAGGGACCAGGGCGATGAGGTACGTATCTTCCCACTTTTTCATTTTTGGGCGCTAAACAAACATTTTTTAAATTTATTTAAATGCTAGAAAAAAATCGATATTTAATTAAAAGCATTTAAATAGCGCATGGTATGTATTTATTAATTATTTTTTGCCTTTGTAAAAAATCGAAATTTATTAATTAAAAATAAAGGCATTTAATAATTAATTATCAATTTAATAAAAATCAAAAGGGAGCGCTTGGGTTTATTTTGTCAAGGTCGGCCTTTATTATTTATTTAAAAATCGTTTTAATTGCTATATTTTGCAAAAAGTCGGCCTAAGGTCAATATGAAGGTGAGCGCCTATAAAGGAAGGTGTTTATTTCATTTTCACATCATCATTTATCATCTCTCATATGCAACTTGGAGAAGGCAAAAGAGGAGCGAATTTCATACAAAGGAAAGGCGAAATTATCATTCAAGAAGAGGAGCGAATTCAATCAAAGGTGGTGCGAAACTACTATCCAAAGGAGAGGCGAACTTGAAGTTTCCATTTGAGCGAAGTTGCCTAGGACGTCAAAGACATATCAAAGATGGCGAAATTGCTAACTTGAAGAGGAAATCACGTCCAAGACTTGAAGGGTGGCGAAGTTGATAAGAGGAACGTTCTTTTGAAGATCACATCAAGACTATCGAATTTCAAATTTTGCCTAGGCGAATTCCTTTATTTTGCATTCTAGAGTTAAGCTCTCAAAGAGGTATGACGATATGGATTTATTGTTTTAATTTCGAACGTTGATCGTCATTTCCTTAATTTTGGATTTTGAAATTTTGTTTTGCCTTAGCTCAGTCTTTTTTAGGAAATGATTAATAAAGGACTTATCATTAAGTTTCCTAAAAAATTGCTCTCTAATTTATGTTATGTATTGCAAAATCATGTTACTAATTTTGAAATGTTGTGTAGGCATCAAATGGAGGTCTCTTCAAGGAAAATCAAGCCGGATCAAGGACGGTCTTCGCCAGGACGGTCTTCGCCAGGACGATCAAGCCAAGACAAGGGCGACCTCTTCCAATCCAGCGTTCCAAGGCGAGGTACATCATCCTGCACATCAAGGACAAAAGGAGTTAGAACAAGAGTTAATTAAAGATAGCCTCTCAACGACATCAAATTGAATATCTAGCAAGCTTCAAGTGTCAGATGAGGTGCCGTCCTAGTCATCATTTCTCCAATCAGTGAAGTCCATCTCAGCATGTCCAGATTCAATGTACTTAACTCATGGAAGGTGGCACAAACTCCGATGTACCTACCCCGGCTATCCATTGGTCGATTTTTCTAAAAGGGACATGTGTCCAAGCAATACAATTTTATCATTGGTCAAGCATTAAATGTTATGTAATGGTTGTAACAAACCCTAATTAGGGTTTTCATTGTAAAATCTTGGCCATTGATCTTGAATTGATCTAAGCCATCAAATTGTATTGTGGGCACTATATAAGCCCAGGCATTTCATTTTGTAAGGGGAATTTTTAGCAATAATTAGAGAGAGAGTTGTAAATAGTTGAAAGTAGTTAGTGGATAGAGAGTAGAATAGGAGGACAAGGCAAGAAATTGTTGCCATTGATTGTAAACAAACTCCATTTTCATTGAAGTAATGGTGAAATATGTCGTTTTCTTGCAATTTGCATGGTTTCTTGTTGAAGTCTTCAATCTTAGATGGTAGATAATTAGATGAATGGAGGAAGTGTGATTGATTGATGGTGGAATTCGTACATCCATACTACTAGCAGTTTGTTGATTGCAGACTTGCCTTGCGTAGTCAACTGGAATCATTCAGCCTAAGCTCAATTTCAATTTGTTGCCTCTTCATTGATATGCATCAACTTGGATGGTATCTATGCCTGCGGTGATGATTTGAACATCATAAAGCTTCCCATAGAAGATCGCACTAGTCTTGTGTAGATGTTCCATTGATGTCAAAACAAGACCTAGTTAGAGTTTCATCAAAAATCAATCATTGCTCCTACATTCTTAGTATTAGGATTAGATCCTCTCTTCGCCCTTATCATTTTTCCATTTTTTTTAATCTAAGTTAGTAAGAGCCTGTGTCCAGCAAAGCAGATCGGAAGTTCAATGTAAGTCCCCTTGTGATTCCAGCAAATCACATCATACCACTGGAGCTTGTCCACACGTGGAGACCCCACTAAAAGAACCTTGGAGTCTACCTAACTGATCCTTTACGCGAATCTTCAGCAGTTAGAGACTATTTTCTCAAGAGAGGATAAGATGCCTTTAGGTATTTTATTCTGTGTATGATTGTGTACAAAATACACGTCAACACGTCCAAAGCTACAATTGCAATGACCATTGACTTTATGAAGTTTCAAACATCTCAAGAAGCTTTGGACCCCAACCCCAGGTTTGTAGTTCAATCATTGCTTTTCATTGGAGTAAGTTTGTTATCAAATAAAGATGACTTCTCCACTTCTAGAGCAGATCTAAGAAGAATGAAGTTTTGAAAGAATATGTTTTAATGGAAAGAACTAAGAAGGCTGATGAAGAAGAGGAAAGCAATGATGAGAAATGGTCCCTAAGGAGTGAAGAAAATAAGATAACTGACATGCTTGATTCAGGTTCCACTGATGATTGTGAGTAGGATGAAGCCAATGGTATAGAGGGGCACAGATTTAGGAAGTCCTTCAATTATGGAACTTTGGCTGCAGCCAACCATGTAGTTGAAGATGCTCACTATTTGAATTCAAGAGAAGGTGACAATTGTGAAAATTGGATGATGAATGGTTTACCAAATATGGAGCCAAATTCTAAGCTTGTTGAGGAGCCATCTTCTTCAGTTTCTGATCGCATTGTTCTACAAACATCCCAATGGAGCCTACATACTTGGAGAAAGTGGGAGGTTAGTTGCAGAACACTGGATGAGAGGGGGAAGCCTCTATTGAACAAGGTATATGAAGAAGAAGATAAAGATGACATTGGGACTATATCACATAAAACTGACCTATTCAGACTATGTAGTTGATAATTTTACAATGGGCAATTGGGAAGGAAAAGAATTGTTCAGCAGAGATAGAGAAATGAGTCTATCCGGTGAGATATGTTTTGTTTCAACTAACCATTTGGGTGAATGCTCTATAGGGGAAAGTGATTGCACCACTGTGGTAGCTGTCATTGCCGATTGGTTACAAAAAGAATCAATCTCCATGCTAATAAAGCCACAATCTGATACATTGATACAAGAAGAATCTCTAAGTGAAGAAAGCTGTGTAAAGTTGAGGCCCATGGGATGAAGCTTTTTAAATGGGCATTTTGTGTTAGGAATAATATTACAGGCATATATATCGAAAATTGATAAACACACAGCAAAGAACCAGCTGCCACCTAGAGAACAGCAACTGAATGAAGACAAGAACAATAATAATCTCTTGCCTATCACATCAGGGGGCACAAATTATTGGTTGACAGAGAGATTCAACAATCTGGAACAGGAAGAAGTAGAGTCTGGTGTGAAAGACACAACACCACCTGAGAATTGAAGGAAAGGAGGTAAGGCCATGGTGATGATGTGTGTATCAGATCCTGAACATCTACATAGAGTTTCTTAAGGCTATGCATGACAGCAATGTCTGGAGAGTCAGAGAATCCACAAAAGCAGTACCCACGATCGTGGAACAGCATCGAATTGAAGTGGATAGAGCTTTTAGAGCTAACATTGCTTAGGACAAGCAATTTGGGATGGGAGGACTGTAATGTCCCCAATTTCCAGCAGTCAGCCCAGTAAATAAAAAATTATTAAATAATTGTCTAAAACATGTGGGGCCAACCTAAGAAAGGTGAAATTATTATTATTTTATAATCTTTATGGGGGCCAACTTAAGGTACGATTTTTTAATTAAATAATAAATAAATTTCTTAATAAAACAGCTCTAAGCCGACCTGGGCTCTTTTGGCGGTTAACCATCCATCATCATGTATTTAAGGAGGTTAATTAGCCTGTAGAAGGCATCAAAGTTATCTAAGGTTCTGGCATTGCACGAATGCATCTGATGTTCAGACAAAAACCTCAATATCATTTTAAAGGTAGGACATAGCCCCTATCACAAACATATGTCTCATTGTTCATCTTTACTCAGTTGATACACTCAGCTCGTTAATGGCAGCAGGCACACTAATTCTGATTTAAATCACATTCCTCTTAGGAGCAGATCTAGCAAGGGTTTAAGGAGACTTAATCAGCAGATTACTAGGGACAGAGTCACACAGGATAAAGCCATACCTATTAGAAAATAGCCAGAGGATTCCACGAGTCAAGAAGCAGATTCCATCCAGTAGCAATAAGCAAATTCCACCTTTGCTGTTGTCTACGACACAGCAAAGCTGGTAGCAAATTTATTCTGCATATCAACGTAGGAGATAGGCATCACAGCTGAAGCAAGAAGGTCATACAGTAACAGAATAATAGGCATCATTCTCAGGCACCACCCACCTTCTTATGCAAGATCTTCATGTAATATGTGAGTTTTCAGATGATTGTTTCTATCGCCTGAGTCTAGACCTGTACCTATCTGGAGCGCGAATATTATTGACTGTTGTTAGCCTTTACTTCCAAAACTTCTGAAACAGCATGATGTGTAATTGGTGATTAGTATGATAAAGATTTGCTTTTCACATACTGTAATGTCCCCTTTTAAATTTGCCCTGAATCTTGCCCTTGTAGATATAAAAGTCTGCTAATTTCCTCCCTTATTAATTAGATATTTCTCCCTCGATCCATTGACTTTCTTGTCTTCTTTGATCTTACGGATGACTCTTCCAATCCCTCCTTCCCAATTGAATTGATCCCTTCTTTATATCTAAAATTGTGAGAAGTCACACCTCTTCAAAAGAAACAAGTCATCACTGTTCATTGCTGCCCTTTGAGAATAGTAAATTATTCTCCAAATTAATCTCCCTTCCCTCTCTTTCTCAAATGAACCTCCTTCCCCTTATATCTTCCCATGTGAGGGAGCAGCCACATCTCTTCATCATGCCTGAGGTTTGGCAAGAGACAACCTACGCAACCTTTCACAATTTCCACCCTTTGAAATAGTACAACCCTTCATAATTCTTGCCGTTTAAAAGAGACACAACCTTTCTTCTCTCATTAATCCTTCCTTGATTCACATGCTTAATTCCTTTCTTCAACCCTCCTTCCCTCTTTCAAATGAACTCTTCTCCCTTTTATACCTCATGTTTGAGGGAATCACAACTCTTCATAGCATTAACTTTTCATTAAACTTAATTAACTTGTAATTATAGTATATTATATTTTATTATTTATATTTTAATTTAATTATTATTAATTTATTATTTATTATTAAATCCTATTATTGACTGCTGCTAGCCTTTACTTCTAAAACTTCTGAAACAGCATGATGTGTAATTGATGATTAGTATGATGACGATTTGCTTTTCACATACTGCTTAATTCCTATCTGAATATTAATTCGGTGAAATAGAACTGAATACATTATGGAGTAACCTGTTACTCTTGTTTCTGATTTATGAGGAATATTGTTTAAAATCCACTTTGTTTTCAAAGCTGGTATAATTCAAAAATATTGTTTAATTTTCAAATTAGTGAACCTTTGTGTTTCTATCATTTGTTATCATATTGTTGTATCTTATCTTCTAAGAGTTTCCTCGTATTAATATATCTCAGCATCGCTTACAATGATTTTTCTAAATATAGTTATGCTAGTAAGTTGCATTACAAAGCATACAAATTCAAGTCACCCACTTATAGATTAATTAGAAATAGTTATGACTTGTGCTTCACAGGTTTTCTATATGAATACATACCTGAGTAATAAACACCATATCCGATGTGAGGGAAAGACCTTACAAATTCAAGTCACCCACTTATAGATTAATTAGAAATAGTTATGACTTGTGCTTCACAGGTTTTCTATATGAATACATACCTGAGTAATAAACACCATATCCGATGTGAGGGAAAGACCTTCAAGCTTAAGCTGTGAAATGTAAGCCTGGAGCAAAACATTGATCTTAGCACTTGGCTCCTCCAAACTCTCCTTCACTGGAATAGGAACACGATCTAAGAGCTTTGCAAGTTCCATCTTCTCTTCTTCTCTTACAGACACATATTTAAACTCTTCACTTAACGAAAACAATCGGCATAGCTCAATATCACCCATTGTTGGCTTCAAGTGCTCATTATAAGTAGACATTGTCCCATGAGTGATGTAATAATAACTGGCTATCCGTCCAAGATCGGTAACCTGGAAATATCCACTTTTCCGATCATATTTCACCAAATTATTTTTGTCCAAGATAGTTGCGGCCGAATGTATCTGTTAACATAAACAGTTCAATTATAAGAAGCACTAACAACTATCATTAAAGTAAAATAAAGGGTCCTTTGTGTCTAAGACTCTAACAATATCATAATAAAATTACTATGTTGTAAATTGAAAATCACGGCTATACTTACCAAGTCTGCCCTTCTTTCTTCTAACGTATTGTCTTTATCTAAAGCATCAGCAGATAGACCATATAGAACAGGATTTCGTAGCATGCGAATGTAAAGATAAGTGTATCCCAACCACGTGCACGCCTCTCTTGCATTTTGAACTGTACCTAGAACAATTTCTGCATTTAAATGATCTGCTAATTTTGAGATAAATTGGCTCTCAATCGGTAATTGCTGATTCATAAGTGATAGATAATATTGCAGCTCACTGTGACCTGTTAATATTATTCCTTCACCATGGGAATCATACTGTGGCCTTCCAGCTCGACCAAGCATCTGCATGACATCTAAGGGACTAAGCTCAGTCCACATACCTTTCTCAGGATTGTAAATTTGAGTTCCTTTTATAATAACAGTATGTGCAGGGAGATTTACTCCCCATGCGAGTGTGGCAGTTGATACCAAAACCTGAATATGCCTATCAGAAAAAAGATCTTCTACCAGAGTTCGATCTGCCCTGGCCATCCCTGCATGGTGTATTGCAAATCCATAAGGCAAAAGGTCTCTCAGGTCACTGCTTTTCACTCTATCAGTCTCCGTTTGAAGAATTTCTCGGCTGGCACTATCTTCTTTGAGAAACCGTCCAAGGGTATCATTGGCAAGCGCTGTATCTCTTATGGCTCGGGCTGTTTTTGCCGTTTCTTTCCTGGAATGTACAAAGATCAAAACTTGATGCTTGCCAGAAGCTGTCATCACCTTTTCATAACACACATCATTCATAAGCTGAAACCTCTGGAGTGGTTTCTTAACCGTGATACCAATATATTGCTGAGCAAGTGGACAAGGTCTGTAACTATTATCAAAATGAAACAACCCTTTTGACTTGTCGACTCTTAGTAACAGGGCAACATCCTCATAGTTTGGCAATGTTGCGGACAGCCCCACCAACCGTATCATTTCTTGGGTAGTCTCAATTTGCCTAACTGTCCGAGCCACAATACTTTCCAGCACCGGTCCTCTATTGTCATGTAAAAGATGAATCTCGTCAATAATCAGAAGTTTCACAAGCTGAGTGTAAGTTCTGTCCCCAGACTTTCGGGTGATAATATCCCACTTTTCAGGAGTGGTGACAATTATCTGTGTTTCCTCTATTTGTTGACGAGACATTGTCTGATCTCCTGAAAGTTCCCTTACAGAAATCCCATAAGACTGTAACCGGTGAGACAAGTTACCAACTAGCTCTGCAACTAATGCTTTCATGGGTGCCACATAAACAATCTTGAACTTATTCAAATCAATGGAACCATCAGCATTCCTATTGAGAGCAATCTGTTGAAGTATGGTTAACAATGCCACATTAGTCTTACCAGCGCCTGTGGGTGCACACAGAAGCAAATTCTCAGCAGTAAATAGTGCAGTTTCATACACTCTGCTCTGCACCCTGTTCAGTTGCTTCATTCCCCTGAATGCAGGCTCCGCCCAATCTGGAATGTCCGATATCTTGACAAGTTCTTCCCCTTCTGCGAGGGGTTTTGCCTTCAAAGGAGGGACATGAACTTCCTCGTAACCTTTCTTTGTTATCCTAAGAGAACCTGGAGGTAGCTCACACCTCTTGTTTGCCATCAGCAGCCCCCCTTGATGGAATGAAATGCTATCAAGATCCAGCATCTGACGCTGACCTTTCAACCAACTATTCTCCATTTCTCTATCTACCCGCCGTTCCCTTGTCCTCTCTCCATCTACGCCCTCATCTCTTAATTTCCTAGCTTCCTCGCGGATGCTTCGTTCTAGATTCTTCTGCCGTTCCTTGGCGGTGGCCCTTGTAGCATGCAACTGTTCAAGAATAGCAGCAAGTGCAGGCTCTCCCATCATTTCATCTTCTATCTTCTTCCTTTCTTTCTGATCCTCTGCCCTGGCCAGCCGTGTACACCAAACTATCTTGAGCCTGTTACGCAAAAGCAATTTAATAAGATCAAACTTCTCGTAATCCAAAAGCATCACCAGCTTGTTCTCCACATCAAGAACATCGCCCTCTGCCAATTTCTTCAAAACATCTTCAGCAAGTTTCTGGCTATGCTGAGGATCAATTACACCAAAAGCCTGAGAGATTTTGCGCTGAAGCCAATAAGCATCTATGTCCTGCACATTTAATCCTTCATCTGCTTCTTCCATGTCATCGTCATCAATACCACCCATTTGCATAGCTTCCGTCTTACTTGCATCCTGCCCATCATCATCATCCTCGGCATCACTATCTTCCTGCACTTGATCCAAATCGCTATCCTCGTCCTCTTCCTCCTCCTCAAACTCAACAGCCACACCAATATCATCATCAAGGGCTTCCCCAGCAGCTGCTCCCACACCTGTTCCTGCTTCGCCAGCATCCTGGTAATCAGTAATGAGCTTACCGATAGAAACAAGCTGTGCAAAATGCTGAGAGGACAAAGAATTGAGAAGTTTCTCAATCTCCTTCTTCTTATCAAGGTCCTTAATCTTGTCGTTCTTCAAGACAGCCAACACTTCATCAGCAGCACCTCTCAAGATGTCCTGTGGTTGGTCACCGAACTGCTGTTGTATAGTGCTGAGAAGTGCCTCATAAGCAGCTCGGGTCTCCTTGGTCTTGGGCCTGTAAATGCCATCATCAGCAATAGACAAAACACTCTCTTCCTGGACTCGCCTTCTCTTAGTATCCCTCTTGGGCACGGCCGCATCCAAGGCAGGTTTTTCTCTCTCTTTCTTCTTCTTAGCCTTTTTAATTCTTTCCTCCAGTTCAGGGGGTTTCCCATGGTAAACCCTATCACCAAAATTCTTCGGGTCGATCTTTCCCCACAGGGACTCAGGCTCTCCTGTAGGCTCATGAGTATCACGGGGCCGGGAATCTGTAGTTAAAACTAAACTGGAATTCGCCCTGTACTCATACTGCTTGAAACGCGCATGGGCTTCGGCACCTCCCCCGAGATGTGCCATTTCTTCTGTTTTTAATCAAAATCCAAAGAAAAACATAAGGCAAAAACCTGATTAGGGTTTCGTGGCCGAGCTCTGCATAGCGTTCCTGATGAGTTGCTCTGAGTAGGGTTTGTGCTATAAAATGGAAGGAGGAAGCGTTCCTGATGAGTTACTCTGTGTAGGGTTTGTGATATAAAATGGAAGAAGGCAGCGTTCCTGAGTTTCCCTGAGCAAGGATTGTGATATAAAATGGAAGTAGGTCGGTAAGGATTATAAATTTCGTTTGAATAAACCGATTAAAAATTCAAATATTTCATTCAAGTGCACCTTGGTGTGCGCCTAACAGGTGTGGATAGTCAATTAGGAAAAAATGGTCTATTTATTGTATACATTTATGTAATACATGACATTAATTGGTAAATCATTTAACAAATGATGTTTTGTAAAAAAATTATTGTATACATTTATGTAATACATGACATTAATTGGTAGATCATTTAACAAATGATGTTTTGCAAAAAATGTATCAATGGAGAAGTGGTAGTTTGAAATCAGCTATGTATCCTATGATAGGGTTTTGAAAAATGAGAAAGATAATAATACTCCGTTACCAATAGGCTTATGGTATGTTTGAAATAGAGAGAGAATAGAATATATGCAAGGATTTTTAGGACTAATTTTATACATGTTAAATGTTTCATTTGGTTGAGAGTTTCCAATGACTTTTACAAGTTCATTTTGTGCATATTTTACAACCATAAAAAGTCATTTCAAAACATCTATAGGAAATTCTACTAAACAATTTTCTCCTAGACACTCTAATTGCTTTAACTAAAATAAAAATTATTTATTTATTTATAAAATAATATTAAATTAATCTGTATATTATGACGTAATATTAAATAAAACATCAAAGATATATATTATCAATGTAGAGGCCTCCATATTATCAAAATATTTAATTGTATAATTACAACAATTTTACACATAATTAAGAATTCACTTTATTGAATAATCCATTATGCTCAATATACCAAAAAGTAGTTACATAATGTTACAACTCAACACAATGTTTGATTAGTCCAAGAGATTGGCTAAACATAATGAAAATTACTTATGCTACAAAAGACCATAAAGTCAAATATAATGAATTATATAAAATAAAGTTGAATATCATCATGATAGGGACTCCCAACATCTATCTCCCACACTTACATCATGGGTGATAACACTGCCAACGCGCTTTATTGCCCAACTACAAAGCATTTACACTTCCCCGAAGTTCTTCCTGGCACAAAGAACCACCAACCTTGCACAAAGAAGTCTAGCAACTCGAAACTGGCAAGGGATGGAATCTGGTGCAACTTAGTGTATCTAGTATCAACACTAAGATATGGAAGAGAGTAAAAATATAGTGATTCTCTTAGCAAGAATATACTAAAAAATCAATAGAAATTTGGCCAAAGATCTTTCAAGGACAACTATCGGCAGATGAGTTAAAGCAGAGACTTAAACCTCTCTATAAACTCACCCTTCTCTTTTAACCCATATTCAAAACCCATCCAATACACACATAATACACATGGAAGACACACAATGAATATAAAAGCTCAAAAAAATATACATGAGCATACAACAAAATACAAGAGTATATAAATGCATATAGGTGCAATATTTTTTAACATGTCCACAAGTCAACAAAAGAATTCATTGAACTACTGAAGCATCTCTTTCTATGTAATCATATCACATGAGAGATAGATCTACTTAGTGGTAATGTGCAAACATGAAATCAACAATCAAATGAGCATTCACATATAGTTATGTCTTTCATATACCCAAAATTTGATTTGTACATCATGAACAATGCTTGCATATGCAAATCAATGGTATCGAAGTTCACACATATCATACGAAGAATCTTTACAATTGTAGACACTAATTATTTTGTAGTTATTTTGATCGTAAACATTGAGGTAACTTATCATGTTTTTCTGATGAAAATTGGACATTATCATATTTTCATTAGTGACAAGAATCTCAATAACATTAAGGTGGAAGCATGGTTCCTTAGAGTTGACATTATGTAAGATATTGATATCTCTATTCTTCTATAATTCATATTTCCTTGCCTAATGATTCTACACTTACTCTAGAGTAAGGTGAACATTATGGAAATTTCCTAGGTCTAAAGATTAGTAATCAACCATAACTAAGACAAGATAAACGTAACCTCATTTCCAATAGGAACAAATCAGATAGTATTTTCATAGTTATCATATTCTTAAGTTTCTAAAGATCAATATAATGAAGGCATAAATTTAAGGAGATCACAATGCATAACCCAATACTACTCTTACATGTTCTAGAAGAAACAATTGAGCACTCTCTCTCTACCATTCCTTTACTAATGATAGTGTCTTTTAAGAACTTAGGATGTGCCTAAACTTATTTCCCTATTTCTAATATTCGTATACTATGGAGGTCACAAAGATAATGTTTATAGAAGATTAGTTATCATAGTTTAAGGAAGGTCACGGTATACCTTTTATGACCCTAAACACAATTAAATTGAAATACCCTTTTGTCATGTTGTAATATAGTATCAATTCAATTTAAGGAGGATTTCTAAATCTCTTATTGTCAACATTTAGATGTTAATACTCAAAACATTTCCTCTTAATATATAAAAATAAATAGAACAAAATTTGCCCAATCTTTTCTTGTACTAATTTTTTTTTATATAAAATCCTTACTCAATAATGATTTATCTGCTTCTACATGTCAAGGGAGCTCATACCAACTTATGTTCTACGCATATAAATATACGTATAATTCTTCCAACTGAAATAAAATTTGAATTAATATTTCTTACTTATACTTCTTTAAGGTTTATCATTATCACATATTTTTCCTATAATAGATAAAGTTTCATTTTGTCTGACTTCTCTTTCCTCTGATCTAATAAACATCATTGATAAAACAAGATAAGTAATAGAAGTTTTAAACACGTATAAGAACATTTGACAAAATGATATTAGAACTTAAAACTTTGTTAATCTTAATTTATTCTAACTTACATGAAGTACAATTTGGAAAAAACACTAAATCTAAAGTTAATTTCATATCTAAAAAAACATTTAAAATGAGATAATATTGAAATTAGCTTTATTAGACTAAATTGTAAATAATAATCATTTATTCTCATTAAAACTTTTCCTTTCTTAGCTTAGACTTAAGTGAGGGGGATATAAGAGAAAATGCTAAGTCTAAGAAAAGTTAGATTCCTTTTCGAAGAGAATCTTGGGTGGGCCCCTTCTTCCCTCCCATAGGTTTTCAACTAAATATCTGTTTAATGTAAATAATTCCTTCTTGTAAGGATCTATACGTGGCACGAAGTGTATAGTTACCATTGAAGATATTGAATATTAGACAAGCTCAATATTATATTGTTTTTACAAATGTCCATATTATTACAAGATAAAGCAATGACAATAGTCAAATAAAAGGTCGATTGGAGAAATAGGAATTCTTTCAGCGCAAGCAATCAAGTTTAATTTTTGAGGTCGTCCATTTCATAGAAGGAGACGCCTTTGGCGTAAATATGTCATTTAAATATTATATTATTTGATTTTGAGTTTTTTATTTTTCTATTAATTTAGTTTTAAGTTTATAAAATTAAAAAAAATTCTAACTTATATATCTTTTAAAAATTTGGATTATGTTAGAGATATTCTAGTTTATTATTATTAGTCCCTGCCTTATAGGAGACTAATGTTTTAGCTTGAGCCCAATCCAATTAATCATATCTTAAGAATTGTGCTAATGAAAAATTAAATATTCATTTTATGGTTTGTACGAGCACGAATTTTTAAATTTAATTTTCATTATTTTCTTCTTTTTTTGATTGGTCACTTTTTATTTTGCTCGAGTTTTTGGCTTTTTTTATTAAAAATTCTAGCCAATAAGCAATGAGCAAAGAAAAATTAAAAACATTCCCTAATGTTTTTTTTAATTTTTCTTTTAAATCAAATATTAGTTTGCTTTGAAACTTTGTTACAAAATATAAGTCAATTTTCATGTAATTGCTGGAATATATAAATTTCACAGCCATCCAAAACTTTGGAGAGGGCTCAAAGAACGACGGACTGAGTTCTCTTCGTGTTTATATTTGCATTTGTGGGATTCTTGGTGCTCTTGATTGTAGGAGTAGATCTTATGAGCCCTTTTGACCCGACTCTCCGTAGAGCCTCACTTAGCTTCGTCTATAGTCTTCATTACATTTGGGCAAGTCCTTCGACAAGATAAACTATTAGGTAATTTGATGCTACTACTACCTTTGCTGGCGACCTACTTTAGTGGCAAGAACTTCAGGAGACTCGATAAATTCTATTTGTCAATCCAGTAGCCCCTATGTATCATCTGGGCCCTGTTGTACAAAGGGCAATTCACTGGCAAGGGAGGGAGTATACTCATGTCCATTAGGAGATGAATGCATAGCCACCATTCAGCTTCTAACAATACAATTTGAATAGATGCAAATCCCAATCCCACAACCATTACCAGTATCTTCATCACCTATGTCTCCCAACTTCCAATTTTCCAACAGCTATTACCAAGAAAAAGTGGGAACAACCTATAACTACTTTGTAATTCAAGGCATGAAAAAATACAATCTACAAGTAGTCAAACTTATGCTTACTCCATTGAAAAACGAGGGTGAAAACAAAAAATCTTGTAATGAACATTACAACTTCGTACAAAAGCAATAGAACAATTAACCTTGCCTTCTGCATTATCATATTTTGATTACTACAATGGTCATTTGAATCCATGTTCTCCAATTGTAGACACTCAAAATTGTCATGTCTAATTAAATAAATATTTTATTTATTTAATTATCTAAGCCTAATTCTTCTATTAATTAAATAAATTTTTATTTATTTAATTAATTCATTTATCCTCTTCTAGCCTTATTTCTCATTTAAATAAATACATTTATTTATTTAAATTATCCCTTTCCTAAATTAAATAAATATTTTATTTATTTAATTGTCCTACTTCTTCTATTAATTAAATAAATCTTTATTTATTTAATTAATTCATTATCTTTTTCTACACATGACACATGTCATTCATCTCTTAATTCATACACTACCTACCTCTTTCATTATTTTGGTATTTCTTTTACCTACCCTCTAATCCTAGCCGACCTCTCTTTTTACACCTCTCAATCTTAACCCTCCATTTCTTATTGTGTCTTCTATTTAAGGAGATGCTTTCTTCATTGTCAAACCCTAATCACTCAGACTAATCAACAATTTTGGAGGACTTGACTACATTACGATCCTACTTGCAACCACATTCCGTTCTTTGTTGAGCTCTTGTGCATACAAAAATCTGAGAGCAAAAATACATCAACAAGATCAATGGAGATAGGAAGAATGGAGATCAAAACCCTATTGGACATGTGATGGTATAATCTTTGTGATTTTGAGTTATTTGCATTGTCTTAGGTAATCTTCATATGTTATGGTGGATCTTTGTTGTTGTTAGGCTAGGGTTTGGTGGTTGAATTCATTTAGCCTTTCAATTTTGTTATTATTGTTATCCATTTTCACCATACACACCAATAAACTATTTTGGGATATTATAAACTAGAATCAATCAATCCATATATCATACCTATAAACAAGCATGCATGTTCCTATACAAAAAATTAATAGATTGTATCACATTTACACAAATCTAACAAGTAGAAAACAATCTAATTCCAACACACATCCATATCTAGAAATTAATTCATCCCTAATATAAGATATCAATGGTTATAGCATCAATCACACGACTCCCCTGTTGTTGTGGCTCATATTTGGGCTAAGCGTTGGTTCTATAAATAAGGCAGAGAGGTTGCTTGGAAAACCAAGCTTTTACACAATCAACATGAAAGCAATGTCTACAAATGGGCATAAGAAAACACCTCTCTTCATCCTTGAACTGCTCCAAACACACAATACCTTTTAAATCTTCCTAGAGGAAAACTTCATCACCACTCTTCATCGCATTCTTCCTTCCATACCCATCTATATCAAGACTCAAACTTTCATTGTGGCTAGTGCCGGTGAATGGGGAGCCCATTATTTGTAACACTATCTGAAGCTCCACTTTAGGTGCATACGAAAATCCAGTAGGACTGGCAGGGTATGTATCCTTTTTTTAACCCCAAGCCTCAAAGAATATTTGTTCTCGTGAAATACCAAATGTGGAAAATATCAACCAAGATGTAGGCTATTTTTTATAAAATACATGCAAAATATCCAACATAGACAAGACACGTGAGCTAATCAACATAATATTGAAGTGTGGACAAAGTAGGTGGAGAGCCTTGCAAAATGCCAAGCACCCAATATACTTTGCGTGGGCAAGGAAATGTCCTAATTTTTTTAATGTGTATCTCACAATATTCTAACCAAACTATAATTGTTCAAGTCAATCTTTTAGCATAAATCATGTTCACCTAACTTTTAAGTCTACTTTTAATCCTCTTATATAAGTGACATTGCACTACAATGGAGAATACAAGGAAGGAAATAGTCCATCATTTATGGCATTTCATAATTTATATATATTTATAGATAATATAAATGAAAGCTTGGACAATTATGTTGTTTGAATATAAATATTCTAAATATCTCTTATAATGGTGATATACATTAGCAAAACCTTGTATTTTAAAGGAATTCATGTATGATGGTATGATGCTTAAGGTTGAGTCCTTAGTGTGCTACTCAAATAGAAAAAAAAAGGAATAAATGAGCTATAACATATCATTGAGATTCATTATTGACCAAAGGGAATATAGAACAAAGTCCTTGGTCTTATTTTGTATTTATACTCTAGTGTGATACATATAGATAAAAAAACAAGTGTAGTGGATTAAGAGATACATAATTATCATAAAGCATTCGTTCATACATATAGATATAATATATACCTTTTAATGTTAACATCTTATTTATATTAAAATATGAAACATGATCATCAATTGTTAAATACATGTACATCTCTTGAATAATATTCATTTATATATTTCTCTTTCTTTTTGTTTACATCTAGAACTCTTCCACATTCTCTTATTTCTGTCTTCTCTATTTTATATCTCTAACACCTATCTTTTTTATTTTAGCTAATGGTTGGTCCTTGACATTTTAGGTCTTTTACACTAGAGGAAAAGGGCTATTTCTATAAAAAAAAAAAATGCACATAAAAATTATCATATTTAAATTAGAGAGCAATGATTTTTGTCATATATTATTACATATATTTTGCAAGTGATTTTATTTATTTGTGTATTTTAATACGGTTTCATATAGAAGTTGTATGTGTCAATTATCTTCATGAACATTTCTTGATTCTTTATACTATATTATATAGATTTAAGAGATTATATATGAATAGATTTGTCAAATATAAGTTGAGTACATCTCTTAATTACTTCTTGTGTGCAATCAAAGAAGCACATTGATCATTTAACAAGTAAAATTGAGCATGTTGATTTTTATTCTATACACTAAAAGTCTTATAAAAAAAATCCTATAGTATGTCGTTTAAAACCGAAGCATTTTCTAATTTTTCATGTTGTTTAGGTGAGGTTTTAAGCAAGTCTATCCCTTTTTTCTATTTTGAGATGAGGAGGTAATAGTTCCTATACAATCCTTGCTTCACCTTATTGGGCTTACTTTGAACCTTTCCAAGTTTCCTCTTTTTGCTTGAGGCAGGCACTCCAGTTGTAACATAGCTCTTGTTTATAAATATTTCATTTAAAATAATAATAAAATAAAATAAAAACTTATTATGTTTTTTTAAATTATGTTATTTTGATATCTTTCTATTATAAATCCTTAAAGAAATTAAGTTTACTCTTTTTTTCTCAAAAAATCTTTTATACTAATTTATGTTTCTAAAAACATAAAACTCAAAATACTCTAATGTAATTAAAAAAATTAGCATATTATTTTATTTTATTTTAAAAAAAAATCTTTAATCTTATGTTTTCAATAATATAAAACTCAACAATAGAACACCCACCAGATCTAAATCTGAAACAGACACGGTTGAGATCCAAAAGGTGAAACGCATGTGATGGCATCAAGGTGGAGGCTCGGTCAAAAACCAAGGGATTTCAAGGACTTCAAAGAGAGAGAACAACCTAGATTTCATGTCTAGTCGGCTTTTAGGCCATGGTCGAAACCTAAATGGGTTTGGGAGGATCTAAATAGGTTGTGGTTTCTTTCATAGTCACGTTTGGATAAAACCAATGGTCAAAATAAGGGTTTTGGTTGACACATAAATGATCCCTTGGTGGATTTTAAGGGCTTTAATGGCTTTCTTGAAGGTGGACTAGAAACGGCTCCATGACAAGGAGTGGTGATCGAAAAAGATCCCTAGAGTGTAAAAAGAGAAGGAGAGCAATCTTGTCCAGAAGTCAAGAGATTATCCTTTTCCTGGACAATAGTAGTTGGAACAATTTTGTTTCCTTTTTTAGGGCAAAGGCTTTTTTCATGAAATGGGTCAAGGAGTGGCTTGCGATCAATCGAGTCAAGAAGTGGCGTGAAGAGAATTGGCCTTTCAAAGTTGAGATAAAATCCATGCCAAATGGGTTTTTCTTAGGGATTGTGGAGGATAGTGGCAGTAAAACCTCGGTTTTCAATAATGGCCCCATTTTTTATGGGGGGCAAGGGTTTGTTCGTTAAAGATCGGGAGCCAAAATTTAACCCCCGGAAAGCTCATTTAGAAGAATTTTTGGTCTAGTCAAGACTTTATAATCTCTCGCGGGAGTATTGGAATGAAGAGACCTTTATGACCATTGGTAACAAACTGGATTTCTATATCAAATCGGATGAGGCAATAGAAGAGAAGGACTTTAGTATGTATGCAAGGATTTGCATTGGATGGAAGCCACACTTTATGTTACCCTCCATTATTAAGATTAATACTAATGAGGGTTGTTGGATCCAACAGATTGAGATAGAAGAAAAGACGAAACTTTGTAAACTCTACAAAAAAGAGGGCCACTCGGATGAGGTGTGTCTGGTTGGCCAAAAGGTAAAGGCAGTGAAAGCTAATGAGGGGTTGGATCAATCTCAACATGTGTTGGAGAAGGTAGACACACACCAGGAGAATCATTTGGGAGATGAAGTCTTGGCCCCTTTAGGATCTACCCAAGACAATGAAATGAATGGGGGGGCTTGCCAAACCCAAATAGGGAGGAGGTTTTGGCACGAGGATCTAGTCCAGTGATTAATAAAACTGAAGCGACCCATTTAGTGGAAGAGGCCCTAGACAAGGTTGAAAAAGTTATGGAATCTTTGGAGGTGTCTGAAAAAAAACCAGCAAAAGGACCAATGTGATGGTGGAGATGAGCAGGAATTGAAGTTGGGTTGCGAGGAGAGGAGGGGAGGGCGGAAAATGATATGAATAATGATTTTGATGGCATGTCTTGGGAGGAGGAAGAGGATGAATGGGGTTTGTTGGACGAAGAAGGTGTAGTGGAGGTTCGAACTATTAGTCAGAAAGCTTGTCTAGGGGAAAAGAAATCAAGAGGGTGGAAACCTAATAGATTTTCGCATGCTATGGCAGGTAGTGCTAAGGGGCAGTGCGAATTATCAGTAGGGAAGGGGGTGTCCCTTACTCAAGGGAAATGAAAACCATAATTTGGAATGTCAGGGGATGTGATACCCCTGACAAGAGGTGTTTGATCAAGTGTGGGTTCGATCAAATGAAACCAAAGTTAGTGTGTTTACAGGAAACGAAGATGAGTTTGGAAGATGCAGGAGATTGGATGATATATGGGAGGTCGTGGTCAGGGATATTCCCAGAGGCAAATGGTTATGCGAGTGGTATTGGTATTCTTTGGAACCCAGTTTCTTTAAATGTGGAAGAAGTGGTGAATGCTCAATTTTGGAAATTATGTAAGGTTCATTCTTTTAGGCTAAATTGTGATTTTTTGTGCTAAATGTTTATGGACCTGTTAAGACCCATTTTCAACCTGAAGTGTGGCGACAAATATCTTTGATACTATAAAATCTAGTGGAAGAGTTGGTTATCCTAGGTGGAGATTTTAATGCAACCTTGGAAATGGCAGATAAGAAAGGGGGGAGAGTGGGTTTTAGTAGTTCGCAAGTGGAATTTCAAAATTTTGTTGCTTCTAATAGCTTGAGGGAGATTAAGACCAGTGGTGGTGCCTTTACCTAGACTAATATAAGATCGGGTTCTAGGCACATCACAAAGAAACTGGACAGATTTTTCCTAGAAAAGAAATGGGATAGCAAACCATTATTGTTCGAAGCAGACATTAAGCCAGTTGTGGCCTTTGATCATTTCCCAATTGAGTTGTTTGTTGTGCTTGACAATGCTCCCATTAGATTCCCCTTGAAGTTTGAAAATATGTGGTTAAGTGATAGTGGCCTCCCAGATTTAGTGAAACAATGGTGGGTTGAGGCTCTGTTAAATGTTGGGACTCATGCCTTTAAATTCTTCAAAAAATTGCAGTTTTTAACAGAGAAGTTGAAGGAATGGAATAGGATTAAATTTGGTAATGTCTTCTATTACAAAGTTGCTCTCGAAACAGAATTAAGTGTGATCTAGGAGTCCATTATGATTCAAGGAATGACAATAGAAATATGTAATAAGGAGAAGATCCTGAAAAGTAAGTATGGTGAAATTTTAGCCAGAGAGGAGATGTTTTGGAGGCAAAAGTCTTGGGAGTGCTTGTTAAAAGAATGGTATCGAAACATTAAATTTTTCCATAACTCAGTCAAAGTTCGGAGATCTTGGAATAAGGTCACCTCAATCTGAGGAGGGATAACACAATTTTGGACATTGCAGAAGCCATCAATAAAGAGGCAGTGGAGCTTTTTCAAGATTTATTGAAGTAGAATGAGGAGCTCAATTATCAAAAGCAAAATTTCATGTTGGCTATTATCCCCTTGATCATCACGGATAGTCAAAACCAAGCCTTGTGTAGCCTGATTACCTTGGAAGAAGTCAAGAAGGCAGTTTTTCTAATGCTTGGGAACAAAGCTCCAGGCCCTAATGAGTTTCTTGCCTTCTTTTTTCATCACTTTTGGGAGGTCGTTGGACAGGAGGTATGGATTGTAGTGGAGGAATCCAGAGAGAGTGCTTGTGTGGCCAAGGAGTTTAATTGCACTTTCATTGCTTTGATACCTAAAGTTGAGAAGGTTGAGACCTTTAGTGATTTCCGGCCTATCTCTTTGTGTAATGCTTTGTACAAAGTGATTACTAAGATCATTTTGAACAGAATGAAATCAATTTTGTAGTGTATCATATCAAAAGAACAAAGTGGGTTTGTACCTGGTAGATCTATTGTGGAAGGCATAATTATTGCTCATGAAGCCATACATATGGTGAGGAAAGAAAAGGTGGACTGGATGTTGACTAAGTTGGATATCAAGAAAGCGTATGATATGATGGACTGGTCTTTTCTGCTCTGAGTTATGAAAGGTTTTGGGTTTGTTTAATCTTGGTTGAATTGGGTAAGTGCTTGCATTTGTGGACCTTGGTTTTTAGTTTTACTAAATGATAGTCCATGAGGTTTTTTCCAATCTACTAGAGGACTTAGGATGTGGGATCCGTTGTCTACCTTTCTCTTTATTATCCTTGTCGAGGCCTTAGGGAGACTCATCCAAATCTTGAGAAATAGTGGAAAGTGGAAGAGCATTAATATTGCAACTGGTATGGAATCCTCAACGCATCAACAATTTGTTGATGACACCATCCTCTTTGGGGAAACCTCACTAAGAGAAGCACGAGTTATCAAGAAGGCCATTGCTTCCTTTTGTGAGGCTTCAGGTCAGCAAGTAAATTGGGCCAAATCAAATATTTTTTTCTTCAACACCCCTTTGAAGAGGCAGAGAGAAATTGTTAGGATCCTTGGGGTTAAAGTAGGGAGTTTGTCGGGAATATTTTTAAGTACTCCTCTATTTGGTGGTATCAACAGAGTAGATTTGTGGCATAGATTGGTGGACTATTGTGTAAATAAATTAGAGGGATGGAAGAGCAAATGGCTTTCATCAGCTAGTATGTTATTGATGTTAAAATCGGTTTTGTTTGTTATTGTGATTTTTCCATGATGTGTTTGAAAATCCCTAAGAAAGTTGTGAAAGTTATAAATCAATGGATGACAAAATTATTTTGGAATGAAAAAAGTGATCAAGATAAGATCTCATTGGTGGCTTGGGAAAATTTATGCCAACCCAAGGAGGCTGGAGTTGTGGGTTTGCGAGATTGGAGCATTTTAAATGAAGAATGTGAGCAAAGCTTATTTGGTAGATGTACCTAAAACCCAAACAAAAGTGGGTCCAAATCCTAACCCACAAGTATCTGGATTCTCAACACATGGATAGAATTTTGTCTATTTGTGATCCACCTGAAGGCTTGGCCATTTAGAATTTTCTTGTCTCTTGTAGGAAAGTGATCACAAACCATCTAATATTGCAAGTGGGGAATGGGGAGAAAGCTAATTTTTGGATGGACTCGTGGGATGGAAGGTCAGCTCTCTCTTTACAGGCTGATGTAGAGGAAATCAAGCAGGTGGCAAAGCAGTATTGGGGATCAAAGGTTTGTGATTATATGGAGAACTTGAGAAGGAATGGAGTGGAGGAATGGAGGTGGAAGGATATTATGACACTTCCTTTGTCTGATAATCAGACAACCTTGTTTGAAAGTATTTTAAAGGAATATAGACCATATATTTCAGCCAAGGAGGATATTTTAAGATGGTGCAGCTCAAATTAAAGGATGTATTCGGTAAAGCTAGGTTATAAGTTGGCAGAGGAAGCAATGATCATAAAAGATTGGCCTTCTAGATTGTACTGGGATTCGAAATGTCTCCCGAAAGCATGGGTTTTTGCTTGGTTGGTGATGAAGGAGAGTATTCTTACTGGAGATAGACTTAGTAGACTAGGTTTCAATGGTCCTTTTCAGTGTGTAATGTGTAAAGAAGAGAGTGAATCTTTAGATCATCTACTTTTGAACTGTAAAATGGTGCAAAGTGTATGGAAGTTTTTATTGCATAAACTTTCCCGGGAAATACCTTTACCAGTTAAGGTGATTGACTTGTTTAAGAGTTGGTTTGAAGAATGGACCAAATCGGTATACTCTTGTATTTGGTCTGTTTCTCCTTCTGTGGTTGTGTGGGAGATTTGGAAAGAGAGAAATGGACGAATATTTTAGGACAAGGAAGAGCCAATATAAAAACTATGTGATAGAGTAGAAAGGGCCATCTCAGAAGTTGTCTCTCCTTC
The DNA here is from genome assembly GCF_030272615.1 of Cryptomeria japonica. Classification (NCBI taxonomy): domain Eukaryota; kingdom Viridiplantae; phylum Streptophyta; class Pinopsida; order Cupressales; family Cupressaceae; genus Cryptomeria; species Cryptomeria japonica. The sequence goes on along the minus strand of NC_081414.1, from coordinate 813,593,432 downwards.
AATAGGATGGCATAACTTTGCAAAGTATCCTCTTAATATGGTGGATAAGCTAATCTAGGCCAATTGGTTATTATTGAATTTTAGGTCTGATCATGGGCAGTATAAGGTTAATCTTAGTGATGGTAGGGGTTTGGATTGTGTTTGGACTAAACCGAAGCAAGGGTAGAATAAAGTTAATTTTTATGGAGCCTGGAGATGCAATCTGGGAATATCAGGTGAAGGTTATGTCGCTCATGATGAGGAGGGAAAAGTCTTATTCAAAGAGGCACGACGATTACATGATGGAACGAATGATGAAGCAGAAGCTCAAGTAGCTTTGCTTGTAGTTGAACTGACTAGTAATTTAAAAGTTCCAAAGGTCCACTTAGAAGTAGATTCAAAAGTGGTTTTGGATAAAATTTCTCAGGATTTTTCTCCAATTTGGCATATTAGTGAGTTTATTTCAATTATCTATTCAAAATTATGAGCCTTTCAAGATTTTAGAATTTCACACATTAGAAGGGTAGGGAATGGGGTGGCAGATTATCTGTATAATATGGCGTGTGAGTTGGACCCCTTTGCAACCAGGTGGTGGGGAAATGCAGGTGAGGAGGTACATTGGACTGCCTAGTTGGCATCTAATGGAGTTGGTTAATGTGTTGAGGCCGATGGTGAAAGTACTAGATACCAAGTTTGTGCAGGGAAGTGTGTACAATGGCTTGTCGGGGAAGATGCATTAATGGTGGGAGTGAGATGTTAACCGTTGGAATATTAATATTCCCTTTGCAAGCACCAACCTTTAATGTAGTCTTTTTTAACTCTTGGGGAAGCATGCGAGCCTTCTCATCGTGGTCGAAGGGCAGCGGTCGAAGGACAATTCATTAGTGGTGATTAAATGAGTTTAACTTAGTGCTTTTGTGAGGTTTCCTTTTTTATTCACTACTTGTATCGAGTTGGATAATTAACATTTTGCGTGAGTTTGGTGGAGGAGAAGACAACCGTTTTTGCCAAAATGGAAGAAAATTTTACACTCAAGACAAAGAAACAACTTTGTACATTCCTTGGGCGGATCTTAGAAAGGCGGTTAAATGGTATGTTTCTGTATCGGGAGAAAAGGCTAGTGAAGTGTGTGGAGAGATTGCTAGGTGAATCCATTGGGGTGGTGGATCACCGCTATAGGATGAACATGGATGTATACTCGCTCATTCTCACATGGAGATTACAATTGTATTTTGTGGAGCCAGTGAAGAAGGTGATGTATGCCATTGTCTCAGAGGAGTATCGACTGGGAATGGATTCAATTTTTGAGTCGATAGTCCCTAGCGAAGGGTTTGATCTATGTGAAGGGATTTTAAATTATCATTGGTATGCAATTACATTCCCTTCTCGAGGTAGCAAGACAATCGAACAAGGGCAAGCTTCATTGCAGAGGCTTGGATTGGCTTGGAGGGCAAGCTTCGTTGCGAACTAATTTTGAGCACTCAAAGAAATTTTGGAGGGTGGTTGAATGATTAGGTGGGGTTAGTGGTTTAGAAAATGAAGGGTGGTTTTGGTTTTTTGAAGATGATCTCATAACTCTTTGTTAGTAATTATGTAAACTTTCTTTGAGTTAATAAAATACAATTTACTGATCAAAAAAAAATATAAAACTCAACAATAAAATTAAATTAAAAAGGCATTTACGTTTTAGTAGTTATGGATTAAGTAGGACATGTTTCTATTATAAGTTAAAAAATATATATTTTTAATAACTAACATCATGATGTATTTTTTAACTTTTTTTGCTACTTGAGGTGAATGCAAGAGCTTTAATGAGATGAATGGTCATCTTCTATCTTGGCTTCTCTGAGCTTTTGTTATCATGTCTTGCATTTAACTTGGTTCTCTTTGATGCCCTTGGTTGACTTTGTTCTCTTTGTTCCACTATTTTTCCAAATTGGCATTCGCATGATTGTGGACTGATGTTGTATGATTGTTATACCTACTTTAGTTGCATTAAATAGTCATTTCTCTAGCTTTCGCTATAGGATTTGAGAAATACAAATCCACAGAACCCAAAAGAAACCTGCATGCAAGAAACCTGTCACAGAGAAAGAGAGAGAACGAATACAAGGGTTTTGGCTCTGACAAAGAGAAAAGATGTATTATCAGAGAAAAATGAATCAAGAATATGAATAATACAAGAGATCAATCCTTATAAAGGAGATCAACACCAAAAGAAAAACCTAACCCTAAGGTGTGAGCATTTAATAATTAAATATTAATTATTAAATGACTAATGTATGCATAAAGAGAAATCTTAAGAGGAGAGCAAAGTTAATTAATTACTTTACTCTAACACCCCCCCTTAAGATGAGCTACAATGCAGCTACAAACAATGCAGAAGAAAGCAAAGGAACTACAATGCAAAAGAGGGTCCCGGCAACAAGGCCTGATGAGGTACCTGAATACAAGAAAATCTCTATAAAGCGGAGTAAAGGAGAAAACCCAGTGGGAAAAAACTCCTCTCCAAAAAGAGATAAAGAATCATGCTGAAAAGAAAACATGAAGGAAAGAAGGCCTCACTGAGACCCCCCAAGGCCAACTTCCTTCACCCCAAGCATTGAGCGCAACTGAAGATAGCGCGGAGATGCCAAAGGTTTAGTGAAGATGTATGCAACCTGCTCCTCTGTAGGAATATACTCCAAGATGAGAGAACCATCCTGAATCAACTGCCTGATGAAGTGCATGTGGATTTCAATATGCTTTGTCCGCTAATGCTCCACTGGGTTGTGAGAAATGTGAATGGCACTCTGGTTGTCACACCAAAGAATAGTGGGACAATCTAGAGGAAACCCAAACTCTGTCATCGACTGCCGAAGCCATAAAACCTCCTGACTGGCTAACATTGCTGCTCGGTACTCAACCTCTGTAGATGATAATGCAATAGCAGACTGCTTCTTGCAAGACCATGTAATAGGACCAGAACCAAGGCAAAAAATGAAGCCAAAAGTAGACTTCCGATCATTGACATCACCAGCCCAATCGGAGTCAGTGAAGCCAATGATGTGAGGGGATCCTGAAGAGTAGTGAATGCCATAATGTGTGGTGCCCCAAATATATCTCAAAATACGTTTGGCTGCTTGCCAATGGCTCTCATGAGGATCATGGGAGAACCGAGAGACAAGGCCAACCGCAAAGGAAAGATCAAGACGAGAATGGGTCAGGTACAACAGACTGCCAACCAACTGCCTGTATAAAGTGGGGTCTACTGAAGTAGAGCAAGTGGAAGACAAAACAACACCTGACTGAAATGGAGTGGGGGCAGACTTGCAATCAAGCATGCCAAATCACTGAAGCATATCAAGAGCATACTTCTCCTGAAAAATGGAAATCCCATCCGAAGACTGAATAACCTGTAGACCCAGAAAGAAGTGCAAGAGACCAAGATCTGTCATCTCAAACTGCTCCATCAAAGCTCTCTGAACACTCTGAATCATGGAGGATGAGCTACCTGTAATGATGAGATCATCTACATATAGCACTAGAATCAAAAGATCACCCTCCTGACGCTGAATATAGACTGTGTGATCGGAATGACAGCGTGTGAAGTGCGAGGAAAGCAAGAAGGAGTCCATCTTCTCATACCAATCCCTGGGGGCTTGTTTGAGACCATATAATGAACGTCGAAGTTTGCAAACCAAAGAAGTGTCCTGCACAAAACCTTGAGGCTGCTCCATATAGATCTCCTCATGTAGGTCTCCATGCAAGAAGGCACTCTTCACATCCATCTGAAACACTGGCCATCCCTGTGAAGCTGCAAGTGAAAGTACCAGGCGTATAGAATTCATCTTGGCGACAGGAGCAAAGGTCTCAGAGTAGTCAATACCCTCTACCTGAGAAAACCCCTTCGCAACAAGACGGGCCTTATACTTATCAATAGAACCATCTGCAGCATACTTGGTACGATACACCCACTTGCACCGAACCAACTTTCTTCCCTTAGGAAGAGGACAAAGATCCCAAGTATGATTCTTCATCAAAGAAGAATACTCCTCATCCATGGTCCTATCCCACTCTGGGTGTCCTGTCGCCTCTGAAAACTTTTGAGGATCATCAGAAAGGGTATGACTCAAAAGACTAGAACCAGATGTATGAGCACGAGTGCGACAAGTATTTGAAGGATCACCTGCCAAAGAACCAGCTGCATCAACAGTATCACGGGCCCACTTTGGCAAAGACGGAGCAACTAGTGGTGGTGGAGATGGTGGATCATGATCTACATCATCCTCAAGAGATAAGTAATCCTTAAGAGATGAAGAGGAAGGAGTAGGCAATGAGGGAGAAGCTGGTGATGGAGAATCCATCTGAGGATAGCACTCATCAAATTGGACATCCCACCGAAACAAGACCTCTCTGGAATCAGGATCAAACAACCTGTATGCCTTAACATCCTCACAGTAGCCAACAAATATGGGTCGGCTCTTCCTCTCCATGGCTATCCGCTGAGCATCAGGAATAAATTCCCAAGCCTCACTACCAAAAACTCGAAATGTAGAAACATCAGGCTTGACATGGGTCCAAGCCTCCTCAGGAGTCATATGTCGTAATGCCTTATGGGGCATCCGATTCTGAATATAATTTGCACAATTGACTGCCTCAGCCCAAAATGAAGAACTCAGAGCTCGAGACTGTATCATACAATTTGCCATCTCCCGTAAGGTTCTATTCTTTCTCTTAGCAACACCATTCTGTTGAGGGGTATAAGGAACTGTAAAGTGATGCTGTAAACCATGCTCAGTGCAAAAATCTCTGAAAGCCTGATTTACATACTCCCCCCCATTATCTGTGCATATCCTCCTGATAGAAAGTCCAGATTGCTTCTCCACAAATGTCTTAAACTTCCTGAAAGAGTCAAAGACATCAGACTTGTACTTAAGAAAGTACACCCATGTACGTCTGGAGAAGTCATCAATAAAAGTGAGTACATAACGGGCCCCTGAAAAAGAAGGAGTCGAAAAGGACATAAGATCACTGTGTACCAACTCTAGGGCTACCCTAGCACGAGAGGCTCGACCCTTAGGAAAAGGATCTCGATGATGTTTGCCAAGGACACAACCACGACATACACCATCTATACAAGAAATCTGTGGAAGCCCAATCACAAGTGCCTGTGTACTCATCTGCTGTAGATATCTGTAATTGACATGACCAAAACGCTCATGCCAAAGCCTGCTCACTGAATCTGCATGTGCTATAAGAGAGGAACCAATAGTGTCTGAACTCTCAAAGCCATCAAAACTATATAAGTGAGATGCAGAATCCACACTCCCAGTAGCCACAACCAAGTCAGGATCATGAAGATCTCGAATAACCACATCATGTGGAGAGAACTCAACTGTCTTACCAGAGCCAGAGTGGCAAATCTGATAAACGGATAGAAGGTTTGTCGAAATGTCAGGAACCAAAAGCACATCCTGAAGACAACCACCATCCAATGAAACAGTACCAGAACCCTGAACGGAAAGTTGTGCTGAGTCACCAACTGCAATATGTCTAGTGCCGGTAGGGGCAAGAGCGGTGACCAAGTCCTTTGTGTGTGTCATATGGTGAGAAGCACCAGAATCTAGTATCCAAGTGGATGCGGAGGACATTGCTCGTGCAGAAAGAGCATGACCTTTCCCTGTGGGCTGTGAAGGAGGCTGTGGTGCACTGATATTATGCTGCTACATGGCTTCCTCCAAAGCCTCTAAACATTTCCAACACCTGGAAACGGGATGTCCTTCCTTGCCACAAAAACTGCAAGGATCACCTGATTTCTTCTTAGTCTTAGAGGAAGACTCACCAGACTTTGAAGATTTGCCCTGTTTAGAATTGGACTGTGGTTTTGAATCAAACTTAGGTGGTGGCTTGGAGGGATTCTCACTAGCCTCTGAATCTTTCTTAGGCTTCGGTTTCTGCTTCTGTTTTCCTTTGGAGGACTGGGCTACCAATGCTTGGTTCTGTGAACTTGAAAGTGAATCCAACTGCTTAAGCTTAGCTTGCTCACGAGTCAGACGATCACAAAAGACCTCAAAAGAAGGCATGACATGTCGAGCACCCAAGGCATCCATGGTGGAATAGAAGGTCGAAGAGAAGATCTGAAATGGACCTCGAAGCTTGGAGAGAATCAGAAAAATGCACTCTGTATCAGTCTTAGTCTTACCACAACCCTGCAAGATTGATCTTTGCCGTTTGAACTTCATCAGAAAGTCCTCAATAGAAGGAAACGAATCAGGTACCAAGGAAGTTAACTCTGCCTCAAGCTGCAAAGCTCTGAACTCGTTGACAGTACCAAAAAGTCCTTCAAACTTGATCCAAATGGCTCGAGGAGTGAGACAACCCTCAAGATGAAACTGAAGACTGTCGAAAATGTGTAAAGCCATCAATCCCATAGCCTGATCCATATTGTTCCGGTGCTGCATAATCTCAAAAGGACGTGTCAACTGAGGCTGAACCTCATCCAAACAGGACCATAACCCTTTTGACTGGAGAAGAGTCATCATGCGACCCTTCCAAGTGTGGTAATTATGCGGTGTGAGAGATTCAATAGGTCTGTCTGCCATCCTGTGAACTGTGCCTCAACTGCTCTGGATTTTTAATTATTATTAAGTGGTCTTTCAGAACTAGACAGAAGATGCAGAAGGGGGTTTGATTTTTTTTGTATTGGTGTTTGTAAATTCTGGTTTTCTGATGTAAATAATAGAAAGCAAGAGAAAACACCCCCCCACAATGCAAAAAACTAATCCCCAGTACAAATTGAAAGCTAGAAAATGATAGAAAGCAATAACGGGTTGAGACAAAATTTGGAGCACCTGAAGAATTTTCTGATGAAATAGACTATAGATCTGGAAAGAGCATAGAACCACCTTTCCGACGCTTATTCGCTTTCGAAAAACGGAGTCCGTATGCAAAAGATATGGCTCTTGGAGTGCAAAAAACTTGTTCTAACTTTGACTGGCAAAAAACATTGCAAAACGGCAAAATTAGAGAAAAGGACCTGCATCAATTAGATCGGGCTCAGAACCAGCTTTCCAACGCCTATTCGTTTTCGAAAAACGGAAATCGGACGCCCAAGTTATGCCCGATTTTGTAAAACTGCTCCTAAAGGGACCCAGATGGACCTTTAAGCCCTCAAGGGCTTAAAAAAATAAGTCCCTGGTCCTCTGGGCGACCAGGGGCGGGTGCAGGGGGGCGGCGATGCGGGGGCGGCGCTGTGGCGACGGGCGACGCGATGGCTGGGCGCGGGCTGCGGGCGGGCGGCTGGCTGCGTGCAGGCGGCGGGTGGGCGCGAGGCGGCGCAGGGGGCGGCGGTAGAGACCGGGCCGCGGCTGGTGGTGATTGCCAGCGGCGGTGGCCGCTGGACTGCACGTGCCTCCAAAAAAGGGCTGCGCCCAGTGGAAACAAAACTCGCGATTTTTATATTTTTTTTAATTTTTTGCCTAGGTTGTCGTGCCCTAGGGCCGTACGGCCTTGGGGCCAAAAATTTTTTGCCTCCTGGTGCAACTGTGTCCAAATCGAACGAATTTTATATGGAAATAGGGGTTTTTGGGCGCTACAAGCTCAACGGTGAGGTCTGTTTGGGCTCAAAGTGCACCAAAAAAAAATACCCCCTATTCCAAAATAAAAAACAGAAGACAAACACACATCTGATGCAACCAAAACCTGGATCTCAAAATCTTTCAAAAGTCTGAACAAGTTGCAGCAGATCCAGCTCTGATACCATGTAGGATTTGAGAAATACAAATCCACAGAACCCAAAATAAACCTGCATGCAAGAAACCTGTCACAGAGAAAGAGAGAGAACGAATACAAGGGTTTTGGCTCTGACAAAGAGAAAAGATGTATTATCAGAGAAAAATGAATCAAGAATATGAATAATACAAGAGATCAATCCTTATAAAGGAGATCAACACCAAAAGGAAAACCTAACCCTAAGGTGTGAGCATTTAATAATTAAATATTAATTATTAAATGACTAATGTATGCATAAAGAGAAATCTTAAGAGGAGAGCAAAGTTAATTAATTACTTTACTCTAACATTCGCTATTTATCCTTTTGATTATTTTTTAACTTATAATTTTTTTTATAATATAAGTTTGTATTCATAAACCCCTTTCCTGCATATTTTTCATTGAGCTTGCTTTGGTTGTGAGCATTCAATGTGCTTATTTACTTGCATTAGCTCTGCCTTGGTTCGAACACCTTTGTGGAGTCCTCAAGCGATCGAATGTTATTATAAGTGGATAAATTGATAGAGATTTGATAGAATTTAAAAATTATGCAATGTACATTAATAACCACTTGTCTTCCACCATTCCTCAAAACTCATCCTACAACGAAGGGCTTAAGGCTAAGTTGGTGTGTCACTCCTATCTTTAGTTGCCTTCAAAATTAGAGATGAATTTATACTAGGTTCCAGAAAAAAATGAATTGGTAGATAGAGGCCTCCTCAAAGATGGAGACTATTGAGTAAGACAAAATGCTAAGCCTCCTGCTCTTCCTAAGGCGCTCTTTGTTTCTCCAAATTCTAGTAAGTTTCAGGCAATAAAATCCAAATAATATCACCTTCATAGTATTGCAATATTTTTTGTATGCTCGGTTAGTGATTTTCTTCCTTCAAGGAATTTATTTGATGAATTGATAGTTAATGTTTGGGTAGGGAACTTGTAATCTATGTGTCTTTTTGTAAAATTATGCAAAAATGCCTCTTTGTGGTGTTTCTTCATATCCATGGAATGCAAAAAAGGGATTTGAAAAAAGAACATATTTAGGGCTATTTCATGGTCTCTTGACCAACAATGTGAGTAGATGGTAGCTAAATCTTCCCCTCGGCAAATGGAATTGAGAAATGTCCTCCTTATTTATGGAAATTTATCCCTCAAATTTGAAAACCTCTAGGTAATGTTTTTCAATTTGAGGAGTTACTTTACCTCATTTGAATGCTTGTGTGATTATATCTATCACACATAGTGTTGAAATTATATATATTACTTCACTTTAGTTAGAAAATAAATTGGTTTAGTGTGAAATTACCCTTTTGCGTAGTTTGAATTCTTGTTTTTCATGTAAAAAAAAGGGCTTCTCAAGAAGAATTGTCCCAATTCGGTCTCTAAGCCAACTAGTTCCTTTCATAGAATGGAAAAATAAAAAGCTTTGGACCCTTATCAAGATGAAAATTTTGAAGTCCCTACCATTTTTTATAAAGAACAGTTTGTGTTCAAATGATGATGAACCCATTGTGAAACTACAAACTTCAAGGTTCAACTAAGAAAAATCCACAAGAGAATGTTTAAACGAGAGTTTGCATGAACATGATAAATGATATTGATCAATGCAAATGAAAATGTGATAGCTTATAGTGTATAGTAGGCCTTTCTTATATAGGCGTTGTCACGAAGGATTGCACCCAAGCCAAGTGTAAAACTCAACTATCCTATGAAACACAGGATCATCCTCAGGTTGTGGGTGACCTATGATGGGGATGAATCTCCAGAGAGGGTTGGTTCCCTTAAATACCTCCTAAAACTACTACACTTGATGGAAAAAGGGGATAAAAATAAAAACTTGAAGTGAAAAACTATAGCCCCAAGAGGTGATGCACCTAGGTTATGAAGTTTGATTATGTTCCTAACTCACAATAAGCTTCAATCAAATAAGATTTATTTGTTCACGACTCAAAATAGATCATGAATGCATAATGCTTCATGAGAAGGTTTAAATAAAACATTTTCCTAGAGGAAACAATGCTTTCACAACTTTAAATTATTAAAATTTAATTAAACATGACCTATAACTTGCATCTAACATGATTGTTCTTGCTTTAATACTAAAAGAATGAAACAAAATTAAAGGATTCTTAATCAAACCACAAGAATATCATTAAATCATTCATGGACAATGCAAAACAAGAACAATTGAGAAGGAAATTGTTGCTTCTTTTATTGATATGAAAGGAATTTTTCATACAATACTAAAAATATGAAAATAATTTGAGTCACAATGCTGAATTCTTTTTTGTTGATTGCAATAAGAAGAAAGAAAGAACTGAGGAAAGAAGAGTACAAGAGAAGAATTTATAGGAATGAAGCTTCCTCTCCTAACTTAAATATGGGAGTGGGCTTGAACTCCACCTTAAGATGCATGATATCCTCAAACTTAGCTTCAACTTGTGGTTTTCATTCTTGTTTCCTCCTCCATTTTGCACGATGTGAACTTCTTTGGTCATAAAAGAATGGAAAACATGCAAAAGAGGTCTTCAAATTGCCTCAAACTGAGTAAAAGTGGACCCAAAACCTATCCCAACTAATGGCACACCTGTGTGGGGTCTTGAGCTAGAGTCAAACTATTGCATTCACCTCCAAAACTACTATTTTTCCCTCTTGAGATGATTCTCAATTGATTGAATGATCCTTAGGGATAATTTCAACTTATTGCATGCTTTAGGAGTTTGTATTTTAAATTAAAATTTGACTAGCCTTGAAATCTTAGTAAGACATCTTCAAAGAACTCAACGTACCATATGCCATAGGTTTCATCACTTTGGCATATATTATCTTCTCTCTAACTCTCACATCTACCCTTTAATTATTGCAAATCATTGATGCTTGACTTTGGTTACTTTACTACTCTGTCAACCTCTAATTTCTTTGGTATAAGCTATTTATATTGAACCTCATGTGACTACAAATGATTCGTATGCATGCAAGCCTTTGCACTCTACTTCAACATTGATTTATTTAGTATTGAATAGGATTGAACTTCCTTCATGTTTTACACAAATTGATCCTTGGTACTGTTATAGCCCTGCAACCCTAGTCTTATATATCTTTGGTTAAGGTTTATATCATAATGGTGATGAATTATCAATAGCACCTGCTTGTTCCATGATGTTTTACCACTAAGATTGGATTTAATTTGTGAAGTGTCTCAAAAGCTTTGTCACTATACCTTAAGTTTTCTTTCTTAATAGATCTCGTTGTATTAATTCTCATGTCTTTATGTTGTGACATGTGTAGCATCCTAAATTGTACTCCCTTGTAATTTTTTCCTCATTTGGGCCCTCACCTTGGCATTCGTTCCTAGGGCTTAATTAGAGCCCTAATTCTGCTCACTCCATGCAATAAGTTCATCTTTTTCAACATGCACACATTCTGCCCCCCATTTCTTGGTCCCTGATTCGTCAAGACAAGGATGCTAGCATTTTGGTCCATCCAATTAGGGCCCATTTTGGGCCCCCTTAACCATAAAATTATTTGAGAGGGAACCTGGATCTCGTGTTGGCTCATATCGGAAAATTAAGTTGTTTTTCGATAAGCATGTATAAAAGGAGGTCTACCGATCTCATTTTGACAACCACCTAAGACAATTGTACAATCAATTCAAGCAATCAAGTATTCAAACTCAAGTGAGCAAGAAATTAGTCTTTTTTCAAGCAATAGAGCAAAATTAAGATCAAGATTCAAGCATTGGAGTTGACATTCATGTTTTATGTTTATGAAGACTTCATGAAACCCTAATTCCTTGTGGAGACAAACAAAACTCCATTAAAAGGTATATCATTAGTATTTCAGACTTTATACAACATTTCCCTCAAAATGAAATGATTTCCATTATAGCAATTTAGTTATGGTTCATTTCTATTTCACGGTTAATTCCAAAATCGGGGTTTGACTTAAGGCAAACCCCTAATCCTAGCCATTTTTGCTTCTCTTCTAAGCGCAATAATAGATGCAAAGTTGCAATCTTCAGAATTGGCATTATTTACAAAGATGAACATGTTCCCCTTTGGACAATGAAAAGTGCATCTAGGACCAAAGCTACGGGCATTCACATCCTAACATTTCAGGAGCTCCTTCTAGGAACAAATCCAAACACTCTTATATTGCTCAAATCCAGGTTTGTGGCTCGATCTGATGACCATAGCTCATTGTTCATGCAACTTTGTTTTAATTCCAATACATTTACCCTAAATTCAACATTTTCACAATTCAACTTAAAAGAGGATAAATAACCAAAACACCCAAGTGAATCTAATAAGAATTCTTAGCCCTATCCTTGTTGATTTGAGGCTAGATCTATTAGGTTTGCCCCTGTTTTAATGTAATGCTCCCTAAGTAAAAATATTGGTGGTCTTCTCCCTTGTGGTGGAAACCCTAGTAATATTTTTCACCATCACATTTTTGGTGAACTTGACATCTTACACTTTAATTTTCTGATTTATGTTCTCAGATCTAAGTGTTTATGCATTTCAAATTCAAATTTACATTTACAAGTTTAATTTTCAATTGAATTTCAAAATTTAGAGGTTAAATTCACAAAAACCCTTATTTTAAATTCTAAAATTAAGCTTGTGGCTTGTCTAATTTGGATTAATTATTTTAGATCTCATTATTCACGCAATTTAAAAAAACCTAATTTATAATTCTAAAATTTACATGGGGGTTGCATAAATTTTCAAATCAATTTTCAAAACTGATTTTTATGATATGCTATATTATGATCTAGATGCATTTATCTTTCAAATTCACAAATTAAGTTGCTTAATTAACTAGTTAATCAATCTCTTTTACAAAATTTTGCATTGTTTAATCACAATTTTCAAATTTAAAATTCAAATTTCACTCCTTTGTACATGAGTTTTACTACCATGAGTCCTACCTACAATATTCCTGTAAGAATAAGTTGTAGAGCTAAGGCTTCCCAAGGTTTAATTACGAAGGATATGGAGCCTGATTTGGATAACTTGTTTCATGAGAATGTTGGTGGTTCTTCTATTCCAACAATTGATGTCATTTATCTTCATTCTTTACATAATTCTCATGATGAGGATGAATCACTAAATAGAGTTTCTATTGATCAAATGGAGAAGATTGACAATGAATTTGAAGATCTTCAACAATGGATGGGTCAACAATACTCAGAATGTGAGGTAATCCCATTGATTGAGGGATTGAAAAGAATGGTTTAAAGTGATAAAATTGGTGTTGATTTGTTGTGTGACCTTGCTCATACTGTTGACACTAATATCATGCCCATAAAAAGTTGTGTTGAAGTCCTTGATTACACCCAAGCTCCTAATTTAGTTAATCATTTTATTCCTATGGCTACATCTATGCCTAGTATGCCTACTTTCACATCTTCTATCCTGACTAATTCCACACAAAATTTTAATCCTACACATGTTAGTTAAGGGGGCAACTTTGTTAATCAAAATTATTTCATACCTCCTTCTGTGATTCTTCCATTTCTGACCCTATCATCTCTCATACCTATGTATCATAGTGTTCTACCTCCTTAGTCTCAACCTCAACCTACATACACCAATGTCACTCCTCCATCCCAATCCAATATGTCTAATTTCAATCCATCCATCGAAGCAACCATCAACAACCTAGCCCAAACTGTGTCATCCTTACAACAACAACAACTAGCTTCCATTACCCAATCCAAATTTAATGTGCCCACATTTGATGTAGTGAGCCCATTATCTAGTGACATTGTTTGTTTTGTCCCTCCTAAAAATGTGGAAATCCTTTAGTTGGAGCTTTATAATGGAAAAGGTGATCCCTTGACTCATGTGAAGACATTTCAAACTTTGTGTATTGATTTTGTTCATGATCGATGATGGGGAGGTATACTCAAAGAGAGTTAATTCCTTGTCTAAGGGAAGTCAAGTGTTGTCCTAGTGGGTTCCCTTCATTTTTCATCTGGTCTACTAGTCAATTTATACATCTCAACTCTCTAGGAGTGCTCCCAATCAAGATGTGCTCACTAGTTGCTCAGGCATGGTTGGGATTCACAAGGGTAAATCCAACCTCACACTCTCAATCTCCTAAAAAATGCTTGCAGAGGTTGTAGTAGGTGTTTATGATATTTTCCAAGGGTAATCAATTGGTTTTGAGTATGGGTTTGATTCATTTCCCCATCGCTCCTTCCTTTCCCTATTTTCTAGGCCTAGTAGCCCTAGAGCCCCAATTAGCCCTACCTAACTGGTTTTTGTAGATTTTCTCACAATTTTACCAAAGACCCACACAAACTCTTTGATGAATATGATACTCTTTTTGGATTACTTTCCAATTTATGACATGAGAAATCTCAGTATGACCGTACAATTACGGAACTCGAGAGATACTTGTTTTAGGTGGTTTTTGGCTTGTTTTGGTCTTTTTCTAAGGGTTTGGTGTCTTCCTTTATCTACCACACCTCCAAACTCACACATATGCTCTACCACACCTCACTTGCTCATGTCAAACACTTTTCACTTCCAACCCTTCTCATCCCTGCAAGAACTTGCAAAATTTCATTCATTTCCTAACCGGGCTATGACTGAGCTCGCCTAGGAAATGATGCTCATTGGCCTTTCAATGACCTCCGAAGGAAAATAAAGAATATTTAAACTATAAAAAGGTTCCATGGCTTGATTCCCAAGGGTTATTAAGAAGAACTCAAAGGACTTCAAGCTGGAAGCATGTTTGGGCCTCTCAAACCCTTACTCAGGCCGAGAGCTTGCAAAATTGAAAACTCAATTCAAACCTACAATAAAAATAACCAAAATGCTTCCTTAGCACTACAAGAACATGTACAAAACAAAAATCAAAGAACAACAATGCAATCAATCCATTAAGTACCGACTGCTGCTCTAATTCTTGAAAAATGCAAGGTAAAACTCAAATATGGTCTCCAATTTGTATTCCAATCTACTCCAGGTGTTCAACAACCTTGTTACATTCATTCTCAGAGAATTTATATTCCATTTTTGGCCTAACTGACTCTCCATCAGTTTCCTAACCAACCCTTTGCTCAACGTTGCAAAAAGTTGTCAAGCAACTTTGACAACTTTTGCCAAAAAGTGCATTTTTGCCTTACACGCTTTTTTTTCTCCTCCAAACCATCTAGGATGACAAAATACCATTACATTAACATGTCTCAATACCAAACAAGTCTATTCAAGGCATTTTACATCAAAATGCAATATTATACTATTTTAGGCTTAAAATGGCTTACAAGCCAAAATTGAGCAAATGCATTGTCCTAAGGACATTCAACCTACCAAAACATTTCAAACATATGAGGACCTAAGAGAAGACTCTTATTCACCATCTCAAACCAAACTATGAACAAACACACCAAAATGAAGAAGTTGGACTCAAAACTAGGTGCTCCTGCACCATACTCCCCCAAAGAAAAGAAGTCAAGCGACTCCTTGAGGCAGCAAAGAAAGTAGAACTCCATGCTTAGAGAAGTCCGCCTTAGGTATCCAAGTAGCCTCTGATGCTGGAAGGTGCTGCCACTTGACCAAGTGCTCCATGTAGGTAGTATGCCTTCTTTTCTTCAAAATTCTAGAATCTAACACCTTCTCGGCTTGGGGAATGGCTGCAGCTAGTAAGGGAAGGTCTGAAAGTGCTTGAGAGACCTCTGAAACCCTGCTATCTTCTATTGGAAGTGTGCCCTTATACTACACCAAACCTGCCACATTGAAAATGGGTGACAAAGCCATATCACCAGGTAAGTTTATCTTGTATGCATTATTGCCATACTTGGCCAAAACTTTGCAAGGACCTGTCCTCATCATCTAGAGCTTGCTAGGGACACCTTTATGAAGTCTTTCCTTGTTCAAATGTACCATCTCCATGTAACCAACAACAAATTGGATGTCTTTTCTTTTCTCATCCACTTTGTCCTTGATCTTTTGAGTTGTGTCCAATAGGGTTGTCCTAACCTGCTCATGAATCTCTTGCATTGATTGGGCCATGTCCAAGGCATGTCCACTATGTTGTCCCATCTTTCCCACATCTTTGAGCTCCAAAAATCCTCTAGGATGAATGCCATACACCACCTCAAAAGGACTTATACCGGTGGACCTATTCACACTATCATTGTAGGCAAACTCAGCTTGATGGATGATCTGATCCCAAGCTTGACCATACTATTTTGTTAGGCATACAAGTATATTTCCAAGTGTTCAATTGACCACCTCAGTTTGGCCATCCATTTGGGGATGATAGTTTGAACTGAAAGACAAATTAGTACCTAATCTTTGCCACAAAGTTTTCCAAAAATGACCAATAAACTTGCATCCCTATCTGACACAATGCTGATAGGTAAACCATGAATCCTAATAACCTCTTTGAAAAACAAGCGAGCAATGTAGCTAGCATCATGAGTGACCTTGCATGTAATAAAATGAGCCATCTTGCTAAACCTATCTACCACAACATAGACGCTATCAAAACTTGATTTGGTTTTAGGCAAACCAACAACAAAGTTCATACTTACACACTCCCATGGTCGGTTGGGAATAGGTAAAGGCTGATAAAGACCAACATTGGAAGACGTACCCTTAGCTCTTTGGCACCACATATTTCTCCACATATCTTCTGACATCTATTTGTATTTTAAGCCAAAATTATAACCTGTGGACAAGTTCCAAAGTCTTGTTCAAACCAAAATGTCCACTCAAGCATCCATTATGCTTCTCTTGCATCAAGTTTTCTCTTATAGACCCTTTAGGCACACATAGTTGTCCTCCTTTGAACAAAATGCCATCTTGCAAGATGTAATCTGCATATTCACTATGAAAATGGTTTCCAAACCCTTGGCAAACCTTGTAGGCAGCAGCAAAGTCTTCGTCTTCTTCATACAATTCCTTGAAACTATCCACTCCAATGCTTTTAAGTTGCACTTCTTGCACAGTTAGTAACCTCCCACTCAGTGCATCAGCTACCTTATTACATTTTCCTTTCTCATGTTTAATGGTAAAGATATATTACTGTAAATACTCTACCCATTTAATATGCCTATGGTTTAACTTTTCTTGAGAATTAAGAAAGCTAAGAGTTTGATTATCAGTGTAAACCACAAATTCCTTAGGTAGCAAATAATGCCTCCATTTCCTAAGAGATTGGACAAGTGCATACAATTCCAAATCATAGGAGGAATACTTTTTCTTTGCATCATTGAGTTTCTCACTAAAGAAGGCAACTGGTCTACTATCTTGACTCAAAACTGCTCCAACCGCTATGTTGGTTGCATCACATTCAATTGTGAAGAGCTTGTCAAAGCTTGGTAGGATAAGTATCAATTGAGTAGCCCCCTTTGTCTTCAAGAGATCAAAACCTCTTTGTGCTTCATTTGTCCATACAAACTTAGTTCTCATACCTCCCTTGATTGTCGCAAGCATGGGTGCACATATTTCACTGAACCCTTTGATGAACTTCCTATAAAACTGAGCCAAGCCATGGAAACTTCTCACTTCACTTGTTGTCCTAGGTCTGGGCCAACTGATTATGGCTTTCGCCTTAGAGGTATCCATCTTCAAATCACCTCTTGAGACTACAAACCCAAGATAGACCAACTCTTGTTTCATAAACACAGATTTCTCCAAATTGATGGTTAGTTGTTCATTACATAGTTTACTCGAGACAATTTCTATATGCTTAAGATGCTCATCTTTAAACTTGCTAAAAATTAAGATGTCATATAAGTAAACAACAACAAATTTACCAATGTAGTCCTTGAGTACTTCATTCATGAGTCTCATGAATGTGCTAGGGGCAATTGCGAGTCCAAATCGCACAATAAGCCATTCATAGAGTCCTTATGTAGTCTTGAAGGTTGTCTTCCATTCATCGCCCTCCTTTATTCGAATTTGGTGGTAACCACTCTTGAGATCTATCTTGGCAAAGTATTCAACACCTCCCAAACAATCCATCAAGTCTTCAATTCTTGGGATGGGAAATCTATATCTGATAGTAATCCATTTTATGGCTCTAGAGTCAATGCACAGTCTCCAAGTACCTCCCTTCTTTGGAGCCAAAACGGTGGGTACTGCACATGGGCTGATGCTCTTCCTGATTAGTCCAATGTCTAGGAGCTCTTGTATTTTCTTGGCTATCTCCTTGTTCTGATCTGGTGTCATTTTATAAGCTGCCTTATTGGGAAAAGAAGCTCTTGGTATAAAGTCAATTTGATGACTTATGACACATTAAGGAGTCAATGTAGTTGGTGTTCCATCACTAATGATGTCCTCAAACTAATTTAGGACCTGCTGCACTTCTTTAGGAATTCTCACTTTCTTCTCCTTGTTGTCCTCTTTTGGCTTCACAACAATGTCAAAGCCCACTCCTTCTCCCTCCTTGGGTGTATTGATGAACTCTTTCTCACCAACCAACAACACATTAGGACATTTGGATCTGCCCTCTACTTGGTCCCCTATGGACTATATTTTGTGGGTGGTTCCATCCTTTTGGAAGGTATAAGCATTCTTCTCTCTGTGGTGTATTGCCTTTCTATCAAACTGCCATGGCCTACCTAGAAGTAGGTGGAAAGCATCCATGGGCAAGATGTCACACAAGATTTTGTCTTTGTAGCCTCCTATAGTGAACTCTACCCAAGTTTGTTCATTTACAATAACATGCTACCCTTTGTTGAGCCACGTAACTCTATAAGGATCACTATGTCGTATTCTTGGTAATTTGAGATTACTCAATGCTTCCTCTGACAGTATGTTGTCTATGGATCCTGAATCCACAACCACTCTACATACCTTTCCCATGATCTTGCATTTTATTCTGAACAAGGATCTCCTTTGGCTAGGTTCCTCCTTAAGCGGTTCTTTGATCAAGACTCTCCTTATCATGAGGTTCCCTCCAACCTCTAAATCCAAACTTACTTCCGATGCTTTCATGTTTGCTGCATCCTCTTGAGCATAATTTACTCTCCTCTTACCTCCTTGGGATGAAGAAGAATTCTCAAGGCATATATAGGTCGGGTGTCCAAGTTGATGGCAATTGTAGCACTTCATGGTGGCAAAATAGGACCCTCTTCCTAATCCACTAGACCTTCCTCTACTAGAGGTTCTAGATCCCCTTCCTCTATAGTTTCTCTTGCTATTGGAATCCCCACTTTTTTCAACCATCTTGGATTCCCCTTGGGATCTTTGGTCTACACTTCTTCCACCAAAACTACCTCTCTAACCTCTACCATCTCTTCCCCTACCTCTGCCTTTGTTGCTTTGTTCTTGTTTCTTCTTTATATTTTCCTCCACTTTTAGTGCCAATGGATAGCACTTGTGCATGGTGTCAGGGAATAACAAGCTTAATTCCTCTTGAATATTCCATCTCAAGCCATTCAAGTATCTGGCTACCTTGATGCTCTCATCCTCTACCACCTTGAATATCTAAATTCCTCAGTGTAGCTACTCACATCCAAGTCTCTTTGTCTCAAATTTTGTCTCCTCTTATGCAATTGGATCTCATAATCTTCAAGGATGTATGCCTCTTTCACCTTGGCTAACATGCCCTTCCAAGTAGCTATGGGGTTCTTGCCCTCTTTTTGCCTCTCTTCTTGAATATATTTCCACCAAATCAATGCTTCCCCTCTCAATATAGACTTGGCCACCTTCACCTTTTGTGCCTCACTGATTCTATCACATTCAAAGTGATTCTCCAATCCCTCTATCCATTCTAGGACTACCTCAGGGTCCATTTTTCCACAAAAAAGTGACACTCCTTCTAGGGATTTTCCTCCTAAGGCTTTGATTACTTTGAGGAAAGGTTCTTCAAGTAGAATAGGGTCCGGTTTAGGAGTCCTATCCTCTTCTACAACTTCTTTACCCTTCCCCTCATGGACCTTGATTGTCACTTTCTCAGTTTTATCTTCAACTGCGTCTAGTTTTCTCTCCAGTTGTAGTAATCTTTTTTCTGAGGAGCCTATTTTCTTCCTCTTGATCTTCTACCTTCTTGGCTAGTTCTGCATTGGTCACCATCCCTAGACTATTCTCTCCTACCGATTCAGTGTCTGTCATGTACTGGCTTCTTCCCAAATCTTGGTTGCTCTGATACCACTATGATGGGGAGGTATATTCAAAGAGATTTAATTCCTTGTCTAAGGGTAGTCAAGTGTTTTAATAGTGGTCTCCCTTCATTTTTCATCAATTCTACTAGTCAATTTATACATCTCAACTCTCTAGGAGTTCTCCCAATCAAGTTGTGCTCACTAGTTGCTCAGGCATGGTTGGGATTCACAAGGGTAAATTCAACCTCACACTCTCAATCTCCTAACAAATGCTTGTAGAGGTCATAGTAGGTCTTTATGATGTTTTCCAAAGGTAATCAATTGGTTTTGAGTATGGGTTTAATTCATTTCCCCATCGCTCCTTCCTTTCCCTATTTTCTAGGCTTAGTAGCCCTAGAGCCCCAATTAGCCCTACCTAACCCATTTTTTGTGGATTTGCTCACAATTTCCCTAAAGACCCACACAAAATCTTTGACGAACAGGATACCATTTTTGGAGTACTTTCCAATTTATGACATGAGAAATATCAGTATGACCGTACTAGTACGAAACCCGAGAAATGCTTGTTTTAGGTGGTTTTTGGCTTGTTTTGGTCTTTTTCTAAGGGTTTGGTGTCTTCCTTGATCTGTCACACCTCCAAACTCACACATATGCTCTTCCACACCTCACTTTCTCATGTTAAACACTCTACACTTCCAACCCTGCTCATCCCTGCAAGCACTTGCATAATTTCATTCATTTCCTAATCGGGCTATGACTGAACTTGCATAGGAAATGATGCTCATTGGCCTTTCAATGAACACCAAAGGAAAATAAATAATATTTACATTGTACAAAGGTTCCATGGATCGATTCCCAAGGGTTATTGAGAAGAACTCAAAGGACTTCAAGCTGGAACCATGTTTGGGCCTCTCAAACCCTTACTCAGGGCGAGAGTTTGCAAAATTGAAAACTCAATTCAAACCTGCAATAAAACTAACCAAAATGATTCCTGAGCACCACAAGAAGATGTAAATAAATAACAAGCAAAGAACAACAATGCAATCAATCCATTAAGTACAATCTACTGCTCTAATTCTTGAAAAATGTAAGGTAAAACTCAAATATGGTCTCAAATTTGTATTCCAATCTACTCCAGGCGTTCAAAAAACCTCATTACATTCATTCTCAGGGAATTTATATTCCATTTTTTGCCTAAATAACTCTCCATCAGTTTCCTAACCAACCCTTTGCTCAAAAATGCAAAAAGTTGCTCAACGTTGCAAAAAGTTGTCAAGTAACTTTGACAACTTTTGCCAAAAAGTGCATTTTTGCCTTACCCGCTTTGTTTTCTCCTCCAAACCATCTAGGATGGCTAAAGACAATTACATTAACATGTCTCAATGTCAAACAAGGCTATTCAAGGCAATTTACATCAAAATGCAAGATTGTGCCATTTTAGGCTTACAAGGGCTTACAAGCCAAAATTGAGAAAATGCATTGTCCTAAGGACATTCAACCTACCAAAACATTTCAAACATATACCATCTTAAACCAAACTATTAACAAACACACCAAAATGAAGAATTTGGACTCAAAACTAGGTGCTCCTGCACCAATCAAAGACTTTAGGCAAAATCGTTTACTAGAACTTTTAGGGACAAAGCATTGCAATGATATTGTTCTTTGCCTCCTCGTTCTATTACATCATTTCAAAAATTAGTTAATGCTTTCTTTCAACAATTATCTAATGTTTTCATTCAACAATTTCACAATAATATTGGTCCTAAGATTACTTTGACTGATTTGATTCATTGTAAGCAATGTGTTAAAGAAAAAGTGAACGATTTTATTGGTAGATATAAAATATTGTATTCTCAAATTTCTTATCCTATGCCTGATCAAGATGTTCAAATAATTTTTGTTTTTAATTTACAAAAAGAAATTAGGGATAAGCTTCTCTTTTTTTGAGTTTACTTCCTTTACGCAGTTGTGTGTAGCGCTTCATTATTATCAGCTTCAAGTGAATCAATTTAATTCATCTCCTTCAATGGCTTTGGTTGATAAGAATGAGAGTGC
Organism: Cryptomeria japonica; assembly: GCF_030272615.1. Taxonomy (NCBI): domain Eukaryota; kingdom Viridiplantae; phylum Streptophyta; class Pinopsida; order Cupressales; family Cupressaceae; genus Cryptomeria; species Cryptomeria japonica. Next base: position 813,571,579 of record NC_081414.1, on the reverse strand, counting down.
TCGGCAATTTTTTGTGAAGTTTAAACTGAAAAAGGGATACATCAAGTTCAATGACAACATCAATACCTAGGTAGCAGTTGTAGACACCTAAAATTGTCATGTTTAATTAAATAAATATCTTTATTTATTTAATTACTTTAGCCTAATTCTTCTATTAATTATATAAATCTTTATTTATTTAATTAATTCACTTATCCTCTTCTAGTCTTGTTTCTTATTTAAATAAACACTTTTATTTATTTAAATCACCCTTTTCCTAAATTAAATAAATATCTTATTTATTTAATTGATCCCACTTCTTCTATTAATTAAATGAATCTTTATTTATTTAATTAATTCATTAGCCTTTTCTACCCATGACACATGTCATTCATCTCTTAATTCATACACTACCTACCCTTTCATTATTTTATTATTTTCTTTACCTACCCTCTAATCATAGCCGATCTCTTTTACACCTCTCAATCTTATCCCTCCATTTATTATAGTGTCTTCTATATAAGGAGATGTTTCCTTCATTATCAACCCTAATCAATCATTCTAATCAACCCGACTACTTGATCAATTGACTACACTACACTTTCTCTTTTCATATGCGATCCTACTTGCAACCACATTCTGTTCTTTATTGAGCTCTTGTGCACATAAAATCTGAGAGCAAATATATCAAGCAAGATCAATGGAGATAGGAGGAATGGAGATCCAAACCCTATTGGACATGTGATGGTTTAATCTTTGTGATTTCATTTGATTTGCATTGTCTCAGGTAATCTTCATATGTTATGGTGGATCTTTGTTGTTGTTAGGCTAGGGTTTTGTGGTTGAATTCATTTAGTCTTTCAACATTGTTGTTATCCATTTTCACCATATACATTTTTGCACACCCGGTGGGACATGGATTTTTGTTAGATCTGTGTTTTTTGCAGATTTTTCTAACCTTATATTGTTGTTTTGTAAAACAATTTGGAGAATAACCTTGTGTAGCTAGGGTTTTGGACACAAAATCAAGATCTTGGAGAGATTCGATCATATATCACAAACGGCTTAGAAATTTTACACCAAATTTTTTTTATAGGTTGAAAAAAGTATCAGAAGCTCTCAATCCAAAATTCAGAATTTTTGGAGCACATTTTCATTTTCTATGAATTTTTTATGATTTTTCATAAAAAAATAATTTTGAGAGCAAATGAGAGAATTTTTTGGATTTTCTTACATTTTTAAAAATCTCTCATAATTATACACAGGATTTGTTCTTTGTGATTTTAATTTTGATGCAAAATATTTCCTTAAAAATTGGATCTTTAAAAATTAGGGTTTTTCCTTATTTTGATCAGATCTCACAAACGGCTTTGAATTTTGGCATAAAATTTTTTGTACAGGTTAGGAAAAGTATCATAAGGATTTAATAAAAATTTTAGATTTTTTTGATCAACTGTTCAATTTATATGAATTTTTTATGAGTTTTCATAAAAAAATAATTTTGAGAGAAAATTAGTGAATTTTTCAGATTTTCTTACATTTTTGGAAATCTCTCAAAATTATACACAGGATCTATTCTTTGTAATTTTAAATTTGGTGCAAAATCATCCTAAAAAATTAGATCTTTGAAAATTAGGGTTTTGCATTATTTTACTCATATCTCACAAACTGTTTGGATTTGTTGCAAAAAAAAATTTATGCAAGTTTGGAAGACCATCAGGACTCTCCAGTAAAAATTTTAGATTTTTTGGATCGATTTTGCATTTTATATGAATTTTTTATGATTTTTCATTGAAAATTAATTTTTGGAGCAAATTAGCAAATGTTTTGGATTTTCTTACATTTATGGAAATCTCTTGAAAATTTACAAGTGGTATTTTTTTATTATGAACTAGATCTTTGAATTGGTCAACAAAATGCATTGTTGAAGGCCCCTATTTCACAAAGTCTTTTGGATCTAAAATTTACCTAACTTGTGTGCTTGCAAGAAGGGGTGATTATTTCAAACAATCTAAACTACTAATAAATCTTTGTTGCAGGTCTTTGGCAAGGGTTTTTTAATTTTTATTGTGTGCCTTGTTTTCATAGACTAGCAAACACTTCAATTGGTGCACTAAAATTGAATCATTCTCTTTTGTGTCTTAAACAATAGGCTCTTTTTGTTTAATCTTTAGAGGGTTTGTCTTCCCGTGTGGTCATTAGGACTACTAGTGAGAAGAGAACGACCCAAGTGGTAGAGAGGAAAACCCACCTCTTTTGAACCACTATAAACAACTGTATTCATGGTGAAAACTATGGATAATGTGTGTTGATTAGTTCATACCGACACTATGTCTCCCCATAAACCCGTTTGATCAAATTTATTTGATCAGCTGTAGGGTGTAACCCCTACCGGTTGGGAGCCTTATGTATTTACAGAGCTGAAAGTGTCGCATGTATGGTCACATGAGCGGATGCCCTTACTAGCACCTTTTTGTTTTAGAAGCCAAAATCCTTCTAGTTGTTGAGGCAGGAGGTCGGACCTCTGGTAGCGGCCCACACACATACGGTTCTTAGTAGAGATGCAAAGTTCACCACGGGGAGTTTTCGTGGGGACTGATGCTTGGCTGACCCAAGAAGTGAGTGCCGAGGGTGGAGCCAATGAGGTCAAGCATCTAAGTATCCGCTCTGAATAGCGTAGCCTCGGGGGTAAAACCTCATGTGGGATCAACAACTATTGTCTTGGCCAACCATAAGAATTGTGCTTGACTTATTTTAAACATTCAAGACCAAACAGCAAAACATTGTGTCTTTTGTGTCTTCAAGTGTATGCAAAACATTTTTACATCAAACAACACACTTTTCTTGGAGTCATTTTGAGTCTAAACACTTGCAAACATTGAGTCCTCATCAACATTGTGTCCTCTTGTCACGAAAACAGTCAAACCTTCAGATTTGTTCACAACCAACAACTTCACAAATTGGAAAAATTTTATAATCCAGCAAACAAGAGCAATCAGTTTCAGAATTCTTGACCTTACTAGGTTATTTCTCTAGGTTTTCATCTAGCATTCAACCTATCTTGGGGTCTCACAAAGTCCATTATTGCTTTACACCTTACATTACATTCACATTTGTCTAAACTTGAGTCAAAAGGTCACTTGCTTGTCCTCATCATACTTTGTCAACACACTACATACAACAACATTTTGCTAAGTGGTCCCTCATCAAGGTCTATCACCTTTGGGTCTCATTTGGTCTTACTTGGAGTCAAGGTCAACTTACTTCATCAAGAGAAACTATCCTCTCTTTGGAAGTCACACCTACTCTACTACATACATACTTAGTCTTACATTTTGGACATTGCAAGTACACTTCAGATTCATTTACATTCCATCCAACTCTTGGTCTTCCATACTCTTTCCATTTTCATCTAGTCTCACACATCTTGGTCAATACCTAGTTCATGGTTGAAACTCATTTCCAAAAATCTAGGAGAGAAGCTAAAGAGGCTCAAGAATCTGCAAACATGAGTTCCTATGAGTATGACAATGATATCTTTTTCAATTCTGATCATACTACATTACCTGACATGGATGCTTATAGAAATGTTCCAAATGTTGAGCACATGGACACTACAAACAACAATGATACACACAATGACAATATGGACAACTTCTCCGTACATTCAACAGAAGTGGTAGACACCATTATGAATCCCCATTTCAATCAATTGGTTGAGGAAATAATGAGGAGAGATAGACAATATTTTCTACAAGTGATGGCACAAAGTGGAACCAAGATCCCTCATGATTTTGACATGTCTCAAATAATGGAACATAGACCTTTGTAACAAAATCAGTCCAACATGGATCAAAGGAGGCCTAATAGCGGAGGCAATAGAGGACCACATATGGTGCTTGAATCACCATCATCTTTGTTTCAAAAACCAAAGGTCTCACATACACATGGTCAAGCATATGATACTCACATTCGCAGACCATTATGGAAGTCTTATGCAGAAAGATATGCTCAATCACATACCAATGCTAAGGATCAACCACCAAAGCAATTGGATATTCAAAGGCAGGCTCAAAATTTGGACACAAGGAAACCCCGAGTCAAATTTGGGGGCAACACATTAGAACATGACATGCCTGTAGAGTATGGTATACATGGACAAAGTAGATATTTTGTTCCTTAACATGAATCTATACCAAGTGGTCCATATACGCAGCATCATTATAGACCTCCTCCATATGAACATGTGTATGATCAATATCATCTATATATGAAACATGCTCCTCCTCCAATTGGTGCCTCAAGCATGGGGTATGGTCCAAGAAGTTGGTCTCCACCTAAGAATAATTTGGAACAACAAATCAGGGACTTACAAAAGAAAATGGAGGACATAAATACACCAAAGCCAACATACACAATGAGAGACATATGTCCTTATCCATTTGACAAGAGCATTCTGATGCCTCCATTTCCTACACACTTCGTGACGCCTAAGTTTGATAAGTATAGAGGAAAAGGAGATCCTAAGGCACACATAAGATAGTTTTTCACAGCTTGCATTGAGGTAGCTTCAGAACAGACATATTTGATAAGATTATTCCCACAAAGCTTAGGTGATCAAGCTATGGAATGGTTCTCTCAACTCCCACCTAGAATTAAGTCATGGGGTGACTTAGCAGAGGCATTTATTCAACATTTCTCCTACAACATAGAGACAAACATATCAGTCACTACTTTGTGCAACACCAAGCAAAAAGATGGAGAGTCTTTTTCATCATTTTTACAGAGATGGACGAATCTAGCCAGCAAATGCTCTTGTGAAATTCCACAAAAACAAATGGTGGAGATGTTCACCCAGAATGTTAACAAAGACATTGGTTATGATCTAAGAAAAGCTTGTTTCTCCACCTTCGAGGACATCATTGAAAAAGGCTTAGCGACAGAAAAGGTCCTAATTGAGCAAGGAGTCATCAAAATATTCAAAGAAAACAAAGAGGACTTTAAAGGAAAAGACAAGCCAAGATTTTGGAATAAAAACAAGAACACAGTCAATGATGGTGTTGTTGATGCCAATACAGTGCGACCCAAAATCATTTTTTCGGGATCAAGCTCTACAAACAATCAAGTGAATACTTAAACAACTTCTAGATCATGAAGGAAGTATACCCCATTGGGAGAACCACTCGAGTCAGTTTTCAAGAAACTAGTGGCAAACAAAGTAATCACAATTCCAGATTTGCCTCCATATGAGCCAAAGGTTAAACCAAATTGGTGGAATGATGATGAGTATTGCGAATTCCATAAGAGCAAGGGTCATAAAACAGGAAATTGTCATCGACTGAAGAACATCATACAAGATCTCATTGATAGAGGTGACATTGAGATTGAAGGACACTCATCCAATCAAGAACATGAAATGTTTAAGGAACCATTCCCAAAGCATGACAAGGGAAAAGATGCAGCCATAGATGACCAGACCAACTATACCAAAGCATCTTATAACTATGATTCAACTGTCAATCACATCTCGATGGACAATTATGTCTCTATCATTATCATCAAGGACAAAACATCTGAGAATTCTACCCAAAGACCCAAGATTGTCCTAAAAGGTGTTGGATCTTCTTCCGAACCTACCTCTGAATGTAATGTCACAACTCATCGAGGTAAATTCACCTTGCAAAGTGCTCCAACTAAAAACACCGCTTCCTCATCAACCAAGCCTGAGTATGACCTTGTAGAACGGTTAGGGATGACACCCCCGCTCATCTCAATCCTTGAGCTCTTATGCATATCTCCTGCACATAAAGCCATTCTTGACAAAATCTTGAGAGACACTCCTATCCCTACTGATTTGAACATGGACCAGTTTCAAGCCATGGTGGGATACCTTTCCATTCCACACTCCCTTACATTTATAGAAGTTGATGATGCCTTCGTGAGCTAGCCACATAATGCATCTTTACACATTGAAGCCTTCATACACAAACATTGAATAAAACGAGTCCTGATAGATGGAGGAGCAGGTCTGAACATTTGTACATTGAGCACTATTAAACAATTGGGATATTCTGATAAAGCTGTGAATTCTACAAACAAAATTACCATCAAGGCATATGATGATGAAGAGCATTCATCCAAAGGCACAGTCACCTTGTCTCTTAGAGTTGGGCCAGTTACAAAGGATGTGGTTTGTCAAGTCCTTGATTTAGATCTCACATACAACATACTTTTGGGACGTCCATGGATTCATGAGATAAGCACAGTCCCATCTACATATCATCAATGTATCAAGTTTCCACACGATGGAGTTGAAGTGACCATCAAAGCTGACCCAAATCCATTCATATATTGCAACAATCTGTGACCTAGATCAGAAATAACAATCCCAGTCAACAGAGAAGTTGTTCCTTCATCAACATATGTGGATCTAGAATCCTTGAAAGCTTCTACATCAAAACAAGTAGAGATCAAAGAAAAGTTCAATATTAAAGACCTGGGATGTGGTGAGTATATCTTTCATGTTGATCAACTCCCACTATCTGCTAAGACATTCAGTTGACAAGAACAAACTACAAACAAATTGTAATGCCAAGGAATTGGGTGTGAACCACCTAGTGTTGTGGCTACTAAGTCTAAATGCAAATCTCCTCTAGGGGTGCAAGCATCTCTTGATATTAATAGTCCTAAGAGTGGTTCCAGCGAAGAATATATTGAGCGTATTGCCAACCCTCTTGAGAACTCACATAGCCTTACCATTTCACCCACTCATTCCATTTCCACTCCACTTCTAGACTCGGATCAACAAGAATTACAAAAGCCCTTACTCATTGGGGATCAAAAATCAAGCTTTGAAAAGAAAAATCTAAACGTCAAAAATAAAGAAAAGTACTTTAGTCCAAATCAAAATCAAAAGCTATTGGACTCTGCAAAAACCAAAGTCAAGGATAAAACTCCTATGGAGAAAAAGGAGCAAGAATTGATTTCCCTGATACCAAAATAACTGGGGGCAAAAGTTCTACAATTTCAAGTAAAAAAGAACACTTGTTGATCCTAAGTCTCCATCATGCTATCCTACTTTCACTTCTTTTCATAATCATAAGCCTTCATCACTCATCCACTTGTTCCACACATCCATCTCCTTTTGGCGATACATCATGGATCTTTAATGGAACTTCCTCAAAGGACTTTTTTATCAGTGATGCCCAAACTTCTTTAGGTGACAAGCATACGGGCCTATGTAGTCCACACACTAGTAATTCTATCTCAGTTCCTTTATTAGGGAAGACACACACTCAAGCTACACATCATTCAATCAAAGAACAATGCAGTTATAACCACAAGGTAAAGCCTCATACATTTGAGGTGGGTGACTTAGTTCTCAGAGAAAATCCTAAGAATCAGCAAGATAGAGAGAAGAAGGGCAAGTTCGAACCAAATTGGCTTGGTCCTTACATCATTACAACAACATATGGATCTGGTGCATATCAGCTCTCAACCACAGAGGGTGAACCTTTGGATGATCCTATCAACAACATGCACCTTCACAGGTTTTACACATAGTTCTTCAGAGTATCCTAATTCAAAAATACAAAAAAAATCATAAAAACATAAAAATTGTTACTTGGTGAAAACTTGGCAAACAGGCGCGTTGTGACAACAAAAAAATAAAAAAATAGAAAAACATTTTCGTCCAACGGTGAAAACCACTTCGGTGGCGCCCTGGGCAAGTACCATGGTGAAAACCGGGTCACCGGCGCCATGCGTAGAGACATTGCTCCTCCCTCCTTCAGGATTCCATTTCATCCTTTCACTTTGCACACACTCACAGCCTATACATTCATAATAAACTTACACATTCCCATCATGGCTTGTCCTTGATATACCTAAGATTGGTTGGCCATTCATAATAACCTCCCCTTTTCACCCTTTCCATCCATAATAAATCAGCTCCTATCTGTGGCTAAGGCAAATACCACGTCTAGTAATGGGTGTGGAACTAAGAACATCACATGTTTCGAGGAGTACAGTTTCTTCCACTTTTCTTCAGTCTATCCGCACACAATCCACAATAAAGCAGCATTTGCATCATCATCCACAATAAAGTTCCGTCTTCTCCGCAATAAAGTATCAGTTTCATGGATTCAGTCAGTTTCAGATGAGACACAAGCAGCAACGGGCTTCAACAAATCAAATCTTTCAACAGACTCAGACAACATTATGGTTCAGTGCTATCTATCATTTTTGTGAAAGTAAACATTGTGACCACAATCAAATAAGACTTATACAAGTGACAAGAGACACTAAACTTGAGGACTACAGTGGATGTTGGTGTCGAGTCTTAGTTTTCTTTTGATTTTTATCTTTTTGGTGACATGTCTTTTAGCTTTTCCGGGATGTCTCTGACTAGAGATTCTATCTCCAGGATGTCTTTGACTAGAAGGCAAGGATGGGGTATCGTCACCTATTTTTATTTGATGTCTATGGATTGTCTCTTAGTAATGCTATGACTTGTCTAAGGATATGAGGACACTATGAGTCTAGTGTGAACTGGGGCATTCCCTATTTGAGACTATCTTATCTCCATCCAAATGGGTACAATGACTTTCTGGGTCAAACATATGCCTCGATTGTCATAACCTATCTTGCCATAATAAAGCTCAATGATGATAACACACAAGAAGCTCTTTCACTTTCATATCTTCTATCTTCCATCCCCCTTTCTTGATTGACATCCATCATCCTTCCTGAGTCCGTGTAGCCTGCTATCACATGATTGAGTATAATGACACACCAAAAACATTTGCATTTCATGTAGTTGCACCTGCATTACCACATATAAGCATTTCATACATACATATATATATATCACAATTGCATCACATCCTACACACAACACATGTTAGCACATTTTACATTTTCATCATACAAATAGTTATTTGCATCGTCATATCCATCTGCATTTCATACATTCACATTCACATTGGCATAACACGTATAAAACATAAAAGAACAAAAATATTGCATTTCCTCATGTACATATTTGCATCCCTTTCATAACCATCACATAGAAACATACATCATGAAACATCTCATCACATTGGTACACATGCATATAGCTTCCGCAAAGATGAATCATCTCATATATATATCTCAAAAATCATAAGTGTCATGATACAATGATGTCAAAATCATATGGCTACAATCACCCGAAGGTGTCTACATCATCATACAAAATGGTACAAAACTGATACAGAGGAACCCACCGATCACTCCTACCGGCACCGCCGCTAGTGCTAATCCTGTCTATGTCATCGTGTCCCAAGCCATGTGTCTAGCCCTCATCTCCAGTCCCAAATCTTGGAACACTCATCTCAGTGCATTCCTGTCTCCATCTCAATCATAGGGTATCAGCTCCCCGTCGATCGGTATCCTCAATATCCTATATACATCCTCCAAGGTGACTGTCATCTCACCCATCGGCAAATGGAACGTGCATGTCTCAGAGTGCCACCTCTCAGCTAATGCAGTCAGCAAACCCATGTTTGCCCGAAACTCAAGCACATACATAATGTATCTCAGACCCATGCCCTCAATGGCAGCCCTATCCTCGAATGTCAACTCTGGTCGCAACCTCTGAGTCGATGGGAATCTCTCCCATGACTCCAACATAGGTAGGTACTCCTACAGTCAAGCAAATCAATCATGTCAATCATAGTGGCATTCCCTGTTCATCAAAAAATACTGCTCTTTATCCTAGTGCTTATATATATCATATGGTGCTCTATCCTAGTGACACTCACTGTTCATCACAAAGTGTTGCTATTTATCCTAGTGACACTCACTGTTCATCACAAAGTGTTGTTATTTATCCTAGTGGTACTCCCTATTCATCACAAAGTACTATGCGTTTTGGCACTCACTGTTCATCACAAAGTGTTGCTCATATTGGTACTCCCTATTCATCACAAAGTACTATGTCTTGGTACTCACTGTTCATCACAAAGTGTCTCAATCTATCTTATCCTAGGGTCTTTTCTTGAGTGTATCCTCTCAGCAGCTTATCCAATCGACAACGTATGTTCATCACAAAACTGTTGATTCGACCTTGAAGACATAAACGCACATTCATGACACAAACGCGCCTAGCCTACCCATACGCGCCTTGATGTTTTTACCCCGCTTGACATATCCTAAACGCGCATTTATTGCACTACCTAAGATGCATTAATGACAACATTTATTACAACAAAGTACAAGGAGGTTTTGCGATACTTACCAGCTCTCCTGTATATGTTGGCCTCTAAAATCGGAGAACGCGATCAAATCTATGCACCAATGCCATCGTTGTTGACTACTGCTGCTCTATTCTCTCTCTGCACTCTGATCTCTTGGATGTGTGGATGACAATGAGGATGTATTCCCCTCGTGGTCTATCTTATAGACTTCCCTAGCCCTAGCCCTATCCCTAGCCCTCGTTTCCCAAGTTCGTCTTCATTCTCTTGTGACTCTGTCACTCCATCCGATCAGTCCATTCTAGCCTTTATTTCTTATCGAGAGATTGTCTGCGATCTTTCCAGACATTTTCATCCAATCTCTCGAGGGGGCATATCATTCCCATCTTGGGGCAACTTTGTATCAGTTCATATTATCTTCTTTGAAACAACGCGACAAGCCGCATTGTCTCAAAGAGGGGCAAAATGTAGACACCTAAAATTGTCATGTTTAATTAAATAAATATTTATTTATTTAATTACTTTAGCCTAATTCTTCTATTAATTAAATAAATCTTTATTTATTTAATTAATTCATTTATCCTCTTCTAGTCTTATTTCTTATTTAAATAAATACTTTTATTTATTTAAATTACCCTTTTCCTAAATTAAATAAATATCTTATTTATTTAATTGATCCCACTTCTTCTATTAATTAAATAAATCTTTATTTATTTAATTCATTCATTAGCCTTTTCTACCCATGACACATGTCATTCATCTCTTAATTCATACACTACCTACCCTTTCATTATTTTATTATTTTCTTTACCTACCCTCTAATCATAGCCGAACTCTTTTACACCTCTCAATCTTATCCCTCCATTTATTAGTGTCTTCTATATAAGGAGATGCTTCCTTCATTATCAACCCTAATCAATCATTCTAATCAACCCAACTACTTGATCAATTGACTACACTACGCTTTGCCTTTTCATATGCGATCCTACTTGCAACCACATTCCGTTCTTTGTTGAGCTCTTGTGCACATAAAATTTGAGAGCAAATATATCAAGCAAGATCAATGGAGATAGGAGGAATGGAGATCCAAACCCTATTGGACATGTGATGGTATAATCTTTGTGCTTTCATTTGATTTGCATTGTCTTAGGTAATCTTCATATGTTATTGTGGATCTTTGTTGTTGTTAGGCTAGGGTTTTGTGGTTGAATTCATTTAGTCTTTCAACATTGTTGTTATCCATTTTCACCATATACAGCAGTCACGACATCAAGTGTGCCTCCTTTTATCCAAATACTTTAGAAAATAATTTACTCATCTTTATGAGTCTTTGCATAGCATTATGACACAATTGTTAAATAAAATTATGTTGACACTTCCTCCCATCAAACCAATTGATACTTCCAAACCTTTTCCACCCTATCTAATAAACTTATAAGGCACCGAGAGAGGGGGGGGGTGTGTGAATCACTGCAAGCAAAAACCACAACACAAATTTGATAACCACTTTAAATAACTTAAATCTTAATAAGATATAAAGAAATATCACCACAAGCTAACACCCAATATATCAAGCTCCACATAACACAAAGATTTATACGTGGAAACCCAAAAGGGAAAAACCATGGTGGGAGTTAATACCCACAAGATTCACTATCTGTAGAATAGAAATCTTTGACTGGTTAAGGTCATACAAATATGCCCGGTTAGGAGCAGACCCCTGTTACAAGTCACCCGGTTAAAGGATTTACTTTAGCCCTATTAAAAGCTTTTCCCTATTAGGAGCAACCTTGCAAGAGGATTTAGACTCAAGTTAATGAGCTACCCTGTTAAGGGATTTACAATTTCGGGCCTGCTAGGACCTACCTGGTTAGGGGATTTGACTGCTGCAACTGTTAGGAAAACAACAATAAAATGATCTACATGTAGCACTTGTATGCTTGATAAGATCCGCTTCAATTCTGCTCAATACATCAACAACACATCCAGATAGAGCTTCTCAGATTATCACAAAATCAAACCCTCAATATTCACTCTCAATCTCATACCTCATCTTATCACATCACACTTTTTATAGACACAAATTTACTTCTTCCCTTTCTGGTCATCAAATTGATTTACCGGTTGTCTCGTTTTAACTCTGCAAAACTTTGCAAGGTGTCTCGGTTGGTGACAATGAAAACATGTCATACCAGATTCTCTCCAAGGTCCAGCATTTGCCTCTACCAGTCCTTCTTCTATAATTCAAAGCTACATGACCGTAGTTATGACAAATTATGAAAATTACATTCATTCTCTTTTCCATCTCATAGGGACTAGACCGGTTAGCGTAGGGTCTCTGTCAATTTACATTTCTCCGATCATTAAAATTTCTTTGCCAATCTCCACCAGATCTTTGATTCATGTGGGGTGTCAGATTATTTGCTCCATACCTGCATTCAATAGCTCTATGCCCAAACATGTTGCAAGTGTAACAATATCCATTAAAGGTTCTAGGTTTGTATCCTTGATAGGCATTAGGTCTATAACCATTAACAATATTAAATCTATAAATATTAGCAATATGTCTTGGCTTATGACAATTAAAGCATACTGGTTTGTAGGGTTTCTTACGAGTGGATTTTTGGATCTTAGGTGCAAATTTACCTTCTTCAATGTTGTCCTTTGTACCAGAAGGCTCACCTTTATCAAAAGTAGTGTATCCCAAGCCATGTGTATCTCCATTTTGCCTTTGTGACTGGATTTGCTCATCAAGCATACTAGAGCTCTTGTTAAACTTTGCAAGTGTTTCATTAGAATCAACAAGTTCCTTTGTAAGATCTTCATTCTTTTTCATCATATTTTCTCTCGGAGACATTGCCATGTCTAGATTAGCCTTTATTTCTTCTTTTTCTTCTTGTTCCTCATGAAGATGACGATACAGGGTTCCAAACTCCTGGTTCAACTTAAATATCTCATGTTCTTTTTCTCTAATCTCATCTTCAACTGTCCTCCTTGCTTCAAGCTCTTGACTCATCCTAATGGTTAGGGCTTCCAACTCTTTCCTCGGGTTTGCCTTCTCATCATTTAGTTTTTCAACTTCTGTAACCAATGCATCCATGTTTGTTTCATTAGAAGAACTATTTTTAGTAAACTCCATTAATTGTTTTGCAAGCTCTCTTCTCTTAGCAAGTGAGGCTTTATACTTGCCTTTCAATGTATCTAGGGCTTCTTCAGATTCTGCAAGTCAGTTAGACAACTCTATATAACTCATATCCCCCTTGATAGCCTTAGGGATCTTTCCCAAGCGGTTAAGCCTTAAGGGAGTCAGGCTCTGATACCAATTGATAAACTTATTAGGAATTGAGAGGGGGGGTGAATCAATGCAAGCAAAAAAAATAACACGAATCTGATCACCAGTTTAAATAACTTAGTCGACTAACAACCTTGGAACAATTTCCTAGGTTCAATGAATCTAGTCAATCTTGCACTACATGCTTTACTTATGTTGATGTTGATGAACAAATGAAAAGTTTTGAAGATACAACCTATTTGAATGTGGAAAAGGAATGCAAGAAGAAGAGAGTAGAGCAGTTGATGAATGATATTGATAAAGACAAATTTGCTCTGATGGTTAATAAAGATCATATTAAAGATGCAATTGAAACCGGAGGTAAAATCCTTTCCATTGTTGTGAAGTTTTCATTATTTTGTGATGATCTAATAAAAAGGAAACATGAAGTTGAAAAGGAACTTGAAGCTCTAAGTGAATCATTTAGCCCCCTAAATGATTATGCTATAACTTATGGTAGATCGGTTGTTGAACTTCAACATAAGCTAAAAGCTTATGAGAATGAACAGGTCAAAACGACTAAGTCACTACAGGAGCTACAAACACTTTTGATCCCTAAGTTTGAAATTTTGTAGAGAGGCTCCAAGGAAGTTGAAGCTTTCTCGCTACACCTAAGATGAGTACAATTGATGTCATGGAGGATCTCACTTGCCAGATCAGAACACATGTTGAGATAATCAACACTCTTTTGAAAACTTGGCACATTGATTTCAAGTAGTTAAAATATCATTTTGGAGATGCATTTTCTAAGATGGCATTGTAAAACATTTTGAACATTTATATCTATATATGATAATGCAAATTTTGATGTATATTGCATTTATCTTTCATGTATTTGCTTACCTTTGCCATTGTTGTCAAAGGGGGAGTAGTACAGAGAATGGCGGAGCGCAGGAGGAAGCTAGGGTTCACAGGCAGAGTTGTTTTCCGGTCGTGAGGATGGGAAAATGGACACAAACAGAGGGAAAACCAGCGTCCTTGGTTCCCACCGCACTCAAACCAGTGGTAGTGGCACTAAATGGGATGAAGGAGAAGGGAAGTTTTTAGTTGGGGGAAAAACAGATCCCTGTTTGAACAAGATAAAACCAAATGGGGGCACTCGCGATACCCGAATCTCCCGAAATGGAGCAAGCAGCAGTCAGAGGAAAGATTAAGGAAGAAATTTCGGGTACCTCCAAAAGACCTTACCAATAGTGGGATACCGGTAACATCTGAAAACTAGCCAGTCAATATTTGCATTGACTCGGAGGCTTGGAAGGAATCGGTACAAGTCTTGCGTGATAGAGCCTTCTTCATGAAGTGGGGAGGGGATTGGCTGGCTTTCCCTAGAGTAAGGAACCGGGTCAACGAAGAATGGGGGAGCCACTTTGAGATCAAAAACCTAACAAATGGGTTTTTCCTTATCATAGTTGGGACAACTGAGGAGAAGATTGCGTTGATGGACTCTAGGCCTTTTTTGATGTCAGGAGTAGGATTTTTTATTAAGGATTGGACCCCTAATTTTGACCCTCGACAAGCCACTGTTGAGGAAATTCCTGTTTGGATAAGATTGTATAATCTCCCACATGAATATTGGAAGGAGGAAGTTTTTAAGAACATTGGTGAGAAATTAGGGAGATTCATCAAGTCGGATGAAGCGATTGACAAGCTAAATTCATGCATGTATGCCCGAATCTGTGTCATGTGGAAACCACATCCAGGGCTCCCAAAGGCCATCGAGATTAGATCGCTGGAGGGTTTATGGAGGCAAGAAATAGAAGTTGAAGAAATCATGGTTAAGTGTGAGTCCTGCAAAGAATAGGGTCATGAGGACCGTGATTGTTTGACAGGGCAGAAGGGGAAAGGAAGGGCAGATTGAGCTTTGGAGGAGCAATTGTTAGCAAGCTCGGTAGTGTCTGACTAGAGACTGGGCATCATAGAGGCCAACCTGAGCTCTGACTCAGTGGTTGCAAGGGATGGGGTTTTTCTTCGTAGCTCAGAAGGTCCAAAGGGGGTGAATATTCCAGTAGATTCTTGCCCTGCTCAAGAAGTATAGCAGAAGGTCTCTGGTTCAGCTGGATAAATGTTTGTTGTGGATGTGATTGGTGGTTTGGGTGAGTTTTCTTTGGAGCGTCCTCAGATTAAAGCAGATTGTCCAGTTGGGGAGAGTGTGTGTCAAGATTTTTTTGGAATCGGTGGGGGTGTCTGCCTTCATTTAGAAGGGAAGCCGGTGGAGGCTGTGCATGGGACTATTTTTAGAATGTGTTGTTGGTGGGGGAATTCCAAATTAGCATAGGTTCTACAATTCCTCTAAGGCTGGGCTGAAGGGGTAGGAGATGGGTTTGAATGCAAAGTCTACAGAGTTTTCAGACGTTTTGGTAGGGAGTGTGGAAGGAAAAGCAATCAGTTTCAAGGACATCCACATGTCCCCAGGCAAGATGGATGGACTATCTGCAGAGCTGGAGTCTGAAGGGGAAGATAGATTGAGTGATGATTCTTTGGGATTATCTGCAGAGATAGGGGAGATAGAGGTTAGGACTATTAAATAGATCAAAACAAATCCCTCTAAGTCCAAAGGGAATTTGAGAGGTAGGAAAAATAGGCAGAAGTTGCTCGAGGAAGCAGGCAACATGAAAGGCCAGACAAGGCTACTTAGATCCGGGAGAGACTTGTTCTCTCCTGGACAGCAATGAAGTTCCTAACTTGGAACGTCAGGGGCTGCAACACCTCTAACAAGAGACGCCTGATCAAAAGAGGGTTTGATCAGGCTAAGCCGGAAGTTATTTGCATTCAGGAAACTAAGTTGGGACGAGATGCTGCTGCTAGAATTTTTGGGGTAAGGCAGAGGTGGTCTAGATCTTTTGTGGATTCAGAAGGGGCCTCAGGTGGGCTTGGCATTTTGTGGAATCCATTGGTTGTTCAAGTGGATGTTGTTTCATGTTCTAAACATTGGCAAATGGTAAAGGTGAATTCGAAGACCATGAACTTTTCCTGCTTTCTAATAAATGTCTATGGGCCAACTTTGGCTGTGGAAAAGTGTCGATTATGGGAGGATATTTCTAAGCTTTTAGAGGAGGTGAGGCCATCTTTAGCTATTGTTGTTGGAGACTTCAATGTCACCCTCTCTTTCTCGGATAAGCGTGGAGGGGTGAGGAGGTTGTGCAAATCGCAATCGGACTTTCAGTCTCTTGTGAATGATAATGCTCTATTCGAAGTGGCAGCTAAAGGTGGGAATTTTACATGGACTAACAAATGAAGGGACTTTTCCAACATTGCGGAGAAACTAGATAGATTCTTCCTTGCAGGGGATTGGAACTTGGCCCCCTTGGTCTTTGAGGCAGAGGTTTTAGCAATTTCGGGATCGGATCCTTTCCCGATCTCTTTGGTTGTGCAAAAAGATGAAGTTCTGCTTCAGTGTCCTTTCAAGGTGGAAAAGATGTGGTTAAGAGAACCAGATTTTAGAGATCGTGTAGCTGGGTGGTGGAAGGAGGCTCCATTGGTGGAAGGTTTCTTGGCCTTTCAGTTCTTCAAGAAGCTTAGTTTTGTGAAACATAAATTGAAATCTTGGAACAGGGAGGTGTTTGGCAATATCTTTGATGAAAAGAGAAGGATAGAAGGAGATTTGGGGGCTTTGAATGCAAAATTATTGGCATAAGGGATGGATGAAGTGGACTGTCTCACGAAGAAATATCCACTTAGTAAATATGGAGAAGTTTTGCAGAGGGAAGAGATTTACTGGAAACAAAAGTCGTGAGAGAACTAGCTTAAAGTCGGTGATAGAAACACGAAAATTTTCCACAGTTCGGTGAAAGCAAGGCGAAACCTCAATAGAATCCTCTCCCTGCGACTTATAGATGGTACGACCACTGAGGACTCAGACCGCATTAGTAAAGAGGCTGTTGACTTCTTCAAAAGTCTTTGGAGGAGGAGCGGGGCTGCTCACTGGGCTTGCAGGTCGAGCTTTTGGAGTTAATCCCTCCCTTAGTACCTAGGGATGGTAATATTATGCTTAAGGAACTAGTTTTGATGAAGGAAGTTAAATCTATTGTTTTTGGGTTAGGTGGGGAGAAAGCACCAGGCCCAGATGGGTTCCAGGCGTTCTTTTTTCAATTTTTTTGGGATGTGCTTGGTGAGGAATTGTTAGAAGTGGTTGAAGAGTCTGGGTATAGAGGATTTGTTTTGAAGGAATTCAATTGCACTCTGGTGGTGCTTATCCCTAAGAAGGCCAAGCCAGAAGGGATGGAGGAGTTTTGTCCTATTTTGTTGTGTAACACCATCTACAAAATCATCACAAAAGTTGTTGCTAATAGGCTCAAGTTAATTTTAGATAAGTTGATCTCTTGTGAACGGAGTGGTTTTACCCCAGGAAGGAACATTGTGGATGGGGTGATTGTGGCCCATGAGGCAATCCACACGGCCATGAAGAGTAGACAAAGAAAAATGATCCTGAAACTTGACATTCAAAAATCCTATGATAGAGTTGATAGGTCTTTCCTAGTGGTTGTGCTTGTAAGGTTTGGGTTTTGGAAGACTTGGATTAAGTGGATTTCTAGTATGATTATGCAATTCTTAGCTTCGGTTTTAGTCAATGGTAGTCCCCAAGGTTTCTTTTCTACCTTACGGGGTATTCGGCAAGGGGATCAAATATCCCCCTTTCTCTTTATCTTGTTAGTAGAAGTACTTGAACAATCGATTGCTCGCAAGAGAGCTCAGGGGATGTGGAAAGGCATTGAGATTGCTTGAGGAGTGGATTCTACAACTCATTCTTAGTTTGTTGATGATACTT
Source organism: Cryptomeria japonica (assembly GCF_030272615.1). Lineage (NCBI taxonomy): Eukaryota > Viridiplantae > Streptophyta > Pinopsida > Cupressales > Cupressaceae > Cryptomeria > Cryptomeria japonica. Next base: position 813,553,269 of record NC_081414.1, on the reverse strand, counting down.
GTCTTTTCGGAGTGGCATCCATGCATGAGGCATCAATTATGAAGAAAGTGCTGGAGAGATTTAGTTGGGCTACTGGTCAGGAAATTAATTGGTTGAAATCGAAGATCTTTTTCTTCCACACTGAATTTAGGTCTCAAAGAGCTATTGCAAGACTGTTTGGGATAAAGATTGGTTAGCTTCCTGGTAAGTTCCTTGGTATACTGCTCTTTTTTGGAGTAGGTAAGATTGACATGTGGAAAGGTTTGCTTGATGGTTGCAAAGCAAAGATGGAGGGATGGAAGAACGACTGGCTATCTTTGGTTGGTCGTCTTCTGATGTTGAAGATGGTTGTTTCAGCCATGCCTATCTTCCCTATGGCTTGTTTTAAACTCCTAGGCTCGGTCGTTAAGAATATGCAGTAGAAGATGCGAAAGTTTTTGTGGAATGGAAATCAGGAACAGGACAAAATCCCGCTCATGGCTTGGGACAGAGTTTGTAAACCCAAAGGAGGTGGAGGGGTGGGGCTCCGTGATTGGAGACTTATTAATGAGGCAATGGGGGCTAAGTTGGTGTGGCAAATGTACAGTAAATCGGAGCAGAGGTGGGTCTGAATATTACAAGCTAAATACTTGGATAGTGGGGAAAAGGAAAGGATCCTTACAGTTGAAGATCCTCCGAGAGGTTCAGCCTTGTGGAATTTTTTGGTGAGCTGCAAGAGCTTGATCATGAATCATCTATCTTGGCATATTGGTGATGGGCAAAAGGCATTCTTTTGCCAGGATTCCTAGGATGGATGGACATCCATCACTAGAGTCTCTAGTCTCCCAGCAAATCATGTTTAAAACTGTTCAAGTTTGGGGCTCAAAGGTGAGCGATTTTTTGTCGCCAAAAATGCCTAGGTTGGGTCAACATTGGAATTGGAAGGATCCCAGGGAACTAAATTTGGGGGAGGCGGATGAACGATTACTGAGGAAGATCCTAGAAAATAGAGAAGTTTCATGTTCAAGGGAGGAGGAGAGATAGTCTGGTGTGGTGCCAAGAATGGTAGTTACTCTCTGAAGGTGGGGTTCTCTCTTTTGGAGGTTGAAGGTAGGACAAAGGAATGGGAAACTAAGGTTTGCTGGAACAATGTTTGTTTACCGAAAGTAGGTGCCTTCACCTAGTTAGCTGGAAATAGGCAGATTCTTTTAGGAGATCGTCTGAGGAAAATGAGGTTTGCTAGTCCATTCTATTGTGTGCTCTGTGAAAAGGCGGAGGAAGATGTGGACCACCTTCTACTCAACTGTGAGTTTTCCCAGGAAGCCTGGCGTTTTGGGTTGCAGAGATTGAATTGGAAGGGCCCTATGGTAGGGAGTTTGAGCGAATGGTTAGATTCTTGGTCTGTTTTGGGTAAGTCTTCTATTTTTGCTGCCATATGGAAGATTTTGCCTTTTACTATTTTATGGGAACTTTGGAAAGAACGGAATCGAAGAGTGTTAGAAGGTAAAGCGGAAAATAGTAAGCATTTTTTGATCAGGTTGGAGAGGGCCATTTCAAAACTAGTTTCTAATGCTGCCTCTCATGTGAAATTAGCTAAGGTTCCTTTCTCTCAGTTTGATGTTGGTGTTTTGACAAACTGACCTTTGTGTGTAGGGGAAAAAGCGAGACTAGGTTAACATGCCCTAATCCTACCTTTTGACACACATTACGGAATACGAAAGAGCCTAGAGATATCGCACAATTGGCTACTTCTTTTTGTGAAAGAGAGAGCCACGGGATATCTATTAGGATTTCTATTCCTTTGTTGTAATTGAAAGATAGAATGATGCAAGTTCAATTCCTAACCCCAAAATGCAAATATGAACTAATAACAAGATTACAGAATTGAACTTAAATGATGGAAAGCTGTAAACACAAGGATGAAATAAGAATGCAAGTGCATACCCGGAGTTAAAATTTGACTGAAAATGTTCGGGACGGGGGCGCGGGCGCCACTGTCCTGATTCTGCCCCTGAAACTGCTCCGGAAACTGCTGTTTTTGCACTTTGGAAAAAGCTGTCAAAAATGCTGAAAATGCTGTCGGACCAGGGCGCCCAGAAGGGACCAGGGCGCCCAGCGCCCCTGTCTTGGCAGGACCAGGGCGCCTCACGCCCCTGTCCTGGTCTTTTGTTCTGAAATTTGGTGGGAAGGCCGGTCTCAGTCTGCTTCTTCCGGATCTGCAACCTGCGGTGTCGTTCGAGTCCCGAAACCTGCAATAATATCTGAAAAGGGGAAGGGGCGGCTATATAGGGTTTTGCCTTAGTCAAACCCCCTGTAGCATCCTAAAATTGCGACACTTGCAATTTCGACTGCATTTCGGTCTTCACGATGGCGACGCAACACGCAACCTGAATGGAGACCCCAAAACTTGCTCCCGACACTAAAAACTGCATTTTTCAAGCACCCTGGCCTGAACCTCCTTGCACCCTGATGTCCCGGGAGGTGGGACCAGAGCACCCAGCGCCCTGGTCCCTGGGTCCTATTTTGGGCCCGGTTTCCTAAGTGATATCGAGTCTTTTTGATTGCAATTTGGAAATATACTTCCCTGGTCAGCCTAAGGTCGGGAAAATCAGTCTATCAGCCCTAAATGACAAGTATATAAACTACATTTTCCTCTTTCATTCGATATGATGAAAAAGGCGTGGAAACTATACTCAAGCATTCAAGCATTCAAGCATTCCTTCAAGCAATTGATCATTTCAAGTCTCCATTCAAGGCTAAGTGTTGCATTCAAGTCAAGGATTCAACCATTGAAGAGGATATCACATACTACATGTTACAACATACAATATACAACATCTAAACCTTCGCACATAAGGATACAAACATCCTTAGAACAAGGTATTAGTACTTGTTTTACAGTCATTTACATTTACAGCTCTTGCTCACTTCTTGGTTAATTCCAAAACCGGGGTTTGACCTAAAGGCAAACCCCTAATCCCTAACCTCCCAATCGTCTTCGCTTTTCTGTGTGTAGGTTGCAGGTACGCGGCTGAAATTGAAGATCTGGAATCCTTGTGCAGAGACGAACAGATCCCCCTTCGTTTCGCGGATTTTTCGGAGGACCGTGGCGCCGGGCGCCATCGTCCCGACAACTTTTGCCCAAATTTGCAGGACAGCACCGTATCGACATTTTACTGCTAATTCCAGGTCCGCAGCTTCATCCTATAACCTAAACTCAGTTTATAAGCGAATCTTTATGACTTTCTATGCATTCTTAGCTTAATTTCCTTAATCAACATTCTTTACAAAAGAGGGTAGCTTTGCTTTCCAAACCCTTGAAATTCATCTAGCATCCAATCTTACATCGTGTGGGATTGAATCTTATGAGTTTCAACCCCTCTTTTGAATGTAAAGTCTTCCCCCTAAGTGAAAACCCATCGAATCCTAGCGAACCTCCCTTCTCTCTCCTCGGAGTTAGAAGAGGGGAGACCAACTAGGGTTCGACCGCGATTTTCCGCTTTACATTTTGGTGAACCCGACGTGAACATCCTTTCTGATTTTTCATGCTTAGATCTGAAAAAAATTGATTACATTTCCATGTTTGATCTTTTGCAAAGTTTTAGAGGTGATTGCATTAAAACCCTAAAATTTCTTTTTAGTAATTAAACTTGCGAAATGTCTAAATGTTAATGCTTGTTTCAGATCTGTCCTTCTATTACAAATTATCAATTCATATTTGTGCTTTAATTCTAAAGATTAAGTGGTTAATAGTCAAAACCCTAATTTTTGAAACCCTCTTGATTCAACCTTTGTCTGACAATTTGACCGATCAAAACATCTCCAAATCAGCTGTAACTTTGGATTCCGCAATAAAATCACAATATCTTTCATCCCTGAAAATTTGGAAAAAAGTTGCGAGGACCGTGTTGCACTCCGAGCGCCATCGTCCCCGACATTTTTTCCAAAATTTCGGGAGCGAGATCTTGCTGTATTTTCCTGCTAAAATCCAGAATTTTGGCTGATTTTGTCAATTATAACACTTTCAAAATTACAGTCAAAGTTGGTCTTGTGATTGCTTGGTCTAAGGCTCCTAATCATTCAAAAATTATCGAAAATGAAATTTTGTGTCAAAATTGTGTTCTTACTGTCTTAGATCTGAAAATTGTATTTGCATTCATTCGAAATTTCAGTGCTTTATTCAAATATTTGCATTTTGTGACTTTTGAAATTAAGTGCCTAATTACAACAACTTTGATTTCCGCTTTCAAAATTGAATTTTGCGTGAAATTGAATCAATTTTTAAATTTCAAAATTTGCATAGCTCTTGACATTCCCTCTAAAATCATAAAATTCAAAATTTCAGTCTCCCTCTCTTTTTCAAAATTCAAATTTTGCATTTTTCGACAATCTTGATAGGGTTCAATTTTGAATTTGCAACTTTAATTTGGCCTATCTACAGATCGTAAAATCCCTCAATTTTTTCAGATTAGCTCTAAAATCATCATACCTTTCATCCCTGCAAATTTCGAAAAAAGTTGCAAGGACCGTGTTGCACTCCGAGCGCCACGGTCCCGAACATTTTTTCTGAAATTTCGGGAGACTGTTGTGATTGCATTTAACAGCTTAAATCTGGAAGATTGGCTGGTTTTACTGAAAATTACTACCTCTAAAATCAAAATCTTCTCTCTCTCTCTAGTGCATGAGTTTTACAACAATAAGCCCTACTTACACTATTCCCGTTAGACGAAGCCGTAGAATTAAGTCTTTCCGAGGTTTAACTACTGAGGAGATGGAACCTAATTTGAGTAGTCTTTTTAACGAGGACATGGGTAATTCCTCTAATCCTCCTAATGATGAAGAAGCTCCCCATGAAGTTTCTGTTGAACAACTTTCCAAATTGGATAACCAATTTGACGATTTTCACCAATGGATGTCTCATGAGTATCCCGATAGTCAAGCTCTTCCTTTAATTGAGGGTCTAAAACGTATGCTTCAAAGTGATAAGAATGGAATTGATATTTTGCGTGGTATTTCACACATTGTGAATTCGAACGTGATGCCTATGAAGAGTTGTGCTGAATCTTTAGGTTATACACAACCTCCTACACAAGTCAATTATTCTATTCCTTTGACCACTTCTATTGCTAGTTTACCTACCTTTACATCAAACATCATGGCTACCTCTATACAAGACATTCCTCTTATGATTACCTGTCATGGGGGCAATCCTCCTTCTTCAATTAACCCTATTCCTTCATTTAATCCGACTTCTTCATTCATTCCTTCAATAAGTGTTCCTATTACATCTTCACAAATGAACATGACACAAGGGGGCAATTCATTTAATCATTCCATTCCTCCTTGTAGTGTTCCTCCTATCCAATCATCCCCTATGGTTGACTATCATAGGGTCCCACCACCTTACTCTTTACCATCTTTCAATAACATCACACCTCCATCTCAATCTAACACACCTAATATGAACTCTTCGACTGAAGCTACCATTAATAATCTTGCACAAACTGTCTCTTCTTTACAGCAACAAATTGCCTCTATGAATCAATCTAAGTTTAGTGTGCCCACATTTGATGTTGCGAGCCCACTTTCTCTTGACATTGTTCGAGCTATTCCTCCTAAGCATGTTGAAATCCCGCATTTGGAACTTTATAATGGTAAAGGAGATCCTCTAACACATGTTAAGACTTTTCAAACAATATGTACTGATTTTGCTTATGACCAAAGGTTGCTTGCAAAACTATTTACTAGAACATTAAGAGACAAAGCCCTACAATGGTATTGCTCGTTGCCTTCTTATTCTATTACTTCTTTCGAACAACTTGCAAATGCTTTCATTCAACAATTTCAAAACAATATAAGTCCTAAAGTTACTTTGATTGATTTGATGCATTGTAAACAAGGTGTTAAAGAAAAAGTGACTGATTTCATTGGTAGATATAAGCATTCGTATGCTCAAATTTCTTTTCCAGTGCCTGATAATGATATTCAAAGAATCTTTATTTCTAATTTGCAAAAAGATATTCGAGACAAACTCCTGTTTTCTGAGTTTACTTCTTTCCAACAGTTGTGCGCCACTCTTCACAATTATCAACTGACTGTGAGTCAAATGGAACAATCACATCCTATGGCTCCGAGTGATAAGGGTGATAGCAGTCAACAACCATTTGGGAAGTTTAAACCAAACAGAGATTCCATCAAATTCAATGAAAACATCATCAACAACAATGTGAATGCAGCATCAGGTGTGCCTCCTATTTCTAAATTTTTCAGGAAAGAAAGAAAGTATACTCCTTTGAATGAATCATTGCATGATATTATGAATAAGTTATTGGAACAAAATGTGCTTACCCTTCCTCCTATAAGACAAATTGATCCTGCAAAGATTACTTCACCTTATTTTGATCACAAAGCTTTTTGTCATTTTCATCGTCAGCCTGGTCATGATACTGAAAATGCTTTTCTTTAAAGGGTAAAATTCAAGATTTGATTGATAATAATACTATTTCTGTTTCTGGAGTGAATGATAAAGGCAACACATCTGTAGCTCCTCCTAACCAAAATCTTCAGATTTTTACTGATCCATTACCTTCTCATATTTCTCATACCTCTAATGCGATTGAGGCTAATGATTCCTCTTTCTCATCTGATGGTCTTGTGTCTATGACTCCGAATGTGATTAACTTTGTAGAGCAGCAAGAAAACCCTAAAGAATCTTCCATCACATTTGATTCTAGTGAAACCATTAGGGCACCTGATGGTCCTTTATACATAGTTGCAAAAGTCAAGAATATGCCTTGCCGTGGAGTGCTTATTGATCCTTCGTGCATGGTTAATGTTATTACTAAAGAATTTCTTTTTACTTTGCAATTGAATCAAGTGATCTATGACAAAACAGATGTGATTGTGAAATTATTTGATGCATTTTCTTCTCCTGCAATTGGTTCTATTACATTGCCTATTGAGGTCCATAACAAATCCCTTGATGTGAACTTTGCTATTATTCCTTCTTCCGAACAATTTCATGTGAAGCTTGGCTATCCTTGGCTATCTTCCATGAAAGCTATTGCTTCTCCTATTCATAAGTGTTTGAAATTTCCCCATAATGGTGAAGTTGTTACTGTCAATCATAGTCTCTTTAAACCAGCTGAAAGAACCTCTAGTGTTCCTCTTGATTACTTTTGGCCTAAACAATTCCAATCTCTTCCTCCGCGAAGTGATCATCTTTTCAAATCTTATCAAAAGTGGAAAACAGATATGATCCTATCTCTAAGTGAACCTAGAGCACCTAAACTTGACATTCCTATCATTCTTGAGAAGGAAATTCTTCCTTTGAAAGACAAAACTAATGTCCTTCCCCAAGAAGATTCCCAACCCATCCCTATGAATGTGACTATGTCTATACCTAATAAACTTCCTAAGAGTAGACCTATACCTCCTCATCATGATGGACTTGGTCTTCTCCCTAAACCAAATATTCCTCCTTTATATGGAGCAGTTCCTCCTCCCGCCTTCTATAGAGAGAAGAGACCTTCTTCTTCTCCTATTATCCAGCCTAAGAGACCACAACCTAAACACCCAAGTGATAGGGATGAGAACATTCCTCCTCCTCTATCTTCTACACTTCCTACTAAGACTAGACGTAATCGTTCTGCACGGGAACGCCGACGAAAGCGTCGTCTTAGAGCTCAAACTTTGAAGTCTCCAAAAACACCTTCAACAAGCATTATTCCATTTTCTCCTCAACCGGACATTGAGCCTAAATCTCCTAAACATAAGATGCATGATGGTCTTGATCCTGTGCGAGTTAAAGATCCTATTTTTATAAATCTTGATGATGATATAGATGAAAATATTACTCCTCTTGCTTCTGATAGTGAATATGAACTTGTTGATGTTGATAACCATTTATCTAATGAATTTTCTAAAGCACTTATCCTAGCTCCTAGACAAGAACAATGTGGCTTGGAACATGAACATAGCCCTTGTTTGGATCTTGTGATAGCTCCATCTGCTGTGTTGGATGTTCCTCCTCTAGCGTGTTCCCTGCCTTCCCGAAACATTGATCAGCAAGATCGGGGGGTAGATGACATGCTAGACTAGTTACATTAGCATCGCAGACTCTCTTCCCCTCTCTTTTGTTACTTCTTCTATATGTTATTTTCATTCTTCTATTTGTCGTCCTTAGTGTTGTCTACTTGAGGACGATGCAAAGCATTGAGATCTCTCGAGCTCTCTCATGTTGACTCAAAAGACACATGTGTTCCCTTCTTCTAGGTGACCTTCCTTGATTGGGGAATGAAGAACAATTATGCATACATCCATATGATATATACATGACTTATCATACAACATACTGACCCCGAGGAAAGCGAAGTCACCTCGTGCTTTGTGTTTGTGTCTATTATCCTTGGGTTTATCTCACACTTGGGGGCTAAATCTTTGCGATAACGTGCTCCTTTTTCCTTTCTCATTTCTTATGTGTATCACTACGTTAAAACAATCACCCCTGTTGAGGCGTGTGCGATCGCTTTAACGTAGGGGGGCATACACCCTGTCTATCCTTTCAAAGATACTTGAAAATTTCTTGGCAAACTTAGCTTTGTCTTGAAGATTTTTGGTATTTCTTTTGTATGACTCATAGTGAGGGAACCTTACTACTGACAGTCATGGTTCTTCCTCGTGATCTTCCCTTTTACTTTGTCAATCAAAGTTGTAAGATCCTTAGTCCACTGGGGGCTTGGTGTATCTTGCCTCCTTGACGTGGTGGAAGTCTTTCAACGTTGTTTCCTTGTACTTTACCGGAAGTATGAGCATACATACTCCCGCTAAAGTGGGGGCTAAATGTAGCGTCCTAAAATTGCGACACTTGCAATTTCGACTGCATTTCGGTCTTCACGATGGCGACGCAACACGCAACCTGAATGGAGACCCCAAAACTTGCTCGCGACACTAAAAACTGCATTTTTCAAGCACCCTGGCCTGAACCTCCTTGCACCCTGATGTCCCGGGAGGTGGGACCAGAGCGCCCAGCGCCCTGGTCCCTGGGTCCTATTTTGGGCCCGGTTTCCTAAGTGATATCGGGTCTTTTTTATTGCAATTTGGAAATATACTTCCCTGGTCGGCCTAAAGTCGGGAAAATCAGTCTATCAGCCCTAAATGACAAGTATATAAACTACATTTTCCTCTTTCATTCGATATGATGAAAAAGGCGTGGAAACTATACTCAAGCATTCAAGCATTCAAGCATTCCTTCAAGCAATTGATCATTTCAAGTCTCCATTCAAGGCTAAGTGTTGCATTCAAGTCAAGGATTCAACCATTGAAGAGGAGATCACATACTACATGTTACAACATACAATATACAACATCTAAACCTTCGCACATAAGGATACAAACATCCTTAGAACAAGGTATTAGTACTTGTTTTACAGTCATTTACATTTACAGCTCTTGCTCACTTCTTGGTTAATTCCAAAACCGAGGTTTGACCTAAAGGCAAACCCCTAATCCCTAACCCCCCAATCGTCTTCGCTTTTCTGTGTGTAGGTTGCAGGTACGCGGCTGAAATTGAAGATCTGGAATCCTTGTGCAGAGACGAACAGATCCCCCTTCGTTTCGCGGATTTTTCGGAGGACCGTGGCGCCGGGCGCCATCGTCCCGACAACTTTTGCCCAAATTTGCAGGACAGCGCCGTATCGACATTTTACTGCTAATTCCAGGTCCGCAGCTTCATCCTATAACCTAAACTCAGTTTATAAGCGAATCTTTATGACTTTCTATGCATTCTTAGCTTAATTTCCTTAATCAACATTCTTTACAAAAGAGGGTAGCTTTGCTTTCCAAACCCTTGAAATTCATCTAGCATCCAATCTTACATCGTGTGGGATTGAATCTTATGAGTTTCAACCCCTCTTTTGAATGTAAAGTCTTCCCCCTAAGTGAAAACCCATCGAATCCTAGCGAACCTCCCTTCTCTCTCCTCGGAGTTAGAAGAGGGGAGACCAACTAGGGTTCGACCACGATTTTCCACTTTACACCCCCGCTTCGGTGATTTCCACCTCCACGAATAGCCAAGTTGTTTTGTAAAATGTATTGTGTGTGCAGACCTAGTGTGTGTGCAAGGTCCAAAATGCAAGAAAGCAAACTAGAGCAACCTAGAAAGTAAACCCTAATTGCTTGTAAATGATGATGCAAATGCTCTAAATCAAGATGCAATGTGATCTAAAGCATGAATAAATGATATATCAAAGCTTATGTAAGGACATGAAAACAATATGAAATCATACCCAACCCTCAAGGGAGGAGTACAAGCCAATCTTCAGTCGGTAATCTCCTATTGTTCTTCAATGTCTTCCAAGCCCTAAATGGATGAATGAATGAATTTGATAGATGCTTGATAGAGTGATGTTGAATGTTGTTGAAGTCTTCAAAGATTTGCTTTTTCGGTACCTATGAAGTTCCTGGAAACCAAAAATCGGATCCCTTCAAATGAGGAAAGAGAGCTTTTATGTATGAAACCCTAGGTCGTAAATTCGTATTTTGGCCGACCTAGAGATTGAATATCCCGCCAATTTCTTGGGGTTAAGCTTTATTTTATGATTGGATCGTGCTCCCAAAATTTCGGGAAAAATGTCCGGGACCATGTTGCATGGGCGCCATGGTCCCGACAACTTTTCACCAAATTTTCAGGGCCGTCGGATATGATGATTTTAGAGAGAATCCCGAAGTTACAGGTGATTTCGAGATGTTTTGACCCCCAAAATCAAGCCCCCAAGTTCGAAATAGGACCTAATCAGGGTTTTTGATTAAATGATGTATAGGAGGAATAAAATGAAAAGGGCACACTTTAATGAAAGGGCCCAACTTTATGATATGGGAGATGATAAAATAGGACCTTAGACCTAATTAATTTAATTAATTAAGTGCTAAAGGGGAAATGCAATGCAAAATGCAAAATGCGCCAAGGCGGGTGCTAAACTAGGTGTGAAATTGTACCACCCTAGCAAGTGCGTACAATTTACGATGCTACACTTTGATTAAATTTAGGCCTGCTAATGGGCTTTTGAGGGCTAATCTTTAGAGAAAGGGTGAATCAATTCCAGAGTGGGCTCTGCCAAATAAAGGGTGGATTAAGATTAATTTTGATGGTGCTTCGAGGGGCAATCCAAGGGTCTCTAGAGTTGGGGAAATAGCTCAAGATGATTGTGGCAACACTCTGGCCATAGGTGCTAAAAGATTGGTGGATGGATCGAACAACGTTGCTGAGTGTCAAGCGGTGTTAGAAGCCATTCTCATGGCTAAGAAATTGGGAGTGAAGAAACTCCATTTCGAGGGAGACTCTGAGATTATGGTGAACGAGATAGCTAGAGGCCGAATGGAGGCGTGACACTTAGACAAGCATGTTCGAAGAATGCAACTTCTATTGGGTGGTTTTGAAGATTTTAAGGTGACCCATGTCCTGAGGGAAGCAAATTTGGAAGCTGACAAACTTTCAAATGTGGGAGTGAATGGCTCCTTGGAAAATAATTTTATATTGTTCGAGGACTTTAGAAATTTTAGTCCTCACGATTTTGATTTTGGTTGTATGGCTTAACTTACAAAAGTGAACCTGAGCTTGTTTTGAAATGACCGTTTGTATCCATGGCCCTATGGGAAGTAATGATCCTCATGGATTGTGATCTACGATGTTATTGTAAGTGGCCTAGCGGTGATGGGTGATGATGGAGGCAATCGGTGTGACTGATGGGTGATGATGCTTAGTTTTTTGCGATTCGTGTGGAGCTATCATGACATGTGATGGTGGTGGGTTTTAAAGGCCTCAGTGTTATGTTCCCTAGCATTTTGTAGTGGCTAGATTTTGGCGGTAGGTGGTGTGGTCAGAATTTGGAGCAGAGGCGAGTTAGGATGGAGGCAAACTTTTCCTTGATGATGGACGGGCAAATTTCTACTTTTCGCGGCCTGATATCGAGCAATAGGTTGATGAATGTGTTCAATGTGGATGGTGAGGATTTTTGGAGGGTGGTGAGGTTGATGTTTGGGGAGGAATTCTTGACTTTGGACTATCGGCCGAGAACTAACCTTGACATTTCATTGTTGTTCATTGCCTTGGCCTTGCTGGTGGGAAAGTCGGCAGAGGAAGTGCAACGGGTCACATCTTTGGTGTTGAGACCCAAATGGGTGGGTGGTATGCAGGAAGTGGTGGCTCAAGCCATTATTGGCGAGGGGCTGAAGTCGATGGTAGGACCGTGACAGAGGATCGGTGTGGATGTGGGGGTGTTGTAGCCGTTTGTCATTTGGTCGGTTTCCCAGCCTATTGAATTGCAGATGGAGGACGCAAGGAAAGGATGGGGAGAGATTGTGTAGTTTGTGCATAATTTGGGGCCGACTGAGTGAGTGAAAATTCATGGGAAGGTGACCCCAATTCGGTCTGAGGCCCCTCTGGATGAGGATGGGAGGCCTATGGTTCGACATCAACTTCCAAGGAAGCAGACAAAGGTGGTGGAGCACGGTTCTCTGTGTGGTGGTAGGCCGAGAATGGTGCCAAGTGGAGGGAGTCTGATGCAGGAGGTAGGGCCCAACCGGGGTATCTCTAACTTTTCAAGGGAAGAGGCTTTGGGGTGGTTTGGTAGATGGGTACTTTGGGCCAATCGGGTCCTTCTTTTTGTGGGGTATGTATTTGTAAGTGGCTTTTTTGTGACTATTGGCCTTGTTGGGCTGGTGTCTATTCGGGTTCCTTTATTGTA